>NC_086252.1:3141207-3444237 GCF_021018805.1 Prinia subflava | reverse complement strand
CTGTGCTTCTACTCTCATCCCGATTTCCAAGAAATCCCTCCTCTGAGATTCCTCACAAGCTGGTTGCATGTTGAACTATGGCAAGAAAGACTCACGCCTTGTCAGCAAGGATCTGGAGAGCTGAGAGGCAGCAGGACCGTGCAACCACGATCAGGACAGCCACTCAGGTGGATACAGGGCCTGCAGACCCACGTCTTCTCTACCTGTCTGTGCCACTCAGTGTGGCTGAGTGACATCTTTGATCCTGCATCAGAAGTAATCTTTAATAATTAAACAGAAATTCTCAACTTTCCCAAAGAACCGTAAATGTAGAAGGCTAATGTCATTGCCTTGTCATTTAGACTGTGGCAGGCCTCACAACCTCTCTGCAGGAGTAGAATACAGACAGTGCTGAGGGGAGACACAGAGTAAAAGGAAAGCAGACTTAAAAATAAGTAAATGACACTAGAATGACAATCTTTAGACTAAATGGGAACATAGGTAAATACAATATGTAGAAACACCTTATGCAAGTTCATCAAATGACAGGATACAAAAGTGGTGGAATGGGTTAGGTTTTCAAAATTTACCACTAATTTATCTAAGTTTGTAAAAAATGGTCAAAGAAATTACAGCAGCATGAATTTTCTAAAGGGTGATCAAAATAGCATAGCTTTGACAAAAATGAAAATTGATACATTGATCTGAGGGACAGTCTAATGGGAGTTTAGAAGAAAATAACAATTTCAAAGCAAATACACAGGTCTTCTGTAAAAGATTCATAAATGACAGCTGGAGGAGGTATTGTACAAAAATTAGTCCAAATTTCCATTTATTTGGCATGTAAGAAAGGAAAAATAATCCAAATATAATCAATCTGTGATATCTGTGGAAAGTCCCCGACTTTAAGTGAAAAAAGAGTTCTTGAATGGAGGAAGGGCTGGAAGCAGGTAGCAACTCATTTAATCCAACTAAGAATAAAGATTGGTGCTGGTGATGGTTAGTCATCTTTTCAGAACTATCTTATCAAAGCCGTGCTCTGGCCATTCCTCCCTAAGCTAAGAGCACCTGTATTTTTGTGGTGAGCTCATTTCAGATAATAGACCATTAGGAATGTTGCGTTTTTCCAAAGGGCTAGTCTTCCAAACACATGTGCATTAGCATGGTTCATATTAGCATTTTACATAAGTGCTGTGCAGGCATGAACCAGGGGGAAACGAGATGTTTACAACCTCTGTTCCCATTTTATTTGTTGTGGTACTTGTCTTTGGAATTCAGGCCTTCCTCCCCTCAGATAGTCCTTCTATTTTCTGCAGATATTTGGATATGCAGAAATCTTGTCATACTCATGGTTGCAAATTGCTACCAAAAAAAATGCATAACTAGTAAAATAGAACTACAGTAATAATCACAGAGCATTAAATTTTTCATCAAGAAACAACAATATAACATTTTAGACTCTAAGTGGTCTATAACAGCCTTGAATGGAAAGAGGGGACCAAAAAATCAATATGTGTGCAAAGAAAGAAACCTGAGTAGTTTGGCAAAACCAGAGACCAATCCTGGTCCCTCTGATCACAAAAGCATATGAGAATGCAGCCAGGGATCCCTAGAAATTAAGTGAAGGAAAAGGAAAATTAAATCAGCTGTCTACTGGGCAGCCTGAATTACATAAATCTCTGCGAGTATAAGAAGCAACCATAAGTTAATATATAAGTAGATAATATGATATACATGAGTAGATATCTGGAGTGCAATTATCTAATGGATGGTTGATTGGTTCTGTCCTGCCTGGTGTGATTTCCATGGCTCTGAGGAATCCTGTGGAAGATGCTACATTGATATGCTTCTCCAGCACAGACAGTTGGAATCTGGAAAAGAAAACCCAACACTACAGATGCTGGCATGCCTGAGTTACACTTTTAAATACAAACTTTGCAGCCTTTTTATTATCTTTGTTTTATTCTAGGTTGTTCTATTTTTCTCTATTATAGTAAACAGGCTGTGTTTATTTTTAAACAGCCATAAAAATAGATAAGTCCTAGGATAGGCAGAGCAAAACAAGGCTAAATGAGAATTCTTGTTTAATACAGTCATGCATTTTAATTCTTGTTTTCCACTAGGGACTGTTCTACAAATGAGTTTAGAGAGTGTAATTGTTCCTCTTAATTCATGTTAATTGTAAAAATCTACTTCACTCGAAAGGTTCTTCTGTGAAACATTAATGCTATGAGCAATGGCACTATTTTTAAAAGGTAAAATTAGAATTATTCCAAAATAATTTGGAATTATTTTGAGGGTGTAGTTATATAGAATAGTTATGCTTAATTCCTGTTACTCTTGGGTGACTTAACAAGATCTTAAAATGGGAAATGTACCTACAGTTTCTTAAAGACAAAGCCAAACAGGAGGGGACACGGGAGGGGATAAAGATATCACAAAATGAAGCATCAATTTAGCAATATCTCAGTTTGATAAGGAAATACTACTGTACCAGACATGCAGTTTTCTGCAATATAAACATTTATCTGTCCATAGGAACTCCGTTTTTCTTTCTTTACATCTAATCTACTGCTTCAGTGAGGCCATAATTTATTAATAGAAATGTATTTAAATATTTTTACCAAGAAGGAGTCACATATAAAGAAAATATCTGCCTTTTTAGAAGAGGAAGTTTTCTCTTCTATCTATGCATTTTATTTTAAAATTTAATTTATCTTCTCACAAGCTAGATTCTTTTTTTCCTAAAAAGCCAACTTTTAGAGTATATCCCACTCCCCTAAGGTCAATGGAATTGACCCATTGGCCAGTATGGGTGATTGATTCTACCCTCATATTTAACTTTCAGTCATTTTATGTAACCATTGGATAAAATTTGTTCCAAAAATTCTATTAGGGACCCCAGGGTTTTGTTAAGTCAATTTGGAGGCTATCAAGAATGCTTAATAAAATGATTTTTTTAAAAGGCAGGGGTTTTTGTTTAATCATGAAAATAATATAATGAAAAGAAAAAAGAAAGCAATCACCAAGCTATTATGAGTGTGTTTTCCTTTTTACTAGTAAATGCAAAGCTACTTCACATAGAACTCTTCTGTCAGGCCACCTAAGTCCTGCTCACACTTGTGGAAAGGAGATGTTTAACTCTGAAGTACAGAGGTACAAGGGCAGAAACAGAAGGTGCAGATGAAAGCTTTGGTACAAATTTTAAATGAGGAGTGCACAATAGTTTTCTATGAAATGAGAGTGTTTTGAGAAATTGAGAAGATGGTGAGAATGTTAAACTTTAGAAATAGGAGAAGGGACACCTCAAATGTAGAACCTCTAAGAATCACCAGGGGAGAAAATGGAATGGAACTTGCTCCTCTCCAGTCTCTACTGTTGTATACTCTTGGTTTCTGTGGGTATCATGATTAAAGTGGGACTCTGTTTCTTATGGGCTCTTTTTTATATTCCTTGCTTTTCTGAACTCTTTCCGTAAAACTTCATTTTAACCTAAGGAGCATGGCAAAAAAATGTTGGAATAAGTAGAGACTAGGTTAGAAGATTAGGAGATTCTTTAAAGCATTTTTGTATTAATTAGCAAAAAAAAGTGGAATTTGATGAAAAAAAAATTAAAAAAATTCAAATAGCCAACGTAAGAAAAGAAAGACCAAAGCATGTGAACAGAAAGAAGACTTATCCAGTGGAAAAAGTTTTCTAAAGAGAGAAACTATGATTTCACAACAGTAAATCCAAGCATGTTGTATTGTATCCCATCTGTTTATGTTGAAAGAAAAACCAAGTAGCACTCAGATTCCTATCACTAGGATCTTCAGAGATCCAAAATGACAGTTGCTAACCATTATGCCATTGCAGTGAGTCACCCTCTTCACTTCATTCCTATCTCTAACTACTTGAGATTATTCAGATTTCTTTCTGATGAAGGAAAACCTATCAGAAATTTAATTCATTTTTATCTTAAAATATTAAGGGTTTGCAATACAGTCCACAAAAATGTCAAGTTCTCAGTGCACAGTGTCTCTTTAATATGTCTGTCCATATGTTTTTGCAGCTTCAAACTATTTTAAGCAGTGAGGTTCATTCAGATCAGACAGAAGATGAGTATCAGGAGCTCAAGGTGCTTTCCCTTTGTCGTCTGCAGTTTTGGGAGAGGATATTCTGCTCTGAATATTACACCCTTTCCTTTCTCTCAGCTATCAACTTATCTGCCTGCTGTGTGAGTCCTTGGCCCAAACGTTTCTCTAACAAAATTAATGGTACAACTTTTAGGGAAGGAGTCTGTTTGAAAGATGCAGGTGTGTAATTCTGATAGCTTTAATCAATTCTTTTGGATGATACTCCAAAAAGCACATTAGCTGAGTCCGTGTGTGCTTCACTTTTACATGGAAATGTAGATATACAATATTGCACTTTGCAACTAATTAATTTTTTCATCCCTTAATTTCATCCACAAATAAATTTATTCTGTAGTTAATGCTGGGGAATTTGAAAGAATTGGATTTTCTTTCATCAAATTTCATGGTGTTTGGCATGCCTGTATACCAAATTTACTCACTCTTCTCCACAAAGTCAATGCAAAAGCGTATGAGAAAAAATAATTTTTGCATATATGTTACTATAGGTTAAAAATGACATCATAGAGCCCAATACCTTTAGTGAAAGTGGCAGGACGGAGCTGTCTTTAGAGTGCCCACTGAAGGCAGTGGAAATATAACTGAGGTGGATAACTATAGTGGAGCTAAAACCAACGTTTGCTCTGCTTCTTGCAATGCAAAGAAGTAGTTAAAAGAAGGATACCTGCGACTTTTAGTGGGTTGTTTAACGTTATGTTGTTACAGAGAATCATATGATATATTCACAAAAATAAAAATATTCATATTTTTCCCGTTTCTACTATTAAGCGGTTGATGCTTTAAGCATCCTAGAAACACATGTAAAGATTGATTATATATAAACTACTGAATGTAGGCTCTTAGTGAATTAATTACTCTGCTAAATGTAACATGCAGTGTTCAAAATGGAAGTTGAGTACTCACTTTCATTCTGTTCAGCTACATATACATGGCATGCAGGAAGGGCTACTAGTGACATTTTGTCATAGACAGTTTTCAATATGCTGAATTTTTTTTTTTTCTTCCCAAAATATTATTCTTAAAATTTCAGGAAAAACATACTGAAGGATGATAAACTTTTCATAGACTTTAATTGATAGTCTTGGAAGTAAACTACAGCTATCAAAACATTTACAATACAGCGCAACAAGAAACAAGGTTTGGAAGGAATTATATACAGTTGTATACAAACAAAGCTTTGGCAGTGTCAAATCAAGAGGAGAGATTAATTTGATGGTTTGTTGTTCTGTAGCTGCTCTGCAAGGATTCTTTATGCTTTTCTTGGAAGCCAGTGACACCAGCACGTATGGGAGATGGAAGTCAGAGTAGTTGGAATTCTGATCTGATACAGAAGTTTTATTGTATGATGGTTGGCTATTTTTCCCTGGTTTTCTGTATTTTGAATATAGTGTTTAGCTGTGACTGCCAAATACACAGTTTCTGCAAGAGTACAACAGGAGGGCAATGTATCTTCATAAATGAAATGAAAAGACAACCTCCCTCAAAAAGGGAGATGGCTACCACTTAACCCATATTAGTTCAGTAAGTAAAAATGCAGAGATCTTAAGCTTGGTTAATTTTTATAATCAAAAATCTCCCAAGACATTCCAGGACATGCAGATTTCTGGAGAGACAGAGGATCCCCTACAGTTTGTGACTAATCTATGGACTGATTAGTTGCAGAAGGAGAAGTAAACAGTCTAGGTTTGGAACTTCTGCCACCACTTTTTCATGTTTGCAGAAGATGTCTGATGAAAGATAAACAATTCTAGAGGAAGAAAAAATTCTTTCTACTAGGCCTTATAGGTTAAACCTCAAAAGGTAACAGCATGCTTAACATTTGCTTGCCAATCCATAGGGCTGGATTCTAAAATGTCTTTACATTATAAAATATCTGCCAGGGAAGACTGAAGAATAATATTACATCAAATCTTTTCTCTGAAAATAACCTTGAGTGTTGAGGCGTTACACCTTACTCTGTGAAAATCTGGCTCTAAATTTTTCTTTTCTAATGATTTCAAAGATAGCACATTTTATGCAGAGACTCAGGGCTGATTTTGGAAGGTCTTACCAGTTATGGACCTTCTTTAATAACTTCTTAATTTCTGAGTATTTAAATGAACTCTAAGATACAAGTGGAGGTGGGATTGATAGTCTGTTTGAGCTCCTGAGGGGCATTAGCGCAGGGTTTTGCTGTGCAGGATTTGTTTTTCATACATTAAGCTAAATATATGTGACCAATTGCATGGTTACACTGTCTGCAGCTTGGACAGTCATGATGTTGAGCACTATTCAAATATGGAAGTTTAATACAAAAATCATATGTCTGGAAGAGTTAATTGCCTTTTGCTTACTTAAGACAACTTGTAAGAACTTCATACAGTCGGTTTTAACATCTTATGGATGACTACCTCTGTTTAGATAACCATAACTTTTAATATTAACTGTGTTAAAATAGGCAGAGAAGGTAGGATAAAGTGCCTCTAGGTGAAAAGGGGTATAACATCTCTTTAAAGATTTTTTTTTTTTAAATATTGGTAATAAATTCACTGATTGGCCTATTTTACTGTGAACCTTGGGGAATTTTAATTGTGGGTTTGGTTATTTTATCCATTCACTTACATTTATGAGCTGGGTTTCAATAGGAAGTTTTGTATATTGTTCACTGGCCTATAGTTATGGTGAAATATGGATTTGTAACTCAGGTGCTTTCCCACATCTGAGTTACTCTCGTAAATAGTGTGGCATTACCATTTTCTTACACACTTCCCACAACCAGCTCTCTCCTGGGAATAGTGCTGATCCTTCCCATTTGTGGCACATGCTCTGCTTGAGATGCTTCACAATATCTTCAGCCTCTGGGTGTGAAGAACACTTGGTTAAATCCTGTCTTTCCCTCATCTGGAACACCTGAAGGGGAACATTGTACACATTGCTCACCTTTGTTTGTGGTTGAAGGTGACAACCTGTGGCAGATTTTCACTCTTCAGAACAATTTTGAACAACCACTCAAGTTTTTTAGCTTTCAGCTATTTTCTTTGGCATAATGAGATTGAAAATCATTCCCCTTGGTTTAAATGTAGTAACTTTGATACTTAAATAAAAATGCTTGATCTCAGGGTTGCATTTCTGTGGCTTGAGTATAGTAGCTACACAATAGTTACTGAGTCTGAGAGATGCCTGGTGTACTAGAGAACACTTGACACTGCCTGGTCCTCACCTGGAAAAAATCCCTATTGTGTGCTTCAGACCAGTAAAAGTTAGTGCTACGGTGTTTATGGAACTCTGCTGAGCCCCCACCCCCTCCTGAAATTCCATTAATCTGTATTGCATGAAACAGAATGAAAATTGCAGTTTGTCTTAGATCATAGGGAAGTTTTCCATGGTACTGTCCCTATCTCACAGGGAGCTCTGTGCACTGTGGGAGCCCTGGTAGGCTGGAGGGTGGGAATAGTCTTTGAGGAAAGCTTAGAGTCAGATCTGTCACCTTCAGTACAGGCAGGAGGTGGAGAGCCAGCAGCTGCTTTTGGGAGATGAAATACAGCTGAAGCCACCTCCAAATTCCGTGCTGGAAGCAGAAAGAGGTTTTCATACCACCAAGACTCTCAGACAGTCTTAACCATCTGTGGTGGTTGCTGTTTTACAGATGATGTGCAGTACCTTGAGCCTTGAGGCTCAGGGAGCTTTAGCTAATGTCCAAAGGACCGCGAGTCTTTCTGTGCCTTCTGGAACAGCTGCGCCTCACACTGCTCCCAGCTGTGCACATCTTCATGTGGATGCTGGGTTCTGTAGTCTGTCTCTCAGAACTGTTTTGGAGTGTCATTTTTAAACCCTATTCCTTTTAAATCTTTCATTATAGGAACATTGATCCTCATACTTGCAAGTGGAAGCACAGAAATGGTATAAAATTCACTGAAAGTGAATTATTTTATGTTACAGACTGATGTCATGTTAGGCACAAATCCTCATGGTTTAATTCAACTTTTCCAACTCTAATTAAGGTCTTTTAGTTCAAGGGGACCTTGATTAAAAGCAGATTGAATCAAACCCAAATAATAGCAGAGGGTAGGGGTGGTGTTTACTTTGACTTTGATAGAGCTGAAGTTCCAGTTTTACTCAAAGCCATGGCTGGAAATACCTTAAACCTACTATATGATAATTATGCTGTAGAAGTTACAAGGGGTAATACAAACATCAGTAAACCCAGTCTTCTGCTGGATATAAAGATATTTACCCAACAAACAAAGATTGATTTATACTTTATAACTTCACTACTAATTCTCTTCTTGTTTTTATTTTATCCGTCATTATTGTAGGCCTTTGGCAAAAGAAGCAAAATCAAATTGTTTTCCCACCCAGCCTATTTCATGGTCTTGAGGCAAGTAAAGGAAATAACCTTGTTGTTTGCACAATGATAGCAAAGGCTGTGTGGGGTAACACACTTTTATCTCAAACATTGTGATCAACATATCACAGTACTGTTAGAAATACATACAAACAGCATTATTAGGGTCTTTAAATGAGGTGCAGTTAAGTTAGACATGCTGCAAAAGCCATCTCTGTAACCCTTAAAAAAACCTCAGTAATTTTCCATTCTTTTCCATAAAACATATTATGGACATGGAATTCTGTTCATCTAAATGTGCAGCTTGACTCACTGAACGAAAGTAATGTAAATGAAATCTGAATTACATCTGCGTTGTGTTATAATGAATAACGTCTGCTTGCTAAGACACTGAGTCAAGGACCTAGCTCTGTGGAAGGAAAATATTTGTGTGTTGCACTGGAAAAGCTGACAGGCATACATCTGTGTGCTCTGCTTCACATGCTGAACACTAGGAATAATGCAAATTGTTGATTTGGCTAGGAGTAGCAAAAACATGGTTCGAGAATCAGACCACTTTCTGCGTGACTAATTTTGAGAAGCAAATGCAAAGTCTTGAGCACATTTTTTTTCCCAAGTCTGCTTATTTTGTCTTTCTTATTTTGTATTACTTGTGGTATTAGCTTCAGTCTGGAATGTCTTAAGGAAAGTTCAACAAGTAAATCAACAGTTATTTTCATCCAAGACAGATAACTGATTAGCAAAGCAGGATATGAAATAGGGTATTTAATTTGGTCTGAATTTCTCATGTATGTACATGCAGCTTTAAATAAACACTTCAGCTTCCTGAATAAGCAACGCTTGTTAGAGTTTGAGAGGCTTGTGTGGTTTATATGAGGGCTGTTCAAAGCTCTCTAAATCTCTCTGATTTTGATTTTCTCTGTGAGGGCAGCTCTGAATATAAACAGACTTTAAGAATGACAATGGACTTTAGGTTGTTCATGTGGTCCAGTTGCATAAAGTTATTTGAGTATGCACAAGATTTCTTTCAGAGTAACAAGATAATAGCATATGAAAATTTCTAAAATGTTATCTCATAAATGTAAGCTGCTCTGTCCCTTTTGGCTGTGTATTACATATGCCCATATATCAAATACCAGTTTTAAAACTGCAAGCACAGTTTAGAAAACATCTTTTAAAACCATGCAAAAATGTTGTAAACCTATATGACCCTGTAACAGATGGGCATTCAATTAATATTCAAGTGCTCAGGTTAATAGATAAGAGTTTAGTTTGAAATAGAAAGGAAATCGTTACTCATTAGGAGAAGTTGCTCAGTACCTAGCCTGCTGCTGTCAGGAGGAAGACTTTGGGGTACTGAATTCTGCTGGATGGCAGGACCACAGGAGACCAAACCTTTTCCATACCAGCAAAACAGAAACAGTGCCAGGGATTCAAAGTGCTGCTCCTTCTCTTGGTGCTATGCTTTCCTCAAGTGTTGCTCTAACAACTGTGCTGATGGCTCAAGGTCGTATGCCTCTGAATTTAAGTATCATCTTAACTAGCTTAGCACACCAAAAAAGACCTGGGAAAGGCAGCCTTCTGAGGAAAAACTCTACTACAAATAAAAGAAAAATAGACAGAGTGGAAGGTGCTGCTGGTTTTAACCTAGGAATCTTCTTGTTTGACATTACAGTTCCTTATGTACCTTATGCATTGCTTCCTTGCATGTCCAGAACTGCCTCTATCTGGACAGTTCAGAGCCTGTTTTCTACCCAGACTTGATTTTGCTCCAAGAACTAGACAGCTGAACAGCTGAACACAAGGCAGCTCCAGGGCAGTGCGTGCTCTAGGAGCACATGCACCACGTTCTTGGGAAGCTGAGAACTTTAAAGTTGTAATAGTTGTGGTAATTTAAACAAGTCCAAAAGAGTTGCTGCCACGATATGGAATACACAAGCAGGACACGTACAGTCTGTTGGGAGCTCTTTTGACTTTTGTTTGTATAGGTTTATTTTTAACAGCTCGAGGGAAGGCTCTGTTCTAAGTGCTAGGTAGAGTGTTGCAGATGAGCTTTCCATTTCCTTATCAGCCTGAAAGGACTCATGCCTTTGTTCCCCAAGGAGACACTTTCAGCATTGGCTGCCTTGGGCCTCTTCAGTGCTTTTGTCTATATACCAAAAGCTCTTGGTTTAGTCCTGCTGGAGTCTCCACAACTTTGCCATTTGTGCAAGTAGGAAGACAGCTTTGCTGAGAGAATAATGTTCATTTGAATAAAATGTTTTTTCTATTTGTAGTCCTCTCTGAATAGTAGATATGAAAAAGTAATGTGTAGATCAAACATTCATAAAAAACATTAAATCACCGCAATGTTATCTTAAGTTATATAAATTATTATTTCAGATAAAAGCACTAAAATTGTTAACATCCACCTGTCTGACATATAAAATAGCAATAGCCCAAATCAGTCTTAATAAAAGATAGAGTTTGCAACCAAATTTGGGGTTCAGAAAATTTGTTTCCTTTAAAATAAATATTGATGTAATCTATATATTGGAAAACAATTATTTTTGAAGTGATACTGCCATCCAAACTCAATTACACTTTCTTTGCTGCAGCTCTCAAACTCTTAGATGTATTTTGTTTTTACACTGTGCTGTTAGTCCAATATTTGCCTCATACTCTCAATGGACACAAATGAAATCCAGTGAAATCTTTCATGAGTGTTTGAAGTAAAATTTATGTTAAAACAAGATTCGAAATTTCTAGGACTTGGTTTTCTACTGCAAGATACAAACAATTTCACAGAGAGTTTTTCTTACCCAGAGTGAGAGAAGTGACTGCTTTGTTCCTTTGTAGCTTATGTTACAGCATCTGAGTTCCAGCATCAATTCATTTCCCTCAAACAATGTGTTTTCTATTTCTAGGGGGGTTTTGTGGGTTCGGGGTTGTTGTTGTTGCTGGGTTGTTGTTGTTATTTTTGGTCTTTACCTGTATATTTTTATGTTCTAGAGTCTGTTAGGTAAGTCAAGTTGTGAGAAAAGGAAAAAAACTAAACACATATTTTTATGCAATAGCTTGGCAAAGATCTCTTCAGGAGCATAAAAAAAAATTCTTGTCTCTGTTTCTGGAACTAATATTGCTTTAAATCTGTTTAGGTTGGTCCGTTGTTTATTCCCCTTGAAATGAGGTCTCTCTGTGGAAAGTACATGCTTCAAAGCTGCCATGTGGGACACCAAGAGTCATTCTTTTAATAAATCAGATATCTAGTTTGTTTACGTTTAAATATTCTATAGCTTTCTACTTGGAACAAAAGTTAATTTTACTAGATTTAAGCA
Organism: Prinia subflava; assembly: GCF_021018805.1. Taxonomy (NCBI): domain Eukaryota; kingdom Metazoa; phylum Chordata; class Aves; order Passeriformes; family Cisticolidae; genus Prinia; species Prinia subflava. The sequence goes on along the minus strand of NC_086252.1, from coordinate 3,432,484 downwards.
TGATTCAATATTACATAAGGGTTTATAATGTCAGATGTGAAACAGGCAAAACTACCATTTCATTTTGGCCATTGGCTACATTTCTTGGTTTTTCTGAGTTTCTAAGTATCTTGGTTTCCTTCCCTTGTCTGCACTTTTCTTCATTTCTTCTCTTTCTCTTGTCTATTTACACAATATGATGTTTACAATTAAGTTGTTTGTCTCAGTAATTTTGTTCAGCATTTTGGATTTTTGGCATGTATAGTCATGTATTTGGACACTGAGATCAAGCTTCTCTTCTATTTAGCTTCTCAAATGTGCCATACAAGCCATTGCTTCTAGCACTTGAACAGATGCATGCATCTGTTCTCTATTAGCCTATCTTTACTTGATTATTAGATGAGAAAGGAATAAAAGCCTTTGGTTTGCATCCTTTCAGTATTTCCTTTTACTTGGGTGGCCAAATTTAATTGAATAACATCCTAAGTTATCTGAGCTTATATCCATTCAAACCCAATTTTGAATTCTCAGAGAATCTATCATGTTTGATTGGGTTTTATTATAATATAAATAACAACTGTACTTTCTTTCAGTAGTCAGCCTTCCTTGATATTACAGTGACGCTTTGAAATGAGACTTCTTGATTTATGTTGGGTCTAGGTAGTCCCTATGAAATTCCTCTGAAGCAAAATGAAAGACGACAAAGACAAAGCAATTAATTTTAAAATATTTGAGTGAAAATGGGCATATGTGGCAAAAAAAAAAAAGTCTGGGGCACCCTCACTTAGAATAGCCTAAATAAATGTCCCACATTTCTCTTAGCAGTTCATATATTTCTGCATTCAGTCACCCCCACCACCCCCCAGTGTACATCAGAAGCAAGCATGAGGGGAAACCAGGCTGAAGCTACGGCTGCTGCTTTGATGTGCTGCCTCATGAAAACACAGTTATGTCAGATCTGATGTCATGAGGCAGTTTTGTTTTTCCATGTGAGTGGGAACAGAGTGGAAGAGACAGATTTTAGCTTCACAATGCCTTCCTGCTCAGCACCACTGTAATTTTCATTAAGCCTCTTTGCTGCAAAGGAGAAGCCCCTGGCTTTCGTCTTTACATGGACTGCTGTGTTGTGGACTGAAAGTCTTGGTTCTCTGCTTCACCATGATCGGAGTCACAGAGATAAACATTCTCAGATTTGTATGCTAAGGAACTGAAATATAACACAAGTGTGAATCCTGTGCCTTGTGTCTAGCTGTACATGTGATTTTCCAGTCACTGTGATTTTGATTGCCTTTTTTGCCATTAAAAGTGACCATTGCAGGAGTATAGGAAAGCTCTTGCATCAGCCAAGTATAACCATCACCTTTATTCTCTGTTTTTTTCAACCTTTCACCGTTATTATGACTGTAGAATGACAGACACGTTTGGCCAAGCAACCTAAATGTGAAAACCACACTTTTACAGCACAGAGTTGTAATCTGGCAGTCTGAGTCTCTGTAACTTGTTGGCCAGATGGGAGTGAGACAGGAAGAGCAGCACTTGCAGAACAGCAGTCACCCAGGCCTGTGCCAGAAGGAGAGAGCTACTGGGGCATGAACCTTCAAAGTTACACACCCAGAGTGCTCTGGACGTGGTCTAGAGCCAGAAGAAATGCAAGTGCTGTTTGCTCAATCAACAAGAGGCAAACTTTATGTCTTGCATAGTAGCCCTTCCTGCTCCAAGTGGTCTGCACAACACAGTTCCTGAGAGACAGTGAAGAGTCAGTCAGTGCATCCATGAATGATAGAATTTTTAGCATTCAGGCAAGTATTTGGATTGATCCAGGTGTTTGTTAAAGGGATCTGTGCTACAGAGGTCATGGACCGTACAGGACTTTTATTATGTCTTGGCGTTTTTTCTTTGTCTCCCTAAAAATGCAGCCATCATTTTTATTGCTCACTTATTTCTTACTTAAAATTATCAGATTCATAATGAAAAAACAGAAATACTCCTTGGTGATATTCCACTACAGGAGAAATTAAGAGCTCAAAGAAAATTCTGAGGAAGCATTCTACCCTCTAAAATGATAGGTAAGATGCTCAGGAATATAAAGCTGGTCAGATCTTCAAAGGCATATGTTTCTATTCTCTTTTGTCTGTTAGGATACTCTGTCAGTAATAGAAGAAAGCAATCCAGAAGAGTGGCTTTTAATAGGCTTTTTTGGTTGTGGGATTTTTAAGCAGAAATGAAAGAAAAGGTTTCTTGAAGCATTATTTTGTCATTTAGGAAACCATTTTCCAAATTTATGACAATCATAATGAATTATTTTCTTAAAATATCTTCTCTCTCTTTATACTACTTTAAAATATTGTGTATCATGGCATGGATCTCTCATTCTTAAATACTTAAATACAGTATATAATTTAGGAATGAGCCAAATCTCTGCAAATGCTATCAAATATCTTGGACTTCTCTAATATTTTAAGTAGCACATTCTGATTTACTGCTTTGCTGGAAACACAGGAAGGAACAATAGAACTAGAATTTCTTTCAGGGATGCCTTTTAATAAAAATGGTGAAGCCTAGGTATTGAAAGAGTATTTGTAGCATTTATCATCTCTCTTCTATATATATATGTATTTAAGTTTAAATCTAGATTTAGTTCTTTTTGTTCATGGAAATGTCTTTTTATATACATAGCAACATTTCAGCAGGCATCAGGTAAGACCAAAGTCTTGCCTCAATGAAGTATGACTTTGAGAAAATCTTGTTCTCTTTGGCATTTTCCATAAAAAAAAAACAGTTGAAGAAGAATGAGAAGGGAAAATTTCTGGGAGCAGAACAGTGAAGTTTAATTCCAACTCTGAAAGGCCTCCCAGATGAATATAGCAAACCAGACAGCCCAGCAGACACGAACTCTGGCCCATAACCTGCAGATAAATCTGGTTGCACAGACAATTACCTCCACACTCCAGTGATATCAGTGGAAATCCATGCAAGGGTAAGGATTTGTGGGCAGACGTTTGGCTCTGCTCAGGTTAGGGAAGCTGTTCAGGTATTCCAAAGCTTTGTTAAATGAGACAGATTCCTGCTGCCCTTCCATGCTTTTACACCATGGTTCAGTTCAAGCCACTAAGAACTTCTGGCTGTCAGGCTGAGCTGGATGCTGCATTCATCCTTCACCTCTGGGAAGTTAGCTCCATATCTTGGATAAGGGTGTGAGTGGAAATAAGATTTCTTTTATCCTATTGTTATCTCCTTTTTCTTGCTACAAAACAAAGCGTCTTCAGTTTTGCCCTGGGTTTGGACATGTGTGAGGATACATAAAAAAAGGTGAAATTGGACATCCAACAGAGTTTCATGGGACAGCTGGTTATTATGTAACTAAATTAAAGCAATCATGCTGCAATTTTTGTACTTTCATGGACAAAACTCCATTCACAACTGAATTATTTATGCCAGTTTATAAATGTTAAAGGCATCTTCTACGCAAATGTCTCTATAATCCAGTCATTGCTTAACGAAATACAGAAGAAATGTGTTTTATTTATTTATTCCACAATGTTGCTATTCCAAACTTAGATACATATTTTGTAAGTATTTTTAGTTCTGTTTCCTCTTACTGTCTCTACTTGCTTTCTCCTGTCCTGACATCATATATGCTTGGCCAAAAAGTAACAGATGTCCCATCGATTACAAATGTAGAATATTGACTTGCTGAAGTCTTCAGTGGAAAAGTCTTCTGAATGGTTCAAACTTCCTGGTGTCTTTTCCTTCACTCTATCTTTGCTTCTTTTTTCTTTCTTTATATCCCTTTTTTTTCCTTAAAGTTTTCTATTTCTCCCTATGTTCAGAATACTATTTTGAAAGCTTTTTCTCTCAGAAATCTAAGATGGTTGAGACTAACTTTTGAGGGACCAAATGAAACAAAAGATTGTCTTACATTTGGCTTGTTTCATTTGTATTTATTTATTTCCATGAACAACATCCTTATTAGTTTTATGGTTTTCAGTGTAGAGTTTGCTAGGAACAAAGCATGCAGCTGAGAGGAAGCTGTAGCATCTATGTATATTGCTCTGCCTGACATTTTGGTTAGCACAGGTATTCCATTTAAAACCTGGTTCTTCCATTTTTCCAGTTCTAACACAGAGGTTTGGAAGAATTATCAACGTATCTGCTTTGAGATACTCCAGTGAAGGCACACTGAAAGTTGGTGTAAGGTCATGATGGCAGCTCCAGCCTTTCCACTTTGGCCTCTAAGAAAACATAGCAGGCTAGTGATGCTGTCAAGTTTCCCATTCATTATTAAATTATACTTTTGAGTTCATTAATTTAAGTTGTTATCTGGATCACATAATAGGTAAACAAGCATCCTGCAGAAGATCAGGATAGTAGCTCAGTATTTCTTTGAGCACCAGTGTTGTGGCTAGAGCTGCCCATATCACAGCCTTGCAGTTCTGCATGAATGAGGCAATCAGGAGCTCTCAGCCTCTCCAGTAGGTATTTCCCTGCTTTATTCATTTGAAGAAATACTGACTCCTCTGATTTTTGGCCATTACTTTTCTCTGGCACAGCTGAACTCTAAGACACAAACCTTCCCACACTTCAGCTCACGTCTCTGGCAAGCCAGCAATCCGTGTTCCTACGAAGCCAGAATGTATGGATGGCAGCCATGCAGCTGACACAGTTTGATTTAAAAGTCTGTAGTGGGAGAGAGTGAAGTAATGAGTCCTCCAAAACAGGAGGCTCTCGGAAGAAACTCTTGCTGCTGCACGACTGACCTTTCTGTTCATTCCTTCTGGTCTCTGCTAATAGCATTTTGGCCTTCACAAAACATATTTCCCAAACACCTTGGACTTAAATGGAGAGGAAAAACATTTTGTCTACTGTATGCAAACTTTTCCCTCCATGTAAATTCCTTTCTGAATTTACCATTCAGAAATCTATAGGTTTTTCCTACCTTTTTGCCATAACTTCCTTTTCTCTTTCAAGTGCTTACCAGACTGGAACACCAGGGGAAATCCTCAAAACTCTTAGACCAACTTATTTGTTGTGCATATTTATAAATAACAATATAGACAGTTATGAATTTATCAATTACAATATGGATAGAGTCTTGGGAGTGTCCTGTGCAAGGACAGGAGTTGGATTTTGATGATCCTTGTGGATCTCTTCCAACACAGGATATTCCATAATTCCGTGATAGCTACTGCAGTCTTTTCCTTAGCCTTCTCTTTTAGTGTCATTGGGATACACAATGAAGAATAATAGTAGGAAAGGACACCTGTTGGTGGTTAGATTGTGTGCTGGTGTTTACTGCTGATTATGTCATACCCACAGAACAATGTCTGCAGGAGCTCAAAGGGACAACTCTCTAGATAATCTGTGTCATAGTCCAGTGTTGCTGCTCTCTGCACACAAAAAGCAGAGCATTCCTGGAGACTGATTGATCCTGCAGGTTTTGTCACTGATATGTCTAACAAAATATTTTGTAAAACCACATCATGATATGAGTCCCATTCTTTCAGTATACTTTTTTTCTTTGCATGGAGATGTTCATATCCTAATAAACATTCAAATTAAGTATTTAATTTAGAATGTTACTTTTAACCTAGTGGATTATGTTAAATTTAGCCAAAACACATTGCTTGAAAATCCAGAAGGTACAGCTTTAGACCATATGTAGTACTTCTATTAAATATTGTCCTGACTTAACTGGGATTATTCAGGTATTTAGTATTAAGTGCAAAAGCTTTGCTGAGCAAGGACCTTTTGTAAATATAATATCGTTCTTGCTTTTGCAGAATTAGGGGGAAATATAGGAAAGATAAACAAGACAAACTCAAGATATGTGCAGCTTCCCTGGTATGTTAATCTGAAGACTGAGAAGAGAAACAAAATCTAATCCAAGACCTGAGAAACTGAATTCAAGGTCAATGTGAGTAAAAATTATTCTCTTGAAAGATTACACTGAAAATTTTTGAATATAATCAAGACAGAGACATTTTTTTTAGTTTTTGTTAACTTATTCCTGTAGCTCATATAGAATCAAGACAGTTTAATTTTTTTTAACAATTTTGACATTACAATTAAGGCTGCCACTGTATCCTGTGGAAATGGGTTCTTAATTTTCAGATAATATTGAAGTGATATTCAGATATTTTTGAAGTGTTCCTTTTGCAAACAAGCTTCCTGTTTAAGACACAAAACTATAAGGTTGTTATGATGCCTTTCCTGCAGGGGACTTCTGTATATTTTCTTTCCTGCAACATTTTTGTAGTAACATAATCTTTTATTTACAATTTCAGAAGGCAAGGATCACTTCTTCTCTAATCTATTAGACCCTCATAGCATCTTTTTATAATTTCAGCCATAAAAAAATTCCTATCTAATTTTCCAGTTTTGAGGGAAAAAAGCATTTACTGTAGGCAATCTCAATAAAACATGCAGGAGCATTGGTTTATGTAAACAAATTAGCACTTTTGACAACCTTGGAAGAATCAGTAATTCTACAGCTACACACCTCTTAGTGTTTAAGTTGCAATTAAGCAAATCCATGTGCTGACAGATATCTGAGCCTTGTTATTCGTTCAGCATTTAAAAATTCTTGTTCTTTCTGTATTACACTAATTTCTAATTGGCCAAATGTAGAAAAATGCAGGTGAGGTGGTGATGGCTGACTTGTTTGTGATAAATCATCTTTTAGAGCCTGGGATGATTCTCTACTTATTTAAAATTGTCCAATTTTTTGTCATTAAGTATCATTTTGGTGTTGAAACCTCTCAGAAAGCAGTCACCTTATGCAGCAGAGCCTGAAAGGGAGAACTGAGTTGAAACAGATAAGGTTTGGTTCTGAAATGTCCATATCCATTTATGAGCACAGATTTCTAAAGGATGTATCTGAGGCAGTGCACAGACAAAAGGGATGATACATCAGCTTTGTCCAGTATGAAGGAAGTTTGCTGAAGCTTTAGCTCATGACTGAAATTTATATGTTGAACAAGAAATGAAAAGTGAGGAAATATTCTGAAAGAACAGAGTGAAAGAATGCGTTATATGATGTTGAAATACACAGCCTGCAATAGCTTTGTTTCTTGTTAGGTTTTCTTCTCAGAAAATTATTGTTTGTGTTTTGGTATAGTCTGCTGAACATGTCAGCTGATTCCTTTTCAGCCAAATTATACCCAACAACCAAAACCAAAACAGTAAATTTTGCAAAATAAAATATTCTGGACATTTTACTGATATTTTCCAAACTCATTCTGTTTATGCAACATGTTCAAGCAGTCATGTGATCTTTAAAGTCATATAGTTTGTATTATAATTTTTAAAGCTTAATAAAAAATCAACCCTCAAATAAAACAAGCCACAAAGAACAACTGAAAAAAATTCCTATGATTCTGAAAAGAACAATTTCAGGTATACTTTGCATTAAATATTCTGGTATTTCTCTGCTTATTTCTTGCCCAGCCCTCATTGTTACTTTCAGTAAGTTCTAAGTTTATCTCAAAAGTCCGAGGGTAATTCATGCTCCTGCACAATGATCAATCTTCTGTCCACAAAACAGTGACCATGCATGAGACAAGCTGAACTCTTTTGGGGGAAAGATGGGAAAGGACACATTCTGTTTCTCTGCATGTCCACGTGTCTGAGCTCAGAGCAATTCCATGCCTGTGTCTCAGCTGGCAGACAAGGTTTTGACATCACAAATTGGTTAAAGAACAACAATTTGACCAATGGTCCCCAGCCTCAAAGGCAAATCCTGGAGAAAGATTTTGAGTGGTTTCTGAAATAATGAGAAGAATGAAAGAGATAAATAAGGAATGGTTCTGTGCTGCCTTGAGCTAGAGGGTATTTAATGAAACTAGCAAGTGCCAATATCAAACTACACAAAAGGATTTTTTCTTCACACAATACAATGAAATTCAAACTGCCAAGGCAGTGGGCCTTGCCATGGGATGCTCTGAATGCTGTTTGTATAGGTTCAGAATTTTCCCAGAGAACTTGCAAGGAAAATAAACCCAAAAAATGCAAAATCACATTTGGAAGACATTAAAACAGAAACACTGCTTGTTGCTTAGGAAATCCCTTAGCTGTAAATTGTTAGAAGCAGTTTTACTGTGGGAGAGTATCAGTTTGTAATTGCCCTGCTCTAACTCTCCTCCTGAGGAATCTGCTGTTGGTCACTGGTCAAACTAGAATTTGAGTCTAGAAGGGCCTTTAGTCTGATCCAGCATAGGGAAAACAATGTTCTTGTCCTAAGTAAGTGATGCTTAGCACAAACTCCCTGATGCACAGAGGCTCATCAGTAAAAGCACAGTGTTAAGTGAAGTAAATTCTGTTTCTGACCGTGGAACACCTTCAATGAAGGAAAGAACATGGGGTAAGGAGTAGTGACCCAGCAGCCACACTAATTAATGCAGTGCTAAATAGCAGTCGCCTGATACTTCAGTAGCACCACCTCTTCACATAATGCAATTATGTTCCCAGGAGCTGGACATAGCACACCCCATATTTACAAAGAAGTTTTGCATAGGAGAGGGAGGGTTTTCTTATCTGTGACTTAGATTCCTTTGTTTCTTCATGAAATAAGGCCACACTGAGAATGCTGGTCTGTGTGTTAGTCTTAAATAGCTATAAATATTTATGAATCAGGTGTTTTCCCTTATAAATATCCAGGCAGCTAGTATTGATGGGTCATGTAAATTTACAAGTGTTAATAGTCTCACTGGGCAACTCCAGGACTACATGAAAATACAAATAAATAATGAATAGTTATTATAACATAAAGCAATCAATTTTCTGGATGTCTATCTGAAACACAGGGAAGCAGTCCCTCTCATTATTGAGTTCTTACAGCTCAGAGTCTCACAACACCAGATTATTTCAGGGAATAGTGGGAGAGAAATATGGAGAGAATAAAGGAAATTATTTATATGTTTTATAGCATATGTAAGTATATAATGCAGTCAACATGTATCTATGATTGCAGGAATAAAACATACACTGAGATCATAACTTTTGTAGGGCTTTATGTCCATCATGTTAATGGTGACACAGGCAATGCCAGAGTATTTAAAATGTTGATGTTACCTGTGCACTTAGATAGGAATAGCACATAGTATGGTTTTTCACTATTCTAGGAATTTTAAGAAATCAAAATATGTAAAAAATAGAATAAAATTGAAGTGCTTTCTCTTAGAGAAAAGAGGAGATTGATTTTTAATGATGAATTTGTCTTCAGTGCAGATCAAGAGGTAGTTTGCCTGCAGAGAAGCCAACAGCAGCTGAAATCTGTAATGGAAACAGAGAGAGAATGGGACATAGACCACATAAATATGCAAAGAATGTTATTTTTATTCATTCCAAAGTCTGTAATTCAGAAAATATTTTCATCCCGTTCCTTTAATTTAACAAAAAGATCCATTTCATACCCTTTTTCTTTCTGCATATGACTAAAGAGCTAATGATAGTTTGCCTTATTTACTTTCTTTGTTTCTACCAAACTCTTTGGATAAATGGCGTACCGCTGAGAATATGGAAACCTGCAATGTTCACAGTAGAGTAACCATGCTCCAAAAAGTAGTTGAGCTGGTGGTAGTCAGCTGCTCATAGGTCTTGTGCCTTTTGCTTTCTTAGTTAAGAATCCTGTTCTACTTTTTTTACTAATTAACTGGTTTTGTAATTAACTACATTTTGTTTAAAACTTTTTTTCTAATCTGCCTGAGGAGAAGATTGTTCAAATCATGTCTGCATTTTAATCCAGATCCATTTCTTTTGGTCTTTAGATTACCCATATGGCTATTTAGTACCAAGACAGGAAAACAGTTGGTTTTTTTAAGGCAATGAGGTTTGCAAAGTCTGATGTTCCCTTTTTGTTATGTATTCATTTCTCCCATTGTCAAGTGGTCTTTTCAACTTTACCTCTGGTTTAGTGTTGCTTAATACCCACATGTAATGTAATCCTGCATGCAGTCAAGCATCAGAAGTAAGACCAGGTATCTTCTTTCATTTTCTGTTACTCTATTTCATGCTTTACAATATCACCCACTGGATTAGTTCATGTCTTTTTATCCCATTACGGAGACTTGGAAAAACAAGTGCCCATGTAATAATTTGTAGCAATTTGTATTTACATTTAATTCCTGATTCCTGGACTACAAAGTGTGAGTATCTGTGTGGTTTTATAAAAACCTCTTACATCCTAAGCGATCATAAAAAAACACTGAGAATGTTCCTGGTGTAAAACATACATTTACTAAAATCTAAATTTCCAAAGTCCTGCTAGAATTCCTTGACAATCCTTGTGAAGAACTATTCAAAGAAATTAAAACAATTGAAGGAGTTATCTAGCAAAGTTGAGTTGTAATATTTTTTCCTGGCTTCTACAACACAGACCTTTACAAAAGTTTCAGTATAAAATCTAATGCTACCCACGCTGTCAGGAAATAAGTTTTCCCTTAGGTAGCATCCCACATCCCCTAAGAAAACATGTGGTCTATGACCTACAATCCTTTAAGACCACATCATGTTGCCTTAAATTCATCAAGAGCAGCCTTAATTTAACTGTTTACATTTACAGGATACACGAGTTTGTAATGTAATCTTATCACTTTGAAACTCTGAATCGTGATTTCTCAATGAATATCTTTTAGAAACTTTTCAAGTTATTTTGTTTCTCACCAAACCAAGCAGCAGGAGCTGCTTCCTCCATGGGTACAGGGTGTGGAGCCCCACCCTCAGTCTGCGTGGAGAGCACCTGCACATAGTGCCTTGACATCCTCTGTAGCTGCTCACAGCTGCACAACAGCCCCATCTGACAACACGGGCTGCACATAGGCACCTTCCAAAATTAAATTAAAAAAAAAGGAAAAGGAACTCATTCATTGTCTCTGGTGAAGATTGCTGTCCTTGCCAGCAGCATGTAGACTTTTGCTTTACAGTGTTGGGGGAAAAAAGTATCACCTAGGAACTGTAAATCGTAATGCCTAGTAATGTATTCACTCCCTTTAGTGAAATTATGCACAGAATGAACTCTAACATACCCTAGGAGTTGTAGCTCTTTTCTTGCCCAGTCTTTGAGGGCTGATCAGACTTCTGAGTGTTGTACCTTGGAGTAGCATTATATTCAGTTCCTATTTCAAGTGCTACGTAAGCAGTAGAAAGTGGAAGCAGATTTTAAGAATCCCATTCTAGCATATTGTGAGAAATACTTACCAGGTTTGCTAAAAGCTGTTGTCAGAACAGCCCTCTGGTCTGGCCTGCCTGTAGAGAAGGTGCCTAAGCACCCTGGATGCTGTCAAATGCTGTGTCAACAGCTCAAAAGCCTGCATGGAGAATTATTCTTCTCTTTTACAAAAATTGTTCATTTTCCAAACAAACTCATCTTCTAGTTGGCATTTTAATAAAAAAAAATTACTCTCTCGAGGATGCTCACAAACTTTTGGAGACTAGAAGTGGAAAGGGCTTTTTAGGTCATCCAGTTTCCACATCTGCCAGTGTATGACTGAGCACTGCAGTGCAGTTTTTAATTCTCTGTCTACTGCCTTTTTGTGCCATGTACAAAAGAAAGCAGGATTTATCAGTTCAGTCAAAAAATTCAGTGGAGAAAGGCTCTCATTTGCAGATTCTGCATGCATTGTTCACCTTAGTTACCACAAAGACTTGGAGATTTTGCATATTCTCCTTTCAGACTGAGACCACAACCAGCAATTTTGGCTTAAAATTACATTGGAACTGGAAAAAAGCAAATTTTGAAGCTCATTCTTCAATTGTTTATCAGATTCATTAGCATTAATTAGAACTTGCATAGTTCTAGGCATGGGAACAGAGTAAAGGGTAAAACTGACAATTTGAATTGTTCAGAAACACAAACTTTTGTCTCTCTTTTGGTCTTTTGGGTTTGGTTTGTGGGGTTTTTTTGGGGTTTTTTTTTTTGTTTTTTTTTTTTTTTTTTTGTTATGTTGTGGTTTTTTTGGGTTTTTTTAAGCAGAGCTCTGTCTTTATTGACAATGTTCTCAAACTAAATCTTTTCTTGTCTGGCAGAAATCAAACACTGCTATGATGAGGCTTTATAGACCATGCTTTCTCACTCCTGATTCAGCTCTTTCCCTGCACAAGGCCTGATGCTTCTCGGATTTTAACTCATTTACAATTACTTTGTTCCTGTCAGTGGAATCTTCATAACATTCAGTCCTCAAAAGTGGGTTCCAAAACACCTTTCGTCGATGCAGCAAGGTATAAGGTAGTTAAGCATCTTCAGAAGATCTATCAGAGCTCATAAAAGTGAGAGTTTGCTACTTAAAATCCTTTTGGGCATAAGGTTTCTGGATAACCAAAGATAAATGGTTGGATGTACATAGTAGGTCAAAATTTTCTGCTGCTGTGCTCACAAAATTGTGGAGGAAACACAAGTGCTTTGGTATATTGACATCTGCATAGACTTTCAGGGCTTGTTCTTTCATCTTGCCTTCTTTTAAGGCACTTGCAAAGAAACTGCCACTGTTTTGTTCCAAAACATAGAAAATGTTGTCAGTGCTCTAAATCACTGTTCAGTCTCTCTTTGGAGATTCTGAGCAACTTCTTGTTTCAAGACTGAGACTTTAGAAACTGCACTTCTCTAAGTTTTGGTGTTTATCCACCAAATCTATTTCCTAACACATGGCCACATATTGTGTCCTAATAACATTTTATCTTTTATTTCAGGTATCTTTAACTATTGAAAAAGCCTTGAAGGGAAAAAAAAAAAACAAATCAAACCAGCATAAATGAAATACTGTATAAAGTTACTGAAGTGAACACAGTTTCTACACATGGTTAAAAAACACATTAAATGTCTTAAGATATTTATGCTGAATTATACCTTGTACACGGAAGTAATTGTTTATAACATACATAAACACAGAATTTCCACAAACTGTTATGTTGTCAGTTTAGTTCCTTACAATCTCTCCTAACCTTAAGTTCCTGCTTACCTTGATTGTTAGGTCTTCATGAGAGCAAGTGAAATGGATTTGTCAACAGGAACCAAGATGTATTTATTTCAAAATACCTTGTTTACCTTGAAAGACGTACCCAGAAATCAGGAGACTGAGTTCCAATCATTCAACCTGAATCAAGGAATTAATTTTGAACTTTGTTTTGCTAATATATTGATTAAAATGATAAAAAATTCTTATTTTTATATTTGAGAAAGGACATAAATTTAGAACAACTGAAAATTCTAGTCCTTTTTTTTATTTGCTCCAGGGAAAGGGCCAAGAGCTCTTCTGGGTATGATTGCCTTAAAAAGAATAACCTATAACTGAAAAAAAACCAAAACCCAACCACAGAAAAACCCAAAGTGATTCACTCTGAAGCTGAAACATATGAAGCTTACTTAATAACATGTATTTATTGGTCATTATGCTATCAAAAGTTACTGACAGTTTACAAGTTTTCTGGAACTAAGAAGTCAAATGTTCATTTTTTCCCAGGCTTTTACACATCCCATTGTTATCTAATCTAATGTCCACAAACCCACTGTAAACACAGACTGATGGAAAGTAAACATTGAAGCCTCAGTATCAGATAAACAGAACACTGAAGATTCAAATTTTTCTCTATGTAAGTCTTCCCAACTTAATTTACAGCAAACTTTCCATATGTATCAATTTTCATGGGACTTTATAAACTTTACATTGTTTTCTTTGATGAAGTCTACAATTTTTCTGACCATACATAAGCTCTGATCATACTTTCTGTAGATGGGAATTTGGAGAGTAAAGGAAGTGTGTACAATTACAAAATATTTATTATTAAGTACAGAGGTCAGTAAGAAAATATTTTTCACTTTTCCCAGAAAAAAGAATAAAAATGCTTTAAGACCAATGTCTTAACTTTTGTGACAGTTTTTATATGATATGTGTAAAATTTCCGTGCTTCTCTGCCATTAAGACTTCCATAAAAGAGAGGAGTGTTAGTGGGAATTTTTGTAGACATGCAGAAAAAGTTGTGTCTCAACTTCGCTCTTTTGTTTCATTTTACAGAAGCTAGGGGACAAAAAAAGGGCTGTAAAGTGGTTTTTAATGAGCTAGGTGAAGGTACTAAAAGGGCATTTGATAAATAACACTGAACAGGAAGAGAGTGGAATGTTTTGTAAGAAAAGAGATAGATGTTTGGCCAGTTGAGGATTATAGCGTTACTGAACACCAAAGCCATGGAGTGTGAAACCAAAAACTGAGGAGTTATGACTAACTTTATGTCCAGATACTACCACGGGTGTTTTAGGGAAAAAAAGTAATTCTTTAAGCATAGTAAACAAAAGAATAATTTCCTATTTGCCAGCGTAGACAGAAATTAATTTTGCAGATGCAATCTAAGATCTAGTTAACTGGGGTTTTTTAATTCTCTCAGAAAGTTCAGCCAGCAATAGTCAGAAATTTTCTAATAAGAAAGTACTGGGGATATTTTTATTGAAAAGGCTGCAGGAAATGGTGCATTAGTAATATATTTTTAATCTGTTACATTTCTCCTTGAGTTATCGGAAGAAAAAAAATACAAAATAGGACTGCTGAAGATGGAAATAAAAGTGCAGGACAATGAATAGGGCAGAGATGTAAAATTCAGTCAAAAATGAAAAAGACAGATTGACCAGGACCAAGGATCTGCAATCCAAACATTCCAGAGAAATGTGTAACATCTTTTGCAAACACTCCCCAACATAATTAGTCTTTAGTTTTGTGTGTTCTGATCATCAGAGTGATTTTCAGAGCTGAGGAGTCAAAAACATTTCCACCCAATGCAAACTCCTAACCTGCTTTCACCCTGATTTTACTGTTCACTGACTAATCAATCAATCTATTAATTCTAGGTTTTTGAAGAAACAGATGTCTGTTTACTGTAGAACATAAAGGTTTCTCCATATGCCTATGTCTGCAGCACCAAAAATACCACTTCATCCAGGTGAGTTAGAATATCCCTGAGTTCACACATGTTATTTCTGCTCCTGATAAATTTAATAATAAATGTTGAAAAAACTGCACACCTAGAAAAGGAATCTCTGGGCAGTATGAAGTCAATTTATTTGCCATATTTAAAAAAAAATCAAAGCAACCTTCAAATAAGCATGTGTCCTTCAAGAAGATCACATGGCAGACATGCCAGAAATTTGCTTGCAAGGCTGCATTGGTGAAAGGCTGGCTGACAGATCCATACCCCTCTGCTTCTGCTGCAGCAGCGTCTGAAGTGGCTGCTCATTTTGTGGGTGGTTCTTTTGCTTTTCAAATTTTCAGCTGGATAGCTGTGGCTCTGTCCAGGCCCTGTCATTCCCAAAGTACACAGAGATTGGGGAAAGGATAACTAGCAACTGTGAAAATAACTTGGACATCCAAATATGCTTTCCAAGGCACTCATCTCATGAAACAGGCCAAATCTTGGGAAAGCAAGGACAGTTTGTAATAAAATAAATTATATAAAACCATATTTACTTCAAATATAAAAATACTTTTAAAGGCATAAAGGCAAGTTACACCTTAAAGAAGTTGCACTTTTTAGAAAAGGATGGTTTTTGTCATTAGGATAAAGAGTGAGATTTTGTTTTTCAGATAAGGGATTATAGGTTCAGGTAGATGTAGATTAAAGTTTAAAAAAATTCTGGTCAAAGACAATATGGTAAAACCATAAAATTATATTAAAAGGCTCACATGATCTGCAGAAAAGTTTAACTGTTATTGCCCTGTGAACTAAGAAAATAAGATTTGTCTGAAACTCAAATATGTAATTTTATCATTCTAAAAATAAATGTAATTAAAAACTACAAATGATTTGCAAGGTCCTTTGATTAAGATCATCTTTTAAAGCTCAAAAGTCCCAAATCTTAAAGCCTCCATATGCACTAAATGGCAAAGGGTAAAGGTGAAGTGCATGAAGTGGTTTTTTTTTGCAGGGTTATCTCACTCCAGAGTGCATTCTGGGGCACAGATGGATCAGTCCTTATATTAACTTATTTCAGACAGAATACATTTTATGTATTAACGTGCCAAAATGTCTTGACTGCGGTTCAGTTCAATGGGTGGAGGTTGTCATGTGTAAAGAAAATATGCTGTTCTGTTGTTGCTGGCTGTGCCTCATGAGTTTGGAGGCAGCAGAGAGGAGCAGAGCTCCTCCAGCACGCTCCCACAGAGGCACTGATGGAGCAGAAAGCTCCAGGAGGGCTGGCAGGGTGAGGTGTCAGCCTTTCTGCATTTCTGCTCTGTCCTTGTGTGATCTGATGTTCCAGTTTTCTCCAATCACAGAGTCCATGGATCAAATGTCAACCTCTTGCCAGCAAAACTGCTTGCTCTGGTTCCTCCCAAAACCCAAGTCTCTCAGAATCCTGGCATCCCTTTTCCTGGTCCCTCCAGCAGTGCCCATCCTACACACTTTGGGAGTTCTCTCCTTGAACAGCTGGCACTCCGTAAGTTTTTAGTTACCGCTCTAGACAGGTGATTGTTTTGGGGGGTTTGACATTAGTTCCGTTTGTAGGGAGACCAAAACCACAGAACTGCCCAGTTAACTTAACAGAGGTTAGATGGTAACCCACGGCAGACAAGCATGCTTTCACAGAAATACAGCTGGCTAAAGATAAGGATCCCTGGTGAAAATGTTCAAAATATTTGTAATAGTGTGCAAAGGGACAATTTACAACACTTATTTTACAATCTCACATGTGTGAAGACCATCTGGCTTAAAAAGTGAGGGGTCTGTAAAAAGGCAAACATTTCTTACATCTGAAATTAATGCTAAAAGCATGAAAATTGAGTAGTTAATTTGAATTTGAAATAATTGTCAAAGCAAAACACAAAGAAGAAATACTGTAAACTCTTTGGGGCAAAGTTTTCTGTGCATGCTACAAAGATACTTGCAATGGAATAGCAGCACACAAAGAAGCACCGATTTTGCTGTCCTTAAATTTTTATTTTGTTGAGTAGTTTACAAAAAATCCTTAGTGTGATGACTGTGAAACTCGGAAATGTTAAAAGAGCAAGCAGCTTCTAGCTCTTGATTCCCTGAAGATCGCTGAGAGCCTGCAGGGTCAGCCAAGTAGTGACTTGTGGAAGCAGAGTGTGCTGCTTGTGCCTTGCTGCCTGGCTGTGGGGCTGCTTTATGGGGCTCTGGGGACAGGGCTGAGGGCTTTGGAGAGCAGGCTCTTCAGCTGCCACAGGTCTGAATAGCTCCTCCTCAGTCCCATTGTTGGGGTTTTTTTTCCTTTTGTCCAACTGGACTCCAGATGTTCCTGGTGCTCTTAGTTAACCAAATGATGTGTTAAGTGGAATGAGAACTAGATCAGAAGCTCTAAAAAAAGAGAATGCAGCAAGTAAAAATGGCAGGTATGTACACCATACCAGAGCCTTGAGTTCTACAGGTGCTCACAGCTTCCTCTTCTTGTAAATAATACAATATGTATTGGGGTTCTATTTCTACCTCATAGTAGCTGCTCTCTCCAAACAAATTGATAGTAATTTTTAAAAATACTTTTCTTTTTTTCTTTCTTTTTTCTTTTTTTTTTAATGTGCTCATCAAGGCAGAGTTCAGATCCATTTGAGCCTGAATTCCCAAGGAGACCAAGCCAGCCTAGATATGGTTAGTGTAACTCTTGGGAAATCAAAAGTACTTCGATGATAAGGAGTGTGGGAAGTGTCTTTGTATTGGTGTGATAAAGTCGTCATGTTCATATGATGTTTAACATATACAAGTGTCAGACTTACGTGTTAATTACTCAAATTGTTTCCCACGCCCATAGCTGAAGTGGTAGAAATAACTCTACAGTGCAAGAATTTCTTTCATGTGCCATTTTCGCCCGACACTTTCACAGAAATAGAAAATAGAGAAAATTCTTGCTTGTTGATGCTTTCTTTCCACTACTCAGTTCATTAAGAAGACCTCAGTTTGTCTACAAATATGTTTCCTATCTATTTTAACACTTGCATAATGAGCATCCATGTGTTTTGGAATTCTGATTTATTTTAAACAGAATCTTCAAAGCTCCCTTTCTGCTTGAAACATATCAGAATGTCATACTTCAATATCAGTTCCAGAAAGAGGCCAGAGGCAGGAATTTCTGGGAATGATTAGTAGGTTTTTTTCACTTTGGAGGGGTCATTAGCTCTGCATGAATAGACTAAAGATTCCTTGCTCATTGTATTCCAAAACAGCAAAGCACTAGGTCCAAAGAAAAAACAGTGCACATTGTTAGATTGATAACATTATAAGTTATTCGAGGTCAAATTCTCTGAATTCTTAGGGTTTGAATTATTTTTACTCTTTGCTTAGCAGAAATAGCAGTCCACCCTACTTGTGTGCTTTCATGAGTACTACATTAAAAGCATCTTATGAATATTTAAGTATTGTTGCTGGCAGCTTTGTAGCTTTTCAAAGATACTGATGAGGTGAATTTTCCTGATTTCCATTTGTTTGAAAGCAGTGTTTCAATAAGGGTTTAACAATGAACTCTGAAAAGACATCTCATTGCAGTTTTGAAAAGGGTTTTAAAAAAATTATTTTAAAATACCACATTCTCCCCCTCCTCCCATGTTTGCATATACAAAACGTTTGATTTAAATGTATGTTGTTTTTTCACCTACATAATATCTTATTCTCAAGTTAAAGAAAAAATAATGTGGCCAGAAGCCATTGCTAAAATTTTACATGCCTTATGTTCATCCATCTTTATTAGAAGTCTAAAGTAAAACTCACAAATACCCTAAAATGGTGGTGCCATAAATTTGCCCTGAACACGCACACACCTTGTACTAGTGTTTTCTCTGTATCACAATGTCATCTGCACTGAGGAGTAGGGAAACTCATGCTTTCCTCTGATATAATTTGTGAGTCTTTATTTTAAATGGAGATCTTGACACTCAAAAACTTTTTTGGTGATAACATCACACTGCACCAGTTTTAAGTTCATACACCATAAGTGTTACAAATTCTCACCAAATACATTGAGCAGCTTTCATTCTCTTGATGTTTCTTGAAGATGTGTGTCCTTGACCTTGGTTTTGTTGAAGGGCACGATACCTGTGGCAGCCAGGTGTGGCAGGAGCGGGTATCTGCTTCAACAGCAGCTGCTTTCTGTGAAAGCAGCTCTGACTTTGAGGATAGTGAGGATGTATCCCACTAGAAGTCCATAAACCTTTCCTTGATCTTCCCTTGTCCTTAATTTTGACAGTGGCACACCACACACAGGCTTTTCACCATTTCACAACAGGAGGTGACTGTTAAATATTGCAAACTAGATCATGTGACAACCTGTTGCAACATGTGGCAAATCTGCTACTCCTTTTCCCAGAAGAGTTTCCAGGTGCTGCTGTGCATTCCTGCACTGACAGCAGCCCTCAGCCCCAGAGCCAGGCACTGCTTGGCTCTGCGTGCAAAGGCTGTGTAAGAGGGAGCTGCAGGGCTGCTCAAAAGGAAAGGATCTTTTATTCTCTTTTGCAACGTGGAACCAAGTAAATACTCTTGTCAGTATGTTTTTCGTACTTAATAACCCACAGAGTTCCTGGTTTGTATCACACCCAGGCTAATGTACACGCACCTGCAGAGGGCTACTGTAAAACTTTATCCTGAGGTTGCCCCAGGCTAAAAAGCATTAGAACAGACACTGATGGAAAGTATCCTGCAAGTTTTGTCTTTTTTTGTTGTTTCCCTAGAGCAGTCATTGCAAATCACAAAAACAGAAGGAATTGCACTTACTGAGAATAGGAGTGGGGTGGAAAGTCATTTATCTTTTGTGTTGACATTTTTTCTATCAGTTAGTAAAACTGATAATTTCATTGACATATTTTGTACTGCAATGTCCAGTTTAACTCGGAACATGAACCTCAAAGCAATGCAGCTCTCTATAGCTTGCGCTCATGCAAAATTTTAGAAATGTTAACCATTTTAAGAATATTAAGTAAATATGTCCTCAGAAATTCATTCTACACTGTGCCTGTATTTAAGAAATGTTTGGGTTTTTTTTTTCTTCAGAAGTTCAGCCAAAAGTATAGAAGATCTGAATCTGGGGATCTTTCTACATGAACAGTCCTAGAGGACTAACCAATTTGCTGTGTAATACTCCAGAATGTTTTACTCTTTCATTCCCTGGTGGCACAATTCTGTTTCCAAATATACCAAGAATTTGACGGGAATGCCAGTTATGTTTCTGAGGAATAATGGTGAGTGTCATCTGGCTAGTGAGGATCAAATTTAAAGTACCTGACAATCTCCATAATCTGTAATTCACTAAATGTGGCAGTGGATCAGGACCAGTACTCTTGCTTATGCTGCTCATGTATTTACTCTGTATTTTTACAAAACATTCTCTCATCCTTATGTTGTAGTTTCCCGTAGGATTAATATAAGGAAGGCTTGATAAAGTTCTCAGACTTTATTTACCACTATAGGTGGTAAATGTGTGAAGTAGTTAGTTATTTTGAAATTTTGTTGCTCTTCCAAAGGAAAGTCTTTCCTCCCTGAGCAGTTAAAACAGTCATGGGTGATACCTTGGGAGCTGTAAAATTTATGGTATGCAGAGGATGAGTCCAAAATGGCAAAACATGGAGACGCACAGGAAGGCAACTTATGGGAAACATAGTACAATAACAACCCTGACCTCCTGGCCTCCAGAAATTAGGAAGTGCAATCCCTAAATCAAAAGCAGCACCAGAAGTTCTGGGAATGGAAACAGGCTTAATTCTCTGTAGTGTGAAGAACCCGAGGTTTCTGTAACAGCAGGTCAGAGTTTCAGCCCTGTGTATGTGTCCACTTGTGTGCATTCCCAAGAGCTGTGTGTTCTGCTGGCCCTGGGAATGAGCAGGAGCCAGTGGGAAGATGCAGGGTGGGTGGCAGGGGACTGGCACTCTTTCCATGCTGGTGGGATGCAGAGCTGCCCTGGAGAGGGGGGATTTGTATAGTCCTCTCCTCCCACCAGAGAATGTCTTTGCAGTCAAGGCTCTGCTTCTCTCCTGTAATGCCAACTGAACTGGCTGAATGCTGCCACTGCAGAAACATCAGGAAAGAGCCACCCACACCCAATCTCTAACCTTGGAATAAATACTAAATCAGGCATAGTGGCATTCACCAAGAGATTCTTTCTACTGCTCCTTCTTTTAATTTTCTGCATGCAGGATTTCTTCAGTGGTGTGGGTCTTGGAGCTTGACTGATTTCTAGCAAGGGTTTGGTGGAGTATCCCGTTGAGGACAGGGGTTCAGCTGGGCTGGGAAGGTGGAATGGGATGTGTCTTGATTTAAGGCATACTCTCAGTTCTTTGCTCTCAAAATCATGACTGTGGTATTCTTCTGTAATCACAATGCTGGCCTAATAATGTTGTTTTTCACTGTAATCATACCAGCTTATTCACTGTTCTGCCATATGAAAAAAAAATGATGTTTAATACCATTCAAATAAGGATTTAATTAATTGCAGGAGGCACTTTTCTGAATTTTCCATTTGTGTAGAAAATTATGTGCTGAGAAGAATATATTCTTATATTAAGGAGTAAGAAGATTTCACACCTCAAAGCTGTTTATTGGAAAAAAGTTATATTGTTCCTATTAAAAAGCATATTTCACTTATTATATTTATTTCTATTTTCCATGAGACCAAATTTTTAAGAAAGGAGATAGAAAGCTTCCCTTGTCTTTAAGAAACAAAGAGCAAGTGGATCTTGAATGAGGCATAACAATTTTCTGATTCACAGAAAAGTTTGAATCCAATTTACATGAGGATTTCACGTAAAAATTTTAAAATAATTATGTTATTACCACTCTTCATGCCACAGAGTATGCAGGCATGAAAAAATGAATGAATGTGTGGTATTTTCATTTGATTTTCCAGATGATTCTTCCCAACTATTGAACTTGGTCCCCAGAGCCTACCACAACTTGGTTGTTACTACTGTGGGGGAAGGGGTGGGGTTGTGGTATTTTTTTCACTCAGTGTATCCAAGAAAATTTTCCCACCCCTTCCTATCATAGCCCAGGGAGTACTACTGACATACAGTTGGTCTGTTTGAAATAGGGGTTGTATTCTGTAATATTAAGATAAAACCTTCAAGACCATATAGAGTTTAACCATAAAATCAGTTCAGATCAGTAGCATAGCTACATACCTATTTATATTTCTTTAATATCTTCTTTATATGCCATTATACTGGATGTTGTTGGTGTGTGCTTTGAGACTCTCGAATACCAGGTGTTGATGTAATATTCTTAGGACAGGATTCCTCTTGAAAGGAAAGGTGTTTTAAAAGCTGCCTTTGAAAAGTAGACCAGATCAACCCATATACCTAAATTAGGGTCCCAAGGTGTTGCTCCATGCATGACATGAATTCATTAGTGGCACCACTTTCCAACAGCAGAGCTATAGTGGGCTCTATGACAGGATACTGGAGTTAACAGCAGAGAAAAAAACGTGACGAGGTCACAAATAGGAAAAAATCCCATAAAATACTTGCTGAGAGAATCCTTGCAGTCAGCCCTCCAGGCTGCCCACCCACCAGTGTGAGCAGCAGCAGGGCTGGCCCCAGCACGGTACACTTCCCCTCTTTCCAGAAAAGCAGCTGGATGCTGTTTCTCCTTTCTACAAAATCAGTGTGTACTTTGAGACACGTGGAACGCTTGCAATCCAGAAGAGAACGTCATACCTGCCTCACACCATCAAAAATAGGCTGACTCTCTTCCTGAAGACTACCATTTATTTTCTTTTTTCAAACTGGGATTTCATTTTCAGTGGAAGACTCTTGTATTGCAATGGTCTCTGACCTTCTTGCACATCTCCAGTGGCCTTCATTTAGAAAAGGTTGAGGTTTTTTCAGAATTTCAATTTTTTTCTTGCCTTGGTAATCTCTTTTGCTTCCCAGTCCATTAATATTGAACAGATTAAGAGTTAAGACATTTAATCCTGTGTTCTTCTGTTTTCTGTTTTTTCTAATGGATGAGTCATAGTACGGATGGTCTTCTGTTATTCTTTAGTAAATTCAAACAAGATTATTTATTCCCTCATTAGAAAAACAATA
The DNA here is from genome assembly GCF_021018805.1 of Prinia subflava. Taxonomy (NCBI): domain Eukaryota; kingdom Metazoa; phylum Chordata; class Aves; order Passeriformes; family Cisticolidae; genus Prinia; species Prinia subflava. Next base: position 3,409,511 of record NC_086252.1, on the reverse strand, counting down.
AATCAACAAACAGAAAAACATGCAACAATGATTTTTTAAATATATTGGCCATATCTTACAGTTATTGTTCTTTTTATTTAATTTATAAGAGATGACCAAAAAAGAAGTGCTCCTAAAATCTGCTGGATTGCTATTGCTGAAGCCTAAAGCTTGGAACATTTTGGTGGTGAGGTCCCATAGGAACCAATAGCCCAGTAAACCTGGGTACTTCTGGAACCCACATGTGCTGTTTGGAGCAATATTGATTTGAGCAGGGCCAACAAGAGGGAGGGATTTGCATGATGTACCTCCACTTTCTGCACCACCCCCAAGGTAGAAAGGATAGCCTGCTTTTTATGATCATTCATTCTTGGACTGTTGTTCTGATGAATTTAACAAATTTTTTGTTATTTAGACATATATCAAAATACTATTTCTTTTGTGATTGTATAAAATGACAAATTCAGAACCAAGTTTATTCTTAAATTTATAAATATTTTCAGCTGTCTTACATTATTTTAATGTCCCACAACCACAAGTTGCAGAGCAGAAAAGCCTTTATGAGACACTCTCCTGATAGAAAATCTTGTAGCTGTTTCATTAAATACTTCCTTGAGTGCATAGGATTATTAGTGCTATTTCTTTAAGAAGTGAAGCTCTGGAGGTTTTTCCAGTTGTCCAGTGGAAATCTGGATTAGAGACAAGAAGAAAAGATTCCTTTCAAAATAATTTTGACACCTCAGTGAAAAGGAGGAGCATCCTCACAAAGGCGCAGGGCCAGTGTTCTGAGTTAAGGGATTCCATCCCTGGCGGCAGGAGAAGGTGCGTGCTCAGTACAGAGAAACCCCGCCCTGGCCAGAGATGTCAAATTCCCCAGCATTTGGTACACCCAGAGGTCATTAAACTGGTTTGGCTTCTGTCCCTCCTGCTGCAAAGAGAAAATGCTGTGGGTGCTGTCTCTGCTTCACCCGTATGCAGTCATAATGTTGGCTCTGCCTTAAGAGCCTTCACAGCTGTGCTGTAACACAGTTAGTTCCCCAAAATGACTCAGAAAAAGGATTTTATTTAATCTGCACAGAACTTTGGAAAAAAAGAGAATTTCAGTTTGTGGAAAGCTTGAGAATGTGCAAAGCTGAAAAAAGAGCAGATGCAAACAAGAGGCTGGGTCTCAAAACTTGATTTCCCATTGTCTTAGGATAAAATTTCAGTGAAAATTGAAAGACAGAAGAAGAATGAAACCATTTCGTTTCTCTGGCTGCCTTCATTCCTGCAGTTGTCCATTAGGGCATCAGTCATGTTTGCATTGCTTCTAGCTAACAAACAGTAATGGTTAAGAAGTACGTGGCTGTGTTTTGGGGTTTTCTTTGTTTAGTGGTGCTAGATTCAGTTTGTCTTGTAGGTTTTCCCCCCACTGTGCTTTCTGTCACCATTTTCACTATTCACAGGGCTTTATTTCTGAGAGACTGTACACTCTTTTTAAAATATGGAGACTCTTTACTATGATTAAAATCCACACAGAACCAAAAAAAAAAAAAAATTGTAACTGTCTTGCTGCTGGTAGGAGGTAACTGCATATGAGCATAGGACTAACTGCAATGATAAAATTTGAAGACTTTCAGTTCAGGTTAAGCTCTCAGAAACAAGGAATAGTTAGCAACTGATTCTGCAAGCCAGAACTTCAAGCACTTTTAAAACAACATTTATGTCATTTACTTACTTAAGGGCTGCCCTTTTGGTGGGGTGACCCAGAGGCCCCCTGATAAATATGTAAAATCAAATCTCTCATTTGTCTTTCTAAGGCAGAATGTCACTAACCACAAGACTGGAACAGGCAGAAGGAATCCCAGATTGCATGAATATTCCAGCATCTGATGGAGAGATTTTTCAACAGTTTTGATGTACACCTTTTATGTTACCTGCTGCAGAGCACAAACATATTCAATAACTTTTACAAGCGTTTCAGATTCCTTCATCAAAGTTGCAGCAATTTTGATACGAGTACCTTTTCCAGTTTAGTTCAGATGCCAAGAGATTGCATGCATAGGAAGATGAGTATTAAATTAGAGCTACCTACTAAATAATCCAAAATTGCCTGCAAGACTCAAGAACCTGTTTTTTAGGCTGTTTCTGTGCAGAGTATGCGAAAAGGAAGACTTTGAACACAAAGTGTGCAGAGGATGTTCAAGGAATGTCGCTGTGCCACAGCCTCTTCAGGTCAATGAAGTAAAATGGTGAATGCCACTCAAAAGGAATTGACTTGTGACAGTAAGTGGAAAGTGCCAGAGAGTTTTACTCTAGAGTTATAAAATCAGTTGTTATTCCTCGAACCACAGCAAATACACTGCAGAACCCAAGGAAGGGTTATTGGTTCTATGGGATGTAATCATTAAGAGATATGGTTTGTGCTCCTATACAGAAACCCCAGGATTCATTTCTGTACAAGTTCAAGCACACATGTTGATACTCCCATGCCTACGGCAAACAGTAGGTGTTATGGATAAATTTGGGTTCATAATCTAGTTAAAGAATAGCTTAATGTCTAAGGTGGACAATCCAGAAGAGTTAGAATTTCAATTTTTCTCAGACAAGTGTTGTAGTGTAAAAACTGAAGGTGAGCATTAGTGAAAATAAGGGAGTCATCAAGGATGTTCTTTTTTTTAAGGGTTAGATTTAAGAAATTTAGAGAAATGTTTACTGTGGTCAAACAGGCTAAAAATTTTGCAGAACTCAGTGTAAAAGTGTCTTTAAGTCAAAGACCTTCAATGAATTATTTTTTTCCTCAAATGTGGATACTTACCAAGTAACAGTCATTAGTCTTCATGAAAATTTAACAATTACTGTGGCAAGCATGTAGACATTGTTAAAGAAAATTGATCTGCATGTGATCTTGATAACAGTTAATTCAGTTTAATTCTATTTCTATGGCTGAGAATGGCTTTTATCCAGGATTTGATCTGTTTGTACATTTCTTATGAAGAGAGACAAACAAATCCAGGTTCCTGGATTTATTTTTTGTTCTGTCTTATGTTCTGAGCATAACTTCAGAAAAGGAGAAAACCTTATTGGTCCTTGCATAAAAATTTGAAGCCTGTTGTCTTAGGTTCTAGGATGGCTCAACAGGAGCTGGTTATCTGTTTGTTGATTGTAGGTGCTTGAATGCTATAAGCCAAATAACCTAACCTGTTAGGTGATATGATCTGGGATACAAAAACTCAAGCCTGCAGGAAATAGTTCTGCCAATGTAACAGTGACAGCATGAAATATTGGGAGATTCAGGGGGAAAAGTGGTGTGTAATTCCTTTGGAATGTATCAAGGCATTCATACCTCGTAAACATCTAAGACACAGAAGAGACACTCAGATACATTAAAAATGACATCAAATTATTTAAGACCTCTTCACACTTGCTCAACCTATTACACCTTAGGTGACCCCAGCAGAAGAGGATATTTCAGTTTAAGTGCAAATTTATTTCAGACAAATAGGTTTTGAAATTAGATCCAATACCTACTAGATTAAACTTCAGGCTGTTCTTACTTTGTGATGCATACAGAGATACTGGCCCCTTTTTTGGATGATAGCTCATGGCACTCATGGATTATCAAGAGGAGGGGTGGTTCCCTGGGTCACTGTAATCTCAGCAACACTTGGGAACCAATGAGTGAGCACTTCTGCAGGACATGACCTGGATCAGGTTGATTGACTGAGAGCAGCAATTGGGGCTTTTTTGGATCATTGTTTTGGCAGAGATGCTCACTGTGACAGCTTTCTGCATTCACTTTGGGGTCTCTTAAGGCTACATTCCCAGCAAAATTAGATTCATAACAAAACCTGCTCAAACCATCTGATTTGGAAAACAATTTTGTGTGTTCTGATCTTATTCTCAGTAAAGTTTTGTGTGAAATAAAGAAATAACTACGTTTAAAAGGCATTAGTAGTTCTCAAGATTTCTTTTCTTTTTTTTTTTTTCCTCTCTACCTTCTTGTTTGAGGAGCAAACAGACAAGAAAAATGTTCTGCATTCCTTTCAAATGTTGTAATGACAGCATCAAACTGAATTACTTGAAAAGATTTAGTTTCAGAGATTGATGCTTGTGATTTACAATCTTGTTCTCTTCATAATTTTTTTTAATGTTTGCATTCACCCCAGGTAACACAAAATCACATTGTGAGGTGGAAATAATGAGAAAAGCAATGGAACAGAAGTGTGATTTTCAGTCCTTCCTTTCATTAACTCTGATTGCTCATCAGCTCATCAGCAGAAATACCCAGGTTTGCTCTTCCACTTCTGGGATTCTTTCAGCCTGTGCAGCTACATCACTGTAGCTTTTATTACTTTTAACTAAACTTAACTTTTATCTTTGTTAGGGTGCATTAAGAATTAAAAATCTGCTTTGGGTTTTACCCATTGACTCCTAATTAAAATTTAAAAATGCCTTACCCCAGGGGCTTTGGCACGGGGCTTTTTTTCACATGCATATGTGTCACACAGAGTGCACACTAACTGTTCATATACAATGTCAGCATGCGTTTCGTATGCACACAAAAGTTCCAGATGTGCTGTGTATCTTGTTTAGTTGACTTTAGTCTTCTGTAAAGCCAAGAGAAATATTAATCATTCATTTACTGTTAGGGGATGGGTCTTCTTCTCATGTTTCAGTAAAGGGGGTGGAAAAGAAAAGTAAGCCAATTTTTTTCCTATTTAAGGCCAAAGCTGGGGAATGCTTGTGGCTGAGTTCTGTACATGGCCCGGTGCTGGAAGGGCAGGGAGCAACCGATGTTGCTATTTTGAATAGATTTTTTTCTTCCCCCCCCATTTTTATTTTTGCACAGAGAGTCTCATGTCTAATATTTAGACATGATGAGCTCTGTGCAAAAAGTAACTTTGCTCATTCTTGCCGTGTTTCAACCCTCAGTTATTTTGGCACAACAAGTCGGTGAGTAATTCAAGCTTCTTATGATTTCATGTTTTTATTTTATTTTTATTTTTACCAATAATTTTAGTAGCTTGTAAGAAATGTCTATGCACGAATCTCACCAGAACACTTTTTCTTCACTAATTCAGCAGTCAGATATTTAATGGTGAAGCTGAAAGCTGCAGGGATTTGCAGTATCATCTCAAAGGTTTCTCTTTGCTTTGCTTTCTTTAAAGTTAGAAAGGACTGTACAGTGCTGTCTGCCTTGGCTGCATTTGCTCTTGTTCTTACTTGTTTCCCTGCTGCAGACACCAGAGAGATTCTGAGCTATTTCTTTTAACTCTTAGAATAACATTTTAACTGTTAGCTCCGTGCTGCCTGGAAGCTCTTTGTCACAAGGAGTAAGTCTTTGCTTCCAGCTATTTTATTTGGAGTTCTCCTTTGTACTTGTTTGTCTTACACTGGCAGCGTGGGGGTTTCTTTCAACAATTTGTGTGCAGAAAAAAAGCCTTAAAATTCCAAATGGTTTTGTTGAAGGAGTTTTTAAGAGTGATATATGAGAATATGTCAGCTTACAGAATTTTTACTTTGGCATAGAACAGGAGGGTAAATTAATTCCCTCAGCTGCAAGAGTTTGAATCAGGCATCTGCAGGCTGTTTCAGCCCCTCACGAGACTGATTAGCAGTTGATGGAATGTGGAAGTGTGTGTGTGCACGTTTACAGAGAGCAAGAACACCAAAAACCAAGTGAACATGGAATTCAGAGTGGAGAGAAGTACTTTGTATACAAGAACTCAACCTAGAGCGAAGATAAGTGTGGTATGAGTATTTAGGTTAAACAGATGACATTCCACAAGTACAGCTGACCTTTTTTGGATGTGCTCAGTTCCTGCTTGCCAGATATTGTAAACCAGACCTTCCTTAAGATAAAACACTTTTCTCTACTGTAAATATGAAAGATCAGCAATTTATTTATTTCTACAGAGAGGCAAGGAATAACCTTACCATTAGCTCCGTAAGCAGCAGCCAAAGAAACTGTAGTGCTGTAAAGGAAAGCCAAATGCCTTTAAAGTCACACCCTACACTACTCTGTATGACACACATCCTGAAAACGATGACTTGAGCCAGTTCATGGCAAACCCATCTGCCTCACCATATCTGGAGAGGGCCCTCTGCCGAGGGGTGAGTGTGAGTCCCCCAGGAGCAGCCTGCTGCCACTGGAGCACTTGGAGCTCAGGAGGATCTGTGCAGGAGCAAACCAGGCAACAGCCTCTGCAGCACCAGCCTGCCTCACCTGGCACAGACACAGGCTAAGCCTAAGTTTCTATTAAAAAAACCCCAACCAATGCATAAACAGATATTCTGTAGAGAGTAAACAGTTTACTGTGAACTGATCCTTCTCTATCTCTGCTTTGCCAAGAGACAAACTCTCTCTCCAGTAATCTTCAGAAAAATTTGTAAAATGCAGTGATTATAAAATTTGAGCAAATGTATGCTGTGAGTTTTCTCTGCTTACAGCAGCAGACAATATAAATATTGTTTATATTTAACATGCAGTAAGTGTTCTTTTATATATCTGTGTCTATCGTCAGAGGGATAAGCACTAAGAGACCATCCAATACAAAGAGAAGGAACATCAATTTTATTTGTCTCCATAAACAAACGCCTTCTGAGTGCCAGGTCTTCTTCCCTCACTTTAGTTATATCCCTGGACATTTCTGAGGTGCAGCATACATTTGACTCAATAAATAGTAAATTTTGGGTAAAAGAACAATACACAAATGAAGTGTGAATGAGTATTCTCATTTCTCTGCCACATTCCTGTTTCATGGTGTTGTAACATTTCCTTACTGGGCCGACTTCCATACTATTTACAGGGATGAGGTTACACAGAGAGACTGATAAATCACCAGTTATCCCTTAAAAAATCAGATTCTCTCCTCACGTTAGAATGTTTCTTTCCACGCATTTGAATATGCTTTTCTCACAGAAAATAATAATTGAAGGAGTCAATTACTCGTATCACTAATTCATGTACAGGGCAGGGAATGGTCTGGGAAACCAAACTTTCCACAACTGAAAAGAGAATTTCCAGACATACTGAAATGCTCTCTCTTGTCAAGAAAAATGTTTATATGGTTAGTATCAAATGTAAGTCAATATAAAATTTTCCTTGGGAAAGCTTGCCAGGAGACAAGACTTGGCAAGATATTAAGGAAACTGCTCAGTATACACTGAGTTTAGGGTAGTCAGATGTACCCTTGGGCTATGTGTTTCTTTGTCTTGCTGTAATAGCTTGGAATGGAGATTTGAGTACGGCCTCAGGCTAGACCTCTTCTAGAGCTTGGGATCCGGATTCTGTGCAACAAGGAATATTCTCTGAATTCGGTGAGCAAAAGCTGTACGTCCTTGTAACCTGCCGGGATGTTTTTAGCCTGGAGGGGAAATCACCCTGACACAATCCAGGTTTTCTGATGTGTGTCAGGGCTTTCAAGCCCTGCCCATGTTCAAGATAAGATGCCCCCTGATGGCAGACAGGACACGAAGCCAGCACTTAGGAGACGACAAATGATTCAGAGTCCACCAATGTATATTTGTTTCTACCCTTTAAAAGGCACCTTTACATCCTACATATTAAACTACCCAAAACTGTAAGACCTTAGAATGTTTCTTTAGGAAAGAAATCCATTCTCCATCCAGTGAGCACAACTTGTGAAAGCATTTGCTAAGCCTTGCAGCTTGTATTCATCCTATTTATCTTGAGTTTGTTCAGGCAGTCATGACAGCTACATCCAGAAGACAGCATAAATTTTAGCTAGACAGAGTGGAGGTATTTGGCGCTTTCCACTGCCTACAAAGGAAGCACATCCACAGCGCCCTCACATCAGTGCCAAAAGGGAAGTCAGATGGATTTGGGCCTCTCTCAGCTGTTATTTGTTATGCTTGAAGGACACCTCAGTCAGCCAGAGCAGGACACTTCTCATAGGTACACCCCAGTCCTTGAGGAACTTCGCTGAGGTCATTAGGAAAACTCTGCTGCTCTGAAAGCAGTGTGACAGCAATGCCAGAAACCCTTCAGTATTATTCCAAATAATTCTTTGCTCTAAGGTAATTTAGTATTTTCCTTGTAATGCAAGTATTATCTTGGATGTTTGGTCAGGAAACTCATTTCTGAGGTAATGGCTGAATGCTAAAATCTCCCTGACAAGACTTATTGACTTTTCATATAACTTTCAGTTGCAAATTGTAGTTTTAGTTTTAAAATTATATATAACCATTACATGTAAGTTTCAAGAGGCAGCATGCAAATTAATTTTCCTGCTGAGCACCCACTTGTGATCCCTTAGAAAATAATATTTCAGGAAAACTGGTAAACAGCTGATTTGGCCATTTTGCTTTCTTTTTTTACTAACTGGGAAGAATTAGATAGCATGTGAAGTGGATGGGTACTGCACAGATGTAGTTTATTTGTGAGACTGCCAGACTGTCATGTTTAGCAGTTAGCTGTATGGAACACTGCATACATGTGCTCTTTGTTGATAAATTTCCAGTTAAAGGGTCATTCTAACAGTGAGAACCATCTCTGCTCAAAGGTTCTGGTAAAACAGAAAGGGTCCCCTCCAGAGTTTTGACAGTAAAACCAGATGATGCACTTCTGTGTGCCAAGAGATAATTAACCATCATAAGTAACCTGGACTGTGTGAAGTAATGAAATATCAGGGGTCTACTCCTCTCCTTCCATTTTTCCTAACTATTTTTTACCAAGCACTCAGCAGACAAGGTTATGCTTAGGAAAATTGAAACATTCTTTTCTGGTCTGGAAAAATCATGCTAAATGAAAGCCTGGGGAATCCACCCCCTCTAAACATTATATATATGTTCTTGGAAATATGACAAATTTCATAAACACATTTTATATCACACACCCCTGGAACACATTAGCCTTAGGAAACTGAGACTATTATATAACCCTTTCACTATTTTCCAGATTTTTTTTTTTGACTTGAGACCAAATCACCAAATCTAGACTGATTTTTCTGAAAGAGGAGTTGGAGTTGGAAACATCCACTGCTTTATGGCAGGGGGAAGAAGCAGAGGTAGAAGGGTGTCGTTGCTGGCACAAACCTCAATGTTGATGCCTCAGTCAGAGGCGTTACGTTTGCTCTCCTCTTAGTGCTGCAGATTACAAGCCGATCCTATTTCCTCTTCCAGCTTCTGCCAAAGTGTTGAGGTTTAAAATAGGCATCCAGGTGTCACTTGCAAACTCTGCTGATGCCAGCCTTACACAACAGCTGGTGGAGAGTTGTAATTAATGCTGCTCAGAAAAAAAAAAAAGAAATCACCATCGCTTTTTTTCTTCCACAGGCTGGCTGAGACTGACACTGTTCCATTAATCTTTGTCCCAGTTATGTGCCGGTGTTGTTCCCCACTTGTTTTAATCAGAAATCTGCAGAAAATGGGACATACCTGCCCCCATAATTGGGACAGCATGTTGAGGTTCAGTGAGGGAAGCGATGGGAGGCATTTAGCATTTGGGGTTAAAAGCAGCCTCTTCAAAGTTGAAAGGCTCAGCCAGCCAGGAAGGGCAAACAGTAACAGAGTGCACTTTCCCAGGCTAGCGGGCACCTGGAGCACTGCATGGCTCTTGATGTTTCTGTTGTAGGTTCCTGGTCTGCTGAAGAGCATGAGCCACAGCTGCAGTAAGAGTTGCAAGATTTAATTTGTTGGTTTGGAGGAATAACTTGTCAAAGCTCACAGAATTGGATATTAGTGCAATGGTCATACCATTATTACTCCAGATTATCTGTCCTTTAGTCATGCTTGTTTAAGAAACTGGGCAAAATATCTCAGTCAAGAAAAGGGACATTGTTGGCAATGGCAGAGATATGTTGTTAACAAACAGGGGTTTTTGTGGTCTTAAAGTAATTGGGTTAGAGTCTTACATCATTGCAGGTTGATTTGATGGAGCACATCTCAATTTACTATTGGCAGCACCCAAAAAAATGAAACAGACTTGAGAAAGGTATAATAAAATCTGTTCTGATTCAACATTTCTACTGTTAGCTCATTCTCCATGTTGTTGCTTGGTAAACTGTAGATGACATGACTTTAACATGATTTAGGGTTCAGTATCTACCACCAATTGTCTACAATTTTAAGACATTCCGATTTTGGTTTTTGACAGATGATAAATAACCTTCAGCCCTAAATGGAACAAAAATTTTAGTGTCATCATCTACCTGCTGCAGTGCTTTACCAGCCTACCCCTCCTTCTACAAATCCATAGTAACACACCTTGTACAGAAGGAGAACTGGGCGCAGATGTGATTCCTGCTCAGGAGGGGTACATGGAGTGTTATTGTCCTTTTGTGGCTGGGTGCAGAGAATGCTGCAGCCCCTGGCCCTCCTTGTGTGCAGCCCAGGGGATGCCATGGGCTCCTCCTGGAGGGCTGGCTCTTTGGGGCCATGCTTGTCACAGCAGTGGTGTCCTGTGGCAGAGGTGCTGTTGGTGGCTCACTGCTGGCAGCTTCCCACAGCCATGGTGGCTGGTGCAGGGCAGCTGCATCTCTAGGGATTTTCTTTCTTCCATTCAATCTTTTGATGCACAAGGTTCATGAAGCTTTCCTTTCTGTCCTCTCTGTGGCTTCCCTCACAAGAGACGTTTTGTCACTGGAGAAATCTGTAAGGAATTCCCACAGAATTTCCTGATTTTTCTCCATTCAACACAGTCGGGAAATAAGAATTACATATTTATATGTGGTGACCATGCTATTAAAATTTCTCACATGGCTTTGAGACGATATTAAAAAATTCAAATATTAACCCTTGCATTGCCTTTGACTATGGTTAATCAAGAGACAAACTCTATAGGTAGTAAAAATTATGAATTATGGGATTCAGAAAGTCTCTTCTGTAAGTACAAGAGAGAGGGGGAGGTCTACTAACCCTGTCTTAAATGCTGGAAGTGTGCAAGGGGGAATGAGATCCACCATTGGCTGTAGAGTAGCTCATCTTTCACACTGAGGTATAGTACATTATATTTTTCATTTATATTTTCAAGCAGTCATTATTTTTTCTCATCTTCTCTTTCATAGGAAGAGTTCTTTGAATTTTGATTTGAGAAAACTTAACCTACTTCCAACCACTGCTTCTCTTTATTTATTTTTACTTCAGAGCCAGTCTTGTCTCTGAGTTTGCAAAGTGGAAGCCTCTGCCTGTTTCATGTCAACATGACAATGGAAAACATGATATAACCCCCTCCAACAACAACCGTTTGTTGGCTTTAGTTTGGATAAACTTCGCTCTGGGACTTCTGGCTTTGTTTAGTTTAGAAGAGGAGATTCCTTTCAGATTAGCTCAGAGACTACTTCCATTTCCCCCCGTTTATGTCAAACCCTTCATTTAAACACGAACTATCAGAATGAGAATGAAAATGGTACCTCCTTTAATAATGTCTGCACATTTTTGTCTTGCTTTGATTCACATAAGTACTCCATGAAGAGATGTCTGCCAGGAAGGACAAAGCATGCACAGAGATTTGAACAGGAGGGATGTGAGGGTAATGAATATATATATATCTATATTCCAAGGTTGAATGTGATTTTTTGTTTTGAAAGCCTAGGCCTTCTCCTACAGCTAAAGGGACACTCAAATGACTCTTAAGAAAAGAGGGATGTGACTTGTAAATTTAAGACTTTAGCAGAGTTTGGCCTTCAGCAAAATGCAAAGCTATCCACAGCCACTGGAGACACATCCCTTTCTGCTGCTGGATTTCTCTTTCAAGTCACTGTGCATCCCACCCTGGAGGCTGGCACAGGCACCTCTGCTCCCCCACCTGGTGAAACCTTTCCTCCTGAGTGCAAACCTTTCTTGTTCTGCTAGGGCAGCTTCAGGCACCCCTTTATTCCCAACTCCAGTGCTGCAAAGGGCAGCAGAATCACAGTAGATATGAAAGGATGATCTGTGTCTGGAAAATACTTCCCACAGCAATTCAGCTCTGGCAGTTCTTGGAAAACTTCTGGACATAATCAGTTCCCACCGAAGCTCCCTGCAGTTCACGCCCAGTGACCAGTCAGTGCTTTAGAAGGCTGTCTGTGGCAAACATCTTTTTTTTCTCTCTTCTTTCCCTTTCTGCTGCTTCTTCTCTTTTTCTTCATTCCCTTTTATTTTAGGAAAATAAGCAAGAACAAAATTGCATCTTTTTTTTTTTTTTTTCAAACAGATGAGACAGAAATAATTGCTCATCTGAACAGAGTTAATGGGAAATATGGGAAGCATTGCTCTTTGTTCCTTTGATGTTCACTGTAATAGCCATGCTGGGCATCAAAGGAGAATAAACTACATCCCCCATGCTTTCCTTCAGCTATAAGCAGCAAAAATAGGATTCATATTTTCTTGGAAAGCATTTTTATGTTCATGAGAGCCTCTTAAAAAAAAACAACCTACATCTTCTCTGGTTTTATCTTTAAATCTACTGTATGGTGTTTGCTTGTTTCCCTACAGAGCAGTAGTCATTCCGTGCCAGCTGTTTAAGAGAAGAATGTCCTAGTGAAAGCAAACAATGGGCTGTGTAGTGGGAATTGCAAATCTTTGAAAAGAGTAATTGAAATCTGCTCAGACATTTTGAAGATTCTTTGCACAATATTCCAAGGCTGTTGGTGGCTTAGCTGTTGGCAGGGTGGTCCTCTTTGTAGCTCTCTCTTTTTTGTATGAACAGAATAACATTAATATGGAGGAGTGGGGGGAAGAAAGAAGAGAGGTTTTCAAGTCCAACTGATTATTTCAGAGCAGCTGAAGAGAGAAAGATTGCTGTAAATATCTTTCAGTGAAGAATCAAAAAAAGTGAATTGTACAGAGCCTTTTCATTTATCAGGTGTTCTCTGGCTCCAGCTCTTCCACTCGTACCTTTTAAGGGCTGCAGCAGATAAACTGTGCTGGATCGGGTTGTGTCTGCTGCAGATGTTCCAGCCCTCCTGGGCTGTGTGGTGCTGTTTATTCTCACCCTGTGCCAGCTGGGGTTGTTGCTGCACAGAGCAGGGAGAGCTAAATGTGTGCCAGGCCTCAGACAGCCACTCCGGTAGCAAGGCTGCTGACCTCTGGTATTAATTAAAAGCCAGCTCTCTGCTTGCAGGCTCTTTGCTGCACCCAAAGTGTGAATTTTCACCTCACAAGGGAATTAGTTAGGAAGATCCATAGGTCTTTGTGCTTGAAAAATGGTCAGGCATAGAACTTGATATTTAAAAGTGTCTCCAAAATTAAGTTGTCTTTGGTACCCTGAGGTACTGACACAATACTTACTTTAGTAGCCCTAGGAGGCTGACAATAAGAGTGTTGTATCCAGTGTACAAATAGCCATTTAATATCCTCTATGAGGCAGATTAAGAAGAATTTTAAATACTGCCATCCATATCCAACAAACTGTCCAAAATGGATGTGGGGTGAATTAGTACAAACTGGAATGAGGAATGAATGAATACAAACTGTTTTGCAGATGAAACTAGGTTAATTATGCTCTATGCATTCAGAACCCCACCACAACCTTCTGATTTAGAAATACCCTTAATTTATTGGCAGCCAAAGATATGATTCTTTTCTTTAGACAGTATGCCAGAGCACTTTAATCCTTCACTGGAATATGAAATGCAAGAACCAAATCCTTCATTTACTTCCAACTTCTGAAATTACAGGGAAACCAATAAAATTGTGCAGGGACTTAGGCCAGAGGAGAATTTGCCCCCCTGCTGCTTTACTCATCTCAGATGTAAATTCATTAGAGCTGTGGAGTTATATTGGGGTGACTTTGTCCAAGGTATCTGAAAATATAAATGATATTACCACATGTATTATACTGCCATTGTAACATTTCCCATCTGCTTCAGCCTCAGGAGAGAAGTGTTGAATCAGGCTGATCTCTTCCAAGGCAAACCACAGAAACAGCATTGCATAAATCTGTTAGCCCTCTCACAGAGCTGAGGGGAAAGAGAGGATCATCTGAAATTTTAATTACCTGCCAAAAATTGTTTTAATTATAAATTTAGACAGTGCAAAACAAAAGTCATACATTTTTCCTCACACAGTGTTTAGGTTTTATCATGCCAGAAGTTTAAAGTATCATGAATAAAGTAGTTATAGTTCAGTGTTTTAAATGAGGTTCTGTGTGGACTAAGCTTTAACAATTATCAGTTTCCATTCACTCCCTTTCTCTTATCAGATCAAAAGCCGATCCTCTCTTTCATGATGTTTTGGATCCGTCAGAATTGTTGTAAAGTCTGGGAAACCTGTACACAATGACTTTTCCAGTTTTTTCTTTATTCTTCCCAGGACAGACCTACTGCAAGAAATCTTTCAAAGAACCCTTCAATGTTATAAACTCTTCCTGGTCCTAGCTAAAACCAGGAATGCAGAAGTATGTCTTTGAGCTACACCTTGGGGGAGGGGGTGATTTTATTTTCTTTTCTTTTTTTTTAAGTTTGGCAAAATTTTGTGCTGTGTTTTAGTAATTTTTCCCTTTAATTGATCTTAGTAAGGTTGAGCTTGAATTATTGCTTTTCTTTAGAAATTTGTTAGGCCAGCTTCTTATGGAATAGAATTGGAAGTCGTCAAGTGTTCAAAACTAACATTACCTTGACACTTGGATCCTGACTTTAGATGTCTTGATTGACTGCCCAAGGAATGAGCAGGATGAATGTTTAAGGAAAATAATAAATCCATTAAATCATCAGAAATCATATTAGAACTTGAATTTATATCCCTTTTTGCTTAGTTTAAGACACTAGTCTTAACACAAGGATTTGGTACCGTTCACTCTAAAGATAAGATGCACATTAAAATCATATTACTGCAGAGTAGTGGTAGAATTTATGCCACCACTACCACTAAATAGCCACAAATTAAGTTCTAGCAGCCTATTGCTTATTTTAAGCATGACACCCCATGGCACAAAAGGTGATGTGCCAAAAAAAATATTGTAATGTAAGAACAGAGGGGATGGAAAAATCTCATAGGCATTTTACCAGTGATTGAAGAGTAGCTGAAGTGTGATGCAATGGTCCCTCTAAAAGGCGTTGAGTACACTGAATTATGATTAAATATCTTCTTATTTTGTGTCCTGCTAATGCTAATGTACCACTTAGTATAAGATTTGATCTGTCAGGCCATGAAGAGCTTCAGTTACCACCAGAATGATTAGAAGCTAACATTTTTTAGGTTTGATTCAAAGCCCAGTAAAATCAAGGGAGGTTCCGATCAGGCAGTGATTACCCTTAATCAGGGAGGAGTTATCTGAATTCTGCACCTTATGGCAAAAAAAGGTTGATCTCTACTGAAAAGACAGAAGCATAAATATCCTTGAGTCACAAAGTCAGCCTGTTGAGAGGGAACACAGCAGAGGAAATCCCAGAGTAACATCTCAGTACAGATGGTCACTCAGGAATATCTTCCTCCCCTGCAAAAAGCAATTAGGCCCATGATGTTGTCAAGGAATAGCTAAGAACAAAAGAGGCATAAATGTCTCTTGAATCCAGCAGAAGTTTTTCATCAAAATTACTTTTATGAGTGCAGGAACAGACAGTCAACATTTTTCTGGGCAGCCCCAAGAAAGAAGCAAGGTGATAGCTATAGAGCAGTCTGCTCTATCCTGCCCCTTGTATGACTCAGCTTGAAATGACAGTTCTGCCAAAAAACAACCCTCCCCAACTAAACCAGCAAAGAAACCGCCTCGCACTTTGTTTGCTTGTTACCAGTCTTGAAACAAGCAAATTCTTTTGCCACAGTTTCTCATGCCGGGCAGCAGCTGAAGTAGTGAAGCTGTTGTGTAACATCATCTCTGATGGGATACCTCTGGTCACTATTTCCTGGAACTCCTGTGGCAGGGTGAGCTTGGAAGTTGTATGAAGAAATCATTCCAGGGTGTCAGCATGTGTGCTCAAATAGAGCAGTTTGTGAAACACAAATGTTGAGACGGAACAGCGTGACAGAATCACCTGCTTTGGACCACATTACCTTTTGAGAAGAACAACAGGCCTCTGCAGGTAAAGCAGAAAAATTGGAGGTTTTAAATCACACTTTGAAAGATTAGGAAAAAAGCCAATAATGTGCAGGGGAAATAGAGGTCTTTTGTGTTTTACTTGGTAGCAAATATGCTTAGGATATGTTCTTATCCTGATATTTCTAAAACTTTTTAAAGGCTGCAGAAATGTTGTGGCATTTGCAGCATGTAAAAACAAAAAACAAGGAATGAGTTGTTTAAAATGTAAGCACTTGTTTGTACCTGTGCAGGCCTGCTTTTTTCTTATTTATTTTGTAATCTGATGTACAGACTGGGTGGGTCTTGAAGCAAGGACAGTTTGGCTGTGTGACACAAGGATCCTTTACCTGAGGATCCAGACTCTTCTGTGCATTGCCAGTGAAACAGCACGTGACTCCATCCTGCAACACCTCTGACAGACAAGTCATTCTTTTAAGCAGCTTTCTCTTTCTTACTCTGCATCTGAGAAAAGGGGAAAACTGGGACTGGCGCAGCAGCAGCGCTGTTCAAACGCCAGCTTTCTTGGCACACAAGCATCCCTAGATGTAAGACAGCTTCGGTTTCATTCTGAAAGCACAAGATGTAGCTGTCGTTTTTGGTGTGAAACTTGGGAAATCTGTGAACTATTCATTCACGCTCTTTTTCCATTCCACCTGATAAGCAGTTCTTCCTTCTACAGCTCACAGAGCACAAAAGGATTTTTAAGGTTGACCCACTCTGGTTTTTCACAGTCTGCATTTAAGTGTTTGATAAATGGAGGTTTCATTACCTCTAATCACATGTGGACAAGCCTTACAAAATATTACATCAGTACTATTAAGCCTGAAAATATCTTAATAGGTATGGATACCTAAATTGGCCCTTTTGTTCTCATGCACTGTGTGAAATGATTCAATTCATCAGCTGTTTAAGACAATTCCAGTTGAGAGAATTTCTGAAGGCCTTGCAGTTGGAAAAACCCCCAACTTGTTAAACCATTTATTTTCTTTCTTTCCTACCCCCTTTCCTGATTCCTGTGACCCAGACAGGATCTGAGCCCTTTGGAGTACTCAGCACTGACCCGACATGCCAACAAACCAGGCCATCCCGGCTCCTGCGGCCAATTCATTCATTATGAGAGGCTTGTTTCCATTACTAATGACGGGATGGAACGAGTGTGTTTGGGTTTCTTATAAACATCATCATAATACCAGACAGGGAGCCCAAACCATTTGCCTCTAGGTAGACGCTGTGGCATTCTTTTCTGCTCAGGAAATGGAAAGCAGCATTACTGCTCATGCTGGGATGGATTCCTCCACCTACTCCGGTAGGGGAGAATGAAAACGTTTCTATTGAAAATAGCATATCTCTCTCCTGCTTCGTCCTTTGCTTAAACAATGTATCAGACAGCACTGAGGCACACAATTAACAGATGTATTCACTACAGGAGAAATGTAAAACAATTTCTGAAGTACTCATCCTGTAAAGCAAATGACCAAAACTAGGTCAGGGTGAGGAAGCACAGGTTTTGTACAGTTAATAAAGTAACACAAATGCCCTTCTTAACTTCATCAGGCTTTGGATTCTGTCAAAGTTAGAGGCAAGGCTGCCTTCGTCTTGGTGCTTTAGCCTTTACCAGTTTCACTTTAAATACAGCGGTTGTTGTTTGTTTGACTCATTGTGTTTGTGATCAGATTCTCACAGACCAAAGCTCCTCAGTTTTGCTTCCCAGGCCATCATCAGGCAGCTGCTGGAAGATTGTGAGTCACCCCTGTGTGGACTATTGCCCTCTCTGAGGCAGAACCAGACAAGTTCAAGATGTTTTTTAATTTCTAACCCTTTAGTCACATCTCTGGAAATGGGATATGTGAGTGCTACTAATGCAATAGCTGGACATTGGCTTTGTCCAAAGTAAAAAAGCCTGTGGTTTTTTAGGATACTATTAGGAAATTTTTCCCTTTGCCATAAAACTGTGGTTAAGTCACGATCATGGTGCTTGCACAAATGCAAAGCCAAAACCAACTACAGAGGAGGTCAGATTCTCATGTGATAACAAATTCCCCTTCACCTCACTGGGATTGGGATTATGTCCCATATGGCATCTGTCATGTTTCAGGCCACATGAAAATGACCATCCCTGTTTTTCCCTTGCACACATTTGGGCTCTTCTGTGTACCTCAGTTATAGGTCCTTTGGAACTAAATTGTGGTTTTCCTTTCAGCTTGCTCTATTAGTCTGCTTATGGACAGCTGCCAGTCTTCCTAGAATGGGAAATAATTCAAAACCAGCATACGGCAATTATTGTCTTGCCTTTTTTTTTTATTTTATTCACTATTTAAACTGGCCCGGGGAAGTGCTGCACACAGCAAAACCTATAAGAACATGAGTGCTTGATAAACAGCATAATTTCCAATTAATTCAGGCTCTCAAATATTAAACTTTTTATAACAGTGCCCTAGAGATTGACAGGGCTTCCAACAAACATTACAGTAATTGTCCCAGAAGTGAAGTGCTGTATAGCCATCATATTTAGGGCTTTGGGAGGAAAAGTAAGATTGTGCATCGCCATTGACAAATACCATTGAGTTTTAATATTTCCTACATCTCAGGCTACAGGGTATGTTTAGGAATCAATTAAAAAAAGCTGGCTAAGGCAAGCATTGGGCTTTTATAGCACAAGTCTAGAAGCAGACAAGTCAGCTTTTTTATAACCTCATTATTCCTATACGTTACTCTCTGGTGCTTTAGTGCAAATGAGCTTTCCAAAGGATTTTGGAGGTAATGGCTAATCTTCATGAGCAATGCAAAATGCATTATGTCATAACATGCTGACACAGAGATCGACATCTGAGCACAGAGGGGGTGTCTTTAACACCCTAAGTCTTCCCAGATGTAAGTTTCCTTTGGAAATCTATTTAATACTTTCATTGTGCCAAAGGCCACAGCAGTTTTCATTGCAGCTCCCCTAGCTTATTTCTTAATTCATTTTACAATGTCCAGAAAGTTAGAAGCAAATATGAGTGTCATTATATCCATATGTCTTCAAATTTTTGTCTTCTTCCTGTTAAATGATGCCATCTACTGTAGCATAACTGAATGACAAGTTTGCAAAAATGCAGAGAAATCTCCTTTATTTCCTTATTGATGTAAAATTATCAACTGTTGTGACATATTTCAAATATCCATAGTTCTAATTGATATTGTCGAATAATATATGGCAGGTGAGTATTTGCAGTGTAAAAAATTGGGTCCTGAGGAAAGCCTCTGCTTCTTTCTTGAAAACAGAAACTTTTCTAACTAGCAGTGCAAAACCAGGGGACGACAGCCTTTTTTCTGCTCCTCATTGGAGCTGTCCTCTTTGCTGTCAGGCAGCAAGATCACATCTCTGAAAATAACAAAAGAGCAAAACAGACCAATGAAAAAGAAGTAAGAATGATGAAAAAAATTACATATGAAGGCTCAAATCCTTGGATATGAATTTCCTGGTAAATAAGGACCTTGTGTTCAACACATAGTTTTAAAAAAATGTGATTTTGAAAGGCTAAGGAAGTGATACTGTGAGCTGAAAATCAGAATATTACAACTAATCAAACACATCTTTTGGGTCCAGAAAAGTGTGTGTGCTATGCATCTCTTTATATGTGTATGTAATTCATATAACTGGATATTACAAGTGCAAATGGTAACAATATTAAGTTCTTTTAGGTGCATACAATGGTATTTTTATTTAACAATTATGACTTGCCCTAGAAAAAAGTAATTTTTCCCTTTCCTTATTATGTTTACAAATGAAAAGAGTATTTTAACCTGCAGAACTGGTAGGTGCTCAAGCAGAGTGACAGCTGAGTAGTCCATTGGTCTGGATGACATGGCTCTGTGCCCATCCATGCTCTCCATGCATCCAACCACTCCTTCAGGATGGGTTACAAGCTCCAAGCTCCCCAGCAGCTCTGCTGAGGTTCTGCCTCCCACAGCACACAGCTTTTGAGGGCTTCACGTGTGCAATGAGCCACTCCATGATTTGGTTTTTCTCTTGAATCACTACCAGGGCTATAAAGATTTCATTCATAACCCTCCACTTCTACGTTTCAGCCTCCATTTGTCAGGAAACATTTGTCATTAGCCTTGTCAAGACTGGGCAGCCTGTTTTTTCCCTAAGTACCCACAGCGAGATCCTGGTTTGTAAAAAAGGAGCAAAATGCTTCTTGCAGAAACAGTCAGCACCAAACTAAGCACAGAATCAGCTTATTCACCTGGGATCCACGGATACGGTTCTGTGGGGTGGGAACTGGGAAGCCAAGCAACATTTTTAGAAACTAGCTCTAGCTTGGCAGATTAAGGAAGGATGTCTAGACCCTCTTCAAAGGTACACATCATTAGGCGGTGTCCTTTGAAGCAGCATCCCCTGATGCCATAACCCTGTGACACGTGGGTGTGGGGAAGAGAATCTCCTGAAAATGAGCAGCTCTTCTCCATCTCTCTGGTGCAAAATATCAAGTTTCTAGAGAGGCCCAAAAGGGGCAGAAAAGGAAAATTTGAGTTTCTAAGTGATAAGAGAATGTCTGAGGGAAGTGAGTTTTCATATGCCATTGGAAGGCTTTCCATTTAAATTTTTTTTGTTGTTGTTGTTGTGAAAGGAAGGTAAAATATTGGATCCCAGCTTGATATCAGGCAAAGAAAAAATATTGGCTTGAAAATGTCTGGGAGGGGTTTTTGAAGCTGTTCTAATCGAGATAGTGGTAAAAATCAACTCTTAGCCATGAGGAGGGCTAGCCTTTACAAGTCAACATTCTCCTGTTTGTTTCTTTTATCATTAAAGTGCAAAAATAGCATAAGATAGTGTGCATGGACATGGGCAGCCTGTATTAGGATTGAAACTGTGAAAAGAAACCTCCTGTCCTATGGAGTGCTCTGCCAAGATCTGCACTCTGGCTATCACCTCAGGGAGCCAGGATTGTATTCCCCACTGCCCTTCCAGAGCTCATAGGAGGTAAAGAATTTCATGGGTGAAATAGAGGAAAATGTCAGGTCAGTATGACCTAGGAAAAGCAGCTGAGTGAGAAAGTGGGAAGGGAGCAGGGGCAAATGAAGCTCAGTTGAGCACATGGCAATAAAGAAGGGGATCTGCTCAGGTACAAAATAAAAGAGGATTAATGGAAGATGAAAAGGGAAGTTACATGTTATGGGAAAGGTGAAATGCAGAGGGTGCATGAGAAGAGAGGAAACACATCTAAGCATGCCCATTGCCAAAGAACAATGGTGTGGAATGGGAATACACACCCACAAATATAGAGAGGAAGAAAAAGGAAAAAAAGAGACCAGGGTACTAGTGCAGTGGTGGAAAGATTAAAAACAGAGATTAAAGATGCAGGGAGGGGGGAAAAAAAGGGGGACTGCATAACGCATAGGAAGGAACTGCAAGAAATTTGGGCTCAGTCTCATACTAGGTAATTGTGGCCATTACAGTTTGATGAGATTCAGAAATTTCTGCCGGGAGCCAGTGGCAATTTTAATGTCAGAGGTTTGAATTACATCTTTTGTCATTTTTTTTTCTTTTTGAAGGATGGTGTATAGCAGTAATTATCCTCATAATAAAGTTTTAAGAATTATGTAAGCATAAAAATAGCTCTTTCTCCAAAATGTTGTTTTTATAAACTGAATTATTTTAATTATCCATGAAAAAAATCTTCTTAGATTATTCATGACATTCACTGATACTTATGTTTGCAATCTAAGACTTCTAATAACAACTACAAAACTTAAAATGAGCTTATAAAACTCAAATAAGATGCTCTTAGTGTTATTTTACATTGGGTTATTAAATGACCTAGCTTTCTGGATCATATTTTTCTAAGAAAATGCCAACCCAAAATTTAATGTGTCAAGGCAGTTTTTGTCTGCCTTTTTATATTCATAGTCTATAACAGGTCTGATCAGTAAAACAGCTGTTGGAAAGAATTCACAAAACCATGAATATTACAGATCAACAATGTTTTTTTCTGAAAAAAAGACACTTGTAACATTTGAGCAGGCCAGTTGATACAATAATTGCAAACCATTTGGGCAATTAATGTGAACGTTCTCTCAGATCTGTCACATATGCTGGCTTTCAGAAAACTCTTTGAAACCCCTTGGTGGCAGCTATTAATGCGAGATGCTGGAGACAGGAGCTGGTGCTGGACAGATGGCTTATTCCACATCCATGTGCAAGTGCTCATGTTGGCACGTGGGGCCAGTGGCACTCTTGCTGGAGAGCTTCGGCACGTTTACTCTTCAGCTGCAGCAGAGAATTCAATTGCTAATCAGGCAGTAACTCAGTCTGACACTAAAATTACTCAAGACGGAAGATTATCAGAGATTTAATTGGGCTTTGGCTCAGCTCCAGGAGGTTTCCACTGATTGTCTGTTTATAGACTCAGAGCAGACTCTGCAATTAATGTAATAGATCCCCCCAGTGCCTGAAGAGCAGCATTTAGCCTTTCACTTCACGTGCATGAACCAGAAAACTAAACAAACCATCCAACAGTTTTCATGTTACATGTAATTTGAAAAACACATTTGAAATAATATCCAACTCAATTTTGTCTATCTTTCCAGTCACAGGATGTACCCATCTTGGGCAGGCTTATGCTGACAGGGACGTTTGGAAACCAGAGCCATGCCAAATCTGCGTGTGTGACTCGGGATCTGTTCTCTGCGATGACATCCTCTGTGATGATCAGGAGCTGGACTGCCCCAATCCAGAGATTCCTTTTGGAGAGTGCTGTCCAGTCTGTCCACAAACAACAACACCACCTCCAAGAGTAAGTTCATTCTCACTGGTGTTTCTTTGTTGTTGCTGCCTTCTTGAACCTCAATTCATTTTGGCCTAGATGTTCTTAAATGCTTTTCTTTTCAATGCCACTTTCTGAATTTAGGCAAATACAATGCAGCTGATAATATTAAGTCTTCCAGCTTTACATGGATAACGGGCACCAAAATAGTAGAAAGGGACAGAGGTCAGCAACTAGCCATTACATTTTTCATTTTATGGAAAAGCATAAGAATAATGCAAACACCTTATTTTTGACTTCATACTCAATCCATGAAAATAACACCAGTCCAGAGTCAAAGAAAATTAGAGAAATTTCATAGCATCTCTGAATCTGCATTTCTTATCAATTCTACATCATCACAGAGTAAATTTCCTTTTGCAAGCTTATTGCTGACTTAATGCGCTGTAAAGAAAAGGTGATTATACTGTCCATACCTAATTTATCATCTTTTTATAGACACCAACATTATATAAAACAGTTGCAGCAACTTAACCTCAGGAAAATCAAGAATGTTAGTACATGCCAAGCCCCCTGCCTCAGTGTTTCAGTGAGTGAGCCAGCTATACTGAGCTTTCTGCTTATCTGAACATTTTGCTGTGTTAAAGATCCGTCAGGTTCTGTTAAAATACCTAGGTTGCCACAGACACAGTGAAGATCCTTATCTAGAAAATAAGAGAGTGAAAGAGGCGTGAGGAAGAGAGAGAAGATGCATTTCTGCAGCTCTACAGCACGTCTGTTTACACATGGAATGTCAACACACAAATATGTCACACACAGATATGTCACCTAGTCTTTATCTGCACCTCACTAGCAGTATTCCACTGCTTCCAGGATCCTTTGAGCTACATCACTGAACATGTTGAGAGGTGGAAATGAGTGGTATAGAAAAGCGTGCCAGACATTTAAGTACACTCTCCTTTCCTGTGTTTAGAGACTTATCAGTTTGGAGTTCCTGATAATGAAGAACATGTGAACTATTCCCCCACCCTCTCTCTTTGATGTAGGAGTTTGGTCAGGCCATTGGAAGCTGTTCTGATGACTTTGGGTGGTGTATAGGGAAATGCCATCTTGAAAGAACCAAGATCATTTCAGCTGAATGTTCTTTGATACTGGTAGCAGCTGAACACAAAAACTGAAAATCAAGGTAGTACCATGTAACTGAATTATTAATTGACAAATAAATAAATTGCAGCAGTAGGTCTGAGAATTTAAAATTACCTCATCACGCTTGCCATGTTGGAGGGAGAAGGACACAAGGAAACTGTCACAGCATTCCAGAGTGGACTTCTGTCCCCATTGCACTCCATGGCAAAGCTGCACTGACTTCATTAGTGCCATGTTTTTGCCTCCAGGGAGGTGTTATTGCTATGGATGATCCAAGCAATAGTAGACTGACCAAAAACCCTACAGCTTTTAAATATGCTGAATCAGCATTGATGGGATTCACGTGATAAAACCAATTCAAATGTTAAGTGTTTTGCTCTTGTTTATGTGTGCAATTTTTTTGTTTGTTTTATTTTGATTCTCTTTTTTTAATTTAATTGACTTTCCTTTTTTTTTTGTAGACTCCTGGAGTAGTCAGCCGAGGCCCCAAAGGAGACCCTGTAAGTGCAGCTTTTTTTTTTGTTTCCCCAATGAAACAAACAAAACCAAGACCCCATTCCTCTAGGGCTATATATCCCATTCAAGATGCCAAGATACCCTGCTTTCATTGATGTCTGAACGGTCTGCAGCAGGACTGTACCACAGAGTTGTTTTGAAGTGGAACTTTAGCTTCAACAACACTTTCAAAAATTTAAACTGAAAGAACACAGAGTTTAGTCCAAACTATCACATTTGTTATGTTTTGTTATATTTCTATACAGAAGGAGGAAAAAAATCTTTAAGACTGCACTAGCAGTAATAATTTCAGATTCAGGAACTGGACTGCTAAATATTTCTGATGTGTTTGATTATATATCCATTGTAATAAATTTCCAGCAACCAAGTGTTTCCATGTGTGAATTTTGTCTCTCTTCCCTGAATGTTTGGTCGTGCCCTTGTTTAGAAGTGATGTCCCACCTTTTTCCACCTCTTCCCGCAGACTTTGTCACAAATGGAAAGGTTTGTCCCTCAATGTCCTTGCAGTTGGAGGCAAGCGACATCTATATCTGCTGTGTTTGTGTCTTTGCAGGGTTCTCCTGGCGTTCCAGGCAGAAATGGTCCCCCTGGCCCACCAGGACAGCCAGGGAGCCCTGGAGCTCCCGGGCCGCCCGGAATCTGCCAGTCGTGTCCCAGCATAAGTGGAGGTGTAAGTCATTGTTATGTTCAGCTTCTCCCTTGGCGCTCATAGCCATGAAAAGCAATGCTGTAGGCACCTGTCCCTTGCACCTTCCCAGGTGTTTTGCTTTCGGTGGCATCCATCCCATTTGTGCCTTGGAAAACAGAGCTGGGTGGTAGGTGGGGTTTTGCTGTTGTTCTGGGGGTTTGTCCATAAAATTTCTCTGGAGGGCAATTAAATCTCTGCCTTACCTTATTTTTAAAACTTTTGGGGCCAGATCTGCTGAAGGACTTAGGTAACTCAGAAATAATCTAATCAGAAGGAGTGTGATGGAGAATTTCTCCATAAACTTAATGGTTAGGCAAGTCTCCTAATTTCCTATATTTCACCAATTCCTGTTTAATAACAGAACATTCCAACGAAACTAGACTGAAGCACTGCCTCTCTGCTTGCAGTGAAATGCCGTGCAAGTACTGTCTGTCCTGGTGCCTCTTTATTTCTCACTGCATGCCGAAGTCATTTCAGAAGAGCTGGGCACACTCAGCAAGAGAGCTGATTGTAACTAAAGTTCATTAGCACTGAGCCCCAGGCAGTGCTTTGTTACAAGATGATGTTGTCATCCATGCAGGCCACCAAGCCCAGATTTGTAAGATGGGACTTCTTTAGCACAAAGCTGATAAAAAATTTATGTTAAAACAATTGCTACTTTTGAATACAGGCCATTGATTATAACTTCCATATCAGCTTTCCACTCCTAGGTAAGCTGGAAACTGAGGAGAGATGTCTCACTTTAATTCTGAAAGGGATTGTTTTTGCAGGACTGAGCTGTGGATCAGTTAATCAGTCCCTGTGGGCACCAGTGACACTGGTTTGGGGTTTGGAGAGGCAAACACAGGAGAGGAAAACAGGCTGAATTAGTCTCCCATTCCAACACTGTATCAAAGATGTGCTGTTGGATCCTGACAGGAGGGTTGGTATCAGGAGCACAGGAGTCTTGCTCGTGGTCAGAGCAGAAGCTTGAGCCACAGTGGTTTGGGAGAGCAGGCAGAGCACTGCGTGTGTTCAACACTCCCTGCTCAGCCACCTGTGGGCCAGCAATGCATCACTGCACTAGTGCCACATCATCTGACTGTCTGCTCATGTGAACTGAGTTGCTCAATAGGCACAGGTAAAAGAAATATCATCATCATCATAATAATAAACAGTTGTGTCCATTAGTGCAACAGAAAATATTTCATCAACTTCCCTGAGTAACAACTAAGTCCAACAGAAAAGAAACAGACAGAGAAAATGGGGAAAGAAGCTAGAAAGGTGTCAAACCAGAGTAAAAGGAAAGAGAAGGGTAATTTTGTGGTTCACCTGAGGCCCAGCTGTCAAGAAGAAAAATGGATGTGCCCAGCCTGGGGAGCTGATGTCCCCATGACCTCAGAAGGAAGACATGGCTGGGCTTCTCTTATGTAAATATATGGCAGCTGTATGTCAAACTAGTACTACTCAGCAGATACAAATTAGTTATCTCCATGCATTTGCCATACCACTGTGAGAAAAGACTTATTTGGTTTGTAGCAATCACATTTTTTCTTCCTTTTTTTTTCTTCCTTTTTTTTCTCTTTTTACAGAGTTTTTCTCCACAGTATGACTCCTATGATGTGAAGGCTGGTGGAGCTGGTATCGGGTACCCACAACCCATTGTAAGATGATAAAGCTTTTTCCCTGTCCTTTCTTCTCGTTAAAGAACAAATTTTCTGCTTGTAGATTATACCTTGGATGTGTATGTATCCTGATTTTAATCTAACAATATAAGTTTTCATTTAATTATTGCCTGCAAGTTGAATGTGATGTAAGGCACCAGTTTGGTCAGCAACACTATTGTAGAAAGTAGCCATAGATCACCTGGATTTTTTATTTTTCATTTCCTTTCTTCAGTTTCTTACCTTCCTTTTCATCATCTCTGTCTGTGATTCACCTCCTAACACTACCTAAACATTTTTCCCTTTCTGTCTCAGGTACATTCCTTGTTTATGTGCTTGATATTCTTCCACTTATTTCTTCCCTTCCATCCAACAATTTTTGCTTCTTCCACTGTCTTTAATCTTCCTTCACTCACCCAGTATCATTTTTTACTGAGTATGATATTCCATACTTACTAACTCTTCCACAATTCAAACTTGCCTGATAACAAGTGAGTAAACCCATCTGAAAAATTTTATTAATTCCAAAACTCACAATATTTTCACTTTTACTTTTTACAATTACCATTTTTTTTCCTACAGCTACTCAGACTGTGTACTAAGGATGCTGTATCTGCCTGCTAGGCCTGGTCCAAGGTTTTCAGGTTTTTAAGTGAGAAAGAGCATGGACCCTCAAAGAGTAATACCTGAGCTATGCTTCATGTGTAATATAAATCTGAATGTTGCACCTCTGGATTCCCTTTTAGGCATTGGGATTTAGAGACATTCAACATGAAGTTCTTGACTCGGGCAATCTGCTGCATAGCGGGTGTGGTGAATTGCTGTTGCTGGAAATTGGCTGTGGTTCATTAAGCCTAATCATTATTTTCAACCCAATTCTGTATAACATGGTTGTAGCGTATCAAGGCAGTTCCAAGAAAATGAAGGAGGGAAGAAAGGAAGTTCCATTGGATCATCTTGTGAAATAAGGTTTACTAATCACAACAGCTCTTTTTCCTGAAATATAGTCATTATTTTCTCACCTTTATTTTAATCTGTTTATTTCTATCTCATTCATTTGCTAATATGATCATCCATGCTTTTGTCTTCTTCAGCCATCCATTTTTGTCCTTGTTTATTCACTTATTCATATTCACTTCTCACAGTTTTCACCCACAGCTGTCATCATACCATCTGCATTCTGCCTTAATATGGGATGTGCTGAACCAGGCAGATAACTGAGGCACCTTCAGTTAACAACTGTGGTTAACTCCTCTCTATTTTGGTTTTTTCTCTGGAAGTGATTAGTGATAACTTGTGATCTGATTCATGGACTCGGGTTAAAAAACCCCACCAAACTACTTTATTGAGCACCCTAGGACATCTTCAGGGTTGTCTGTATATTTTCAGGTCATAAGGGCTTTTATATTGCATCATAGCATACATGACCTCAAAGTAAGTACCAGAAGTTACAGGCAGATGTGGCTGCAAATCAGTAGAGCTAAATAATGTTTATAGTTTGCATTACATAGACTAATTTCTTTATTATTTTATAAATTCATCAACTTTCAGTTTAAATACTCCTAATGAATATATATCCAAACTGAAATAATTTGGAATATTAGCAAAACAATAAAACCTAGTACCAACATTGGCTGTGTGTTGTTACCAGTTGTTACCATGCCTGGTTTCCTCAGTCACACATCTCTCCATTGCTGCATTCCATGGCTTTACACCACTTGTAGACTGATTTTGTGCTTTACATCACAGTTTCTCCTCACTTGCCCATGTGACCTCCATGTACTGTCTTTGTCTCTTTCCACCAGTGCACATTCTCTAACTGGAGGATGCTCACCTGTTCAAAGTCTGGAGATTGTAGCAGCAAGCACACCCCTAACTATCAGTTTATCTCCTCAGTGTATAACATGGAAAGAATTATATCTCATTTGTTTATAGCTGTATGTCTGATTGATTGATTGCTGCTGATGGTTTTAATTCTGGTTGGATCTATAGTTACCTTATACTCAATGAGTTCTAACAATTAACAGGGACTGCTCATTGTATTCACACATCAGAGGCAACCCCATTTCCCAAACCCTCACTTCTTGCTGTACTTCTTGTCTTAGAAAATAGCAAATATTAAAATGGCTCACTTTTTTAGACAAATGACAATTATGAACTAATATTATTTATTTTTGTGGTATAGTAGTGTACTGTCCTACATATGCCAATACTGATAATCTTGTATTATGAAAATTAAGTTCATAAAATTGTAATACGTGACCTTTTCTGGCACCATATGACAATATCCCATGAAACACATTACTTGCAATATTAACTATGGAACATTCTGCCAGTACTGCAGCACACAGTGATCCTCATGTCATCCGTATATGTGATTCTTTCATCTGTAGAAAACACATGAAGAGTTTAATTTAACAAAAGCTTTTCATTAAAGAACCCTCTATAGCTGTAGTAGACCACCATGCTAACTTTTAAATGTTTTCTGTTTTGCAGTATCAAATGCTTTTGTGGTTGTTGCTATAAGAAGTAGAAATACTGAGGTTTTGGTTAGTCCAGACCTCATTTCTTTCTTACGACTTAGTACTGTTAAAGTTCAGAAAATAAAATGTCTGCCTTCCTGACACAAACAAAAGTATGGCCTGAATTCAGTGGCTCTCTAGGTCATGAGGAATCTCTAGTGTTGGGCTAATTAAGCTCAGTTACACTGCAGAGAAGTTGACACTCATTTACTCTGTCTAACAAATTCACTACTACTTTTTATTCCTCCCCCTCAGGCAGCTGAAAAGCAGAGTTCTGAGCTTCCCTCTGGGGTCTAGAGAAGGGCAATAGTGACTCAAAAATGAAAAGTTTCAGCTCTGAAAATACCTTGGGAATATGTTAGCCAAGCCTGCAAGGAGCAACCCAGTGAAACCTTTTCTGAAGGGACAACTAGACTATGTATTTCTTCAGCACTGTGTGAATATACTGTGGCTTCCTTTTTATTGCACCAAGTGCAGGTCACTGAGGATTTTTCTCTGAACTAATGATGTAAAAGTTTATTTCACCATTATTGACCACTATTGCTACTATATTAAGCTTTATGGCTGTATTACATTAATGTAACTACTGTTTTTTAATCTACACTATAGAGTGGCTTTCCAGGACCCCCTGGCCCCAGTGGCCCTCCTGGCCCACCTGGTCATGCAGGTCCTCCTGTAAGTAACATTAATCTTCTTATTATCATCTTGTATTCTTTTATATGAGCTCCTCCTTTTCTCTGTCGTAAATATTAAGTACCTCTTCAACTGATAAATCTGGATACTGTGCTGATGAATTTTATGCATAAATGTCTTTTTGGGCTGTACCATCACCAAGACTCAAGAGCTGAGGCCAATATACTGTGTTGGCTTAAATCCTTATGTATCCCTTGAGATTTCTGCAAGCCCACGGATGTCAGCTAACATTATTTGAAGACAAGCCACTGCCTGACATCCTGTTGACAATCCCACATGTCTATCCATACAAAATTTTAACAGGTGGCAAAGGAAAGTGGGGTACACATTCAGTGAACACACCAAGGGTCTGAGTTTTTCAACATCCATCTCCTTTTAGAGGAGCTGTTTAATTCTGTCTTCATGGAGGCATGTTCTACCTGGTTCTGGTAATTTCACCTTTGGTCATTTGTTGACCAATCTGACTACAGCTTTCCTTACAATTATGGGATTATCAAATATAGCAGCACCATGAAATGCATGTAGTGCATGTAGTTGTTCACATCTTAACTGAGATTTTTGTTGCATTTCAGGGCTCTGCTGGATACCAGGGTTCCCCTGGAGAACCAGGACAACCTGGCCCTCCCGTATGTACCCATTCAGTATCACTGTGTGTGTTACACAGGATCTTAAAAGCATGAACTGCAGTGGGTGGAAATTTTGCAGTTTATCCTAGTTGTTTGTTATGATACATGTCAAATGTATATGTATCTATGATGCCTAAAGCATTTTTAGTTTGAAAAATACTTAATATTTGTTATTATTGTAGTTAATATTAATTACTTTTCTACAGGGACCTCCAGGCCCTATTGGAATGATAGGCCCAGTTGGTCCACCAGGAAAAGATGTAAGTTCATTATTATTCATCCAGTTATTAAAAAATAGGAAGAAAAAAGTTTGTTAAGTGGCAAGACAATAGAGAACATTGAAATTATTGCATTTGACCATTTTTAACATCTTGCTATTTCTCTATTTGACAACATGACTTTAAGAAATTAAATTTGGCTTACATAAGGTCTAATTGTCCATTCCATAAAAGGTTCAATTTTAGCAGGCAACTTGATTGATTAAAAAAAAATAAAACAAACAATAAACCCACAAAACAAAAAACCAACCAACATAAGCATGAAACAGGCTATTTATTTGGTATAAAATAAATTAGCAGTTATAAAGAAAATCAGACAGTAGTGGTAGCTTTCTGTCCCCCCCTTAAATCTTACTGTGGGACTTACAGCCACTGACACCATTGGTCTGTGTCACAGCTGGGAGTCCTGAACAGGTGGAGTACCAGCCAAGGTGCAAACATCTAAAGCTTGTGTCCATTT
Organism: Prinia subflava; assembly: GCF_021018805.1. Taxonomy (NCBI): domain Eukaryota; kingdom Metazoa; phylum Chordata; class Aves; order Passeriformes; family Cisticolidae; genus Prinia; species Prinia subflava. The sequence goes on along the minus strand of NC_086252.1, from coordinate 3,378,268 downwards.
TGAGTGTTTTACTAAGAAAAATAAATTTTTTGGGATCATCTCTTCCTAAAGGTTGTCTTGAAGTAACTTAGAAATTAACTAGAATCTTGTTAAAAGCTGAGTTTATAAATTCTGGCAGTTGTTTTCCAGAAGGCAGTGACAGAGTGAACTGTCACCCTGAGAGAATGTGCAAGACCACCACTGTCATTGGTGGAAGTTCCACCTGCTTACTCCAACTCACCTTGTTCTACCACAGCTGGTGCTTTGCCAGTAAGTCAAGCAGTAACAAAACACACCAAAAAAATTATTTTCTTTCAACAGGGAGAACCAGGAAGACCAGGCAGGAATGGAGATCGTGGAATCCCTGGATTACCGGTATGGAAAATCTCCCAACAACAATGGTCTTCTAATAACAGGTTTTGTTTTCCCATATCAAGTTAGTCAAGTGAACATAACACACAAGGAACATTGGCTTGTGCCCTGCACACAATAAGTACGTGATTTAATAATCTTTTCATATTTATGTGTTTAGGGTCACAAGGGAATCCCTGGAATGCCTGGGATGCCTGGGATGAAAGGCCAACGGGTAAGTATTGATTATATTGATTATAGCTGAGTTTGTTACTCTTCTTGAATTATGGTATTGCACAATTGTGATCTTTCAGACATCATTTCCAAGACTGAGTCATAGAATTAAAGTTAATTTCTGCACAATGTAATCTGAACTTCCATAACAAAGATTCAAGTTTTTTCTGGTTACCTCATTGTAGAGCTCCAGCTCTAATGCCGAAAAGGGTTCCAACAGTGATAGCATTCATTATTGAAACCATGCCCCTTTGCAGGGCTTAATACCTTGCCAAGGAGAATCAAGTTTTCCAGAATACAGGAGGAATACAATTCACAGATGTGGTTTTACTTTCCCACAGGGTTTTGATGGAAAAGATGGTGCCAAAGGTGACAGTGGTGCTCCTGGTCCAAAGGTAAAAATCTGGAGTGTCATCTTTCTCGTAGGTAGAGTAATTATCCCCATTATTTGTTATATAGCTGTGCTTTGCATCTTAAACAATTATAAAAATGCAATAAGCATGAAAGAAACCCATTTAATATCTCCATGAAAAGAATACAAATCATTCCAAAGGAGTTAAGATGCTCTGAACCACATCATGTCCCCATTTTCCAGCCATCATAAACATGAGATACCAAAAGGAAAGGACATGTCTCGGTCATCCGACTTTCTTGCATAGTATTTTAAAAGCTGAGTCTTTCTGATTTTTATTTCCTGTTTGGTTTTTGATTTGGCACTTGTTCAGACTTCTCAGAACTCAGCTCATGCTGAGGACATCCAGCACCCCATAGAAAGGGATAAAAAAATTGGGCTTTTTTCTGTGTCTCTTCCCCTTGAATAAATCAAAAAATGTCCTCACCAAAGTTCATTTTGTTTTCTCTCTGTAACAGGGTGAAACTGGTCTTCCTGGAATAAATGGAGCACCGGGCCAACCGGTAAATATGTGCATCCTTAAGTGTTTGCTGAGTTGTTCCTCATTCTTTTAACTTTAATTATTCCACCACATGAAGTGGACAATAGTGAGTTATAAGAGCAATGTCTCTTTGCTGAGCCATCTTATTTTAGAAGCCATTTAACAGATTCATTTTTGCATGTTTTCTAGGGACCAAGAGGTCCAGCTGGAGAAAGAGGAAGACCTGGGAATCCTGGTGGCCCTGTAAGTAATTGCAGACATTGTTCTTACCCAGAGGCAGCACATATTTGGATTCAATATGTTGAGAATTCCTTACTTCCTTAAAGCAGTTGTAATGCAAAGGAGTAAAAAACTATGTAGCAGCTCTCAAAATCTCACATGAAAACTTTTCAGTTCCCAGTTAAAGATGTCGCACTTCTAACCCACAACATATTCACCATCCTATATTCTGTTTCACTTTTTAAAATGAATAGATTACATATTGAGGAATTCAGTTTTTCAACATAAGCTCAGGTTTGGCAAAGAGCAGGGAGGAGGAGTGGAAGCAAAGAGTGGCAGAGGATGGCAGAGAGAAGGAAAAAATGCAGTCTCAGAAGTAACTTGTGGGAAATGATAAAATTCCCCATTGCCAGGTTAGAGGGCACATCTCTTGTTCTGAAGGAATTCTTAGTTCACAGCACTCAACACAATCCACAAAGCAGTTTACAGCCAGCACCTTGTTTGTGCAGACACTGCATGACCTGAGCGGAGGGGTTGGTCTAACATGGCTACGAGACAGGCAGCATGGTTTAAGTCATCAGTGTTCATCAGGTTTTTGGAGTGAAATTTAGTCCTTTATGTGAATCAGAAGTAACTGTTACTTTACTTTGAAATACACATCTATTGTAATCTTACTTATTCACACAGACAATGCTTTTTAGCTGTTACTTCCTTAAGAAATTTAATAAGAATGTATTTTTGCATTTTCCTGTCTCAGTGCAAGTCACGTAAAGTGTTGGATATTCCTTCCCAAAATATTTAGTTAACTATTACTCTGGAACTTCTCACGTAAGGAATCCTTGTGTCTTAGTCAACTTACTTGGGAAAGAACAGACACAAAAGCATGGTCTCTGAGTCATGGCCATGAAAGGATGTGGGCTCTGTGCCCAGGGCTGTGCTCTGTACCCAACACCTCTCTTCCTTCTCTAGGGTGCCCACGGCAAAGACGGATCTCCAGGAGCAGCAGGCCCACCTGTAAGGAAACTTTGACTTTCATAATTTGTGTTGCTTTAGTCTAATTACTTCTAGCTGATGTTCTGCAGTGCCAGCAAACCAGAAATTGGTGTGCATTTATTCAAGAATGAGCATTTTATTTAATTATATTTCATAAATGTGTTAAAGGACACAGAGCAATAGGAGAGCTTTAACACTGTAAATCAGGAAATACAAAAAATCCAACCCCAGATTATTCTCAGATAACATATAGATGGGTGGAATTGCTATACTTCATGAAAGTCAAATTTTGAATGATCTTATCAAATAAATTATTCAGCTGTCTGGAGCTGGCAAACATTTTTCTTTCCCATCTGCTAAGAAACCTGAGCATGTCCACTTGTGTTTTAATTGGCCTTCTCTTCTCCTTTTTTTTTTTTTTTTTTTTTTTTTTTTTAGTAATTAGAACCAATTTTGGAAGTTTTTTATAACTTAATCTCCTTAATCATAGACATCATGTTTTTAAATTTAAAACTCAGAAATTCAGCTGAACATGTAAAAGTCAGGGTAACTAAGATGTAGGTGTGATATTTTAGGACTAGCCAAATTTCATCTTTTACAGCATGATTTATATTTGCTATTTTCCAGGTGTTTCCTTACTCAGAGAAAAATCCTATAATCAGACTCTCTTTTTTAACTTAAGATTAATTCCATATGGCTCTTACCTTTTGCATTAATAGTATTTCTTTCATTTTTAAGGGTCCCCCAGGTCCCCCTGGAACTGCAGGATTTCCAGGCTCTCCAGGTTTTAAGGTATTCAACTAAAGACCTATAACTCCATGGGATTTGGTCCTTTCTCTAGTTACACAGCTTATGTCACTCTACATCATTACTTTATGAGCCCTCCTTTTCCTGGCTGCTATTACACTGTTTGCAAGCCTAGAACAGATGTGATGCCATATGCAGCACGAGACAATCCCAATCCTCATCATCTTCATGAATTTGCACAACAAAACACCACTCAGTGGTAGAAACCATTAATTTAATGCCCTGGAGATGACTGAAACGCCTTCATTTTCTCCTTTTACTTTTGTTTTTCCATAGGGTGAAGCTGGTCCTCCTGGTCCTGCTGGTGTTAGTGGTAGTCCTGGAGAGAGAGGAGAACCTGGTCCTCAGGGTAATGCTGGGCCACCTGGGCCTCAGGTACATCAATAACACTTGGGACCTGAGAGGGGCTGTGTCACCTGCTCTTCACAGAGCCCTGGGAGTCCTTTGTCCTGGTCCTGGGTTAGCAGCATTGGTCACTCAGGTATTTCTTTTCCCAGGGCCCTCCTGGAAGAGCTGGAAGCCCAGGAAACAAGGGAGAAATGGTGGGTGCTTTTCACATCTCTGCCATTGCGGCGCTCTGTTGGTGAGGGTCACTGTTTGGACTGGGCAGAGTCCGTCAGTGCCGTTCTCTCCTCATCTCTGTCTGTTGTTCTCTCTCTGCAGGGACCGTCTGGTATTCCTGGTGCTCCTGGTCTGCCAGGAGGCCGAGGTCTTCCAGGTCCTCCAGGTGCAAGTGGAAACCCTGGGGCGAAAGGCAGTCCGGTGAGTTACCAATGTATTTACACTGGCTGTGCAAACAAATATGGTGGAAGCCTAATACCAGTAATAAAACCCATTGATCTTCTCCTGTTCACTTGAAATGGTCTAATAAATTATTTTATAATGAAAATAGGCAACTATTTTTTATAAATATGTAACATTTGGTTTAATATATATAGGTATTGCTATATATACAAATTATATGTAAAATATGTTGATAATACTTAATTGCTTTCCTAAATTATCTACCAATTCAGATACAAAAAAGACACTGCTTGTGTAAACTGGCTATATCAGACAAAATCTGTTGTTTTACAATCCTGTTTTCACCTGTTTCAATTCCCAGGAGCTGAATCCACAGTCCACTAAGCCCCATGAGTTGTACCTGGTCTTACTCTGTCAGGAGGCCCTTTTCTTACAGCCTTACACCACATGTAGCTCTTTGTCAGAGAAAACATTCAGGGGCTTTAAACAAAAGACTCAATGATGACTGAAATAGCTCAGGATCAGACATAAAATTTTACTTAATGGTGTTACAGATTGTATCACTTCTTTCCTTTACTGGATTTTTAAGGAGTCCCATGACTTCCACTTAAATGTTCAGCCAGTGCATGCTGATACATTTGCAGAATGTTAAATTTAAAAAAGGAGTCAATAATTTGAAATATCATGTCTATTTCCTAGTATTTCATTATGTCTAGTAGCTCTAGAACGATGCTCAGTTGCAACTCATAATTTTAATGGGATTTTTTACTTTTTAGGGAGATCCTGGTAAGGATGGTGCAAAAGGAGATCCAGGCCCAAAAGGCGAGCGGGTAAGTGATTTCAAAATGTGTTCAGAGACTTCCTTCAAAGAAGTCTGAACCCTGAATCATTTCCCAAACCTGTTTGGTTTTTTGGAGGCTTCTAATTCACTGATGGGCTTGGTTTCTGTTGTTGCCAGGGTGAAAACGGCACCCCGGGTGCTCCTGGGCCTCCTGGTGAGGAAGGGAAAAGAGGCGCAAATGGTGAACCCGGGCAGAATGGAGTACCTGGTACCCCTGGAGAAAGGGTGAGCTGTGGCACACCACCTTTTGAGCTAAGACAGAGACAGAAAATTCTGAAGTTCAAAATACTTCCAGGAGAAATTTGGCTCCATATATCTTCTCAGCAAATTCCAGATATGAAACTGGGTTACAAAACTGGGGAGATTTTTTTTTATCTAGTTTCTCCTCTGAATTGCAGCTCTTCGATCTATCTCAGTTGAAAACAAATTAATTCTTTCAGTTTTTTATATAGAAGAAGCAGTGATTTTATATATCTGGAAATTTTACCAAAATATTTTTGCTGAGAAGCAATCATAAACTATGAGAACTACAAGGGGAACAAATAATCAAAATTTCAAGATTACTCCTCAGTTAACAAAAGTAAACAATCAAAAGAATTTCTGCTTTGGAAAGTGAAATTAATGTCAAATCTTCTACATTCAAGATATGTCTTTATGCCAACATCTATATTGTTAATACATCTTCAATATCAATAAGCAGTATTGTCAGGGTGTCTTCTGTGTCGAAGTATTTCAACTGCAAACAAGTTTTCTGGCTAGTATATTAAATAATTTTCCAAAAATGTAGTAATTCTCACAGAGGAATCCACAATTTTTTTTATTCAACAAAATAAATAGCAACATCATTACAAATTTTAGATTTCTGTTCCCATCAGAAACAGAGGACATTGTTTGGATCTATTTGTAAGTCCTAACTTAATAATTGATTGCAATACTTGGTGGAACTATGAGGAAACCAAAGATGCATAATGAACTAATTAATCATACTAAACATATAAAGGGGGCTGCAAAATGAAATTTATAGTTCAAATTTCTTTTATAAAGATAATAGAAATATAAATATTAAAACAATACAACAGAGCTCTTCTCAGTATTGAATTAGAGGAAAATAATTGCTCAATACTGAATGTGATTTTTGTTTTTTATAGTACTTTAGAAAACTCATAAATAATGATGCAGGGCCAGCTAAAAATAAGGGAGGACAGGCTATAATTTCAACAGGAACACTACAATCAAAGACAAAATAGTCTGCAGTCCTTACTACAGGGAAATGCCACTTTCATCTTTCTATTTTCCCATTAATTGTCATTATAAGTCTAAGGTAAATAGTTTACAAGAAAACCTAGTTGCTGTTACCTGTGTCACACTGCCTATGATCCATAGTTTGTTCTTTTATCTGGCAGGGCTCCCCTGGCTTCCGTGGCTTACCCGGTAGCAATGGACTTCCAGGTGAAAAGGTATAAATCTTCCTCCAAAAAAATTCCTCCAAACTTCTGGAGAATCCCTGTGAATTTGGATGGACAGTGTCATTATGATGCTGTGAATCTCCGCATGTCTTTCCAGGGCCCTGCAGGTGAGCGTGGCAGCCCAGGCCCCCCTGGCCCCAGCGGACCTGCAGGAGAGCGTGGACAAGACGGAGGCCCAGGTCTTCCCGGAATAAGAGTAAGACAGCACATCTCCAAGAAAATGGGATAAACTCTGTTAGAGATGAGTCATCTGAGCTGATTCAATAGAGGAGTCCAACCAGAAATCCTCTCTCTGAGCTCCTTTAGGCAGTGGTAACACCCATTCACGGTGGGACAGGTGCAGAGTCAAGGGCACTCCCAGGACACTGCCACATCCGAGTCAGGAGGATCTGGGGAGACTCCAGAGCATGCCAGGCCCTGCCCTGAGAGATGCCTTTAATGAGTTAGCACTGCATGATTTTCTGCATTAGCTCTTTACATTTCAGTAAATTCTAACATTAGGTATTGAGGGGGTTTATTTAAATATGATTTTTATAATATAAATAGACTTAGAGTTTAAATACTTAAACTAATGTCTGATTTAATTATTTCAATGCACACAAGTATTATATTTTTGGCTTATTTGTAATTTAAGCAAATAAACTGCTGGTCAGTTTTTTACAGTACATATCAGTAAGATTTCAGAGATGGCCTGTGGTGAAACACTGACAAAATGTGACAATGTCTAAATGTACATGGAACAACATCCTGGGAGCTGTACCAAGAATTAGCAACTCCTAACAACAAATATATTGACATTCAAAAGACCAACTGCAGGCCTCTGGGAGCTAAACAAGATTTTATTGACAATGAAAATGAACTATTTAAAAATACAGCAAAAATAATATTTAGAAATTTGAGCAAGTTAATGAAAAAGTGTTGCACATTGTATTGCATTCAGGCAGAGGTGTGTTGTCAGAATTGTTTAATTCCTTTTTCCTATCTAAATATAGTTTTCCTCACACATAATGAAAAAAACTTTTTGTTGATTAATGTCTGGTGTCTTGTTTGTATACAACTCAGAAAAAAGAATAAACCCACAATGACAGAATTTTTTTACTTTCTCAAATTTTCCCTCTTCATGGAATGAGGGAAATGGGAAGGCTTTTAATCTTTATTAAAGCAGAAGATGGCAAGCATGTAGTTCTTATATATTTATATTTATGAATAGAAACTTAATAATGAACATTGTAAACTGAAGTATGACACTTCTTTTTCCTTCAATTTGCAGGGCTTGCCCGGAATTCCAGGAAGCCCTGGAAGTGATGGGAAACCTGGCCCTCCCGTATGTACATTGTGCAAATATTTTATCCTAGTCCTCCTGCTGACCCAACCCGACCCAACCCATACCCACAGTATGCACTTGACAGGTTGTTATCACAGCCAGATTAATTACCCTCTCCCTGTTTGCTTTAGCTGCCAGAGCACTTTTTATGCTCTATCATTGTAACAGCAGCCTGCAAACCCTGTCATTTTGTGCTGTGTAAAGTTCAGAGTAGATGGGGCATGAGTCACAATACAGAACACATAATGAGTTTTGAACAGTGTTCCTCCCTCACTTAGTATTTAATGAGTCCTGGGAATTGCTCTATTTCACCTCACAGATGCCACATCTTCTGGTTTTTTTGCTTATCCCAGGGTAATCAGGGTGAATCCGGACGCTCTGGCCCACCTGGCCCTCCAGGCCCACGTGGCCAGCCAGGTGTGATGGGTTTCCCTGGTCCTAAGGGCAATGAGGTGAGTGGGATTTCTCCCTTTCCGTGCTGATGTTTGATGAATCAAATGTTAAACTAAATTGCTCCATAGTGGGGTTATCTCACACTGCTGCTTTAGATTGTCCACTGACCAGAAACAAGTACTTCAAATGTAATCTTTCTTTTCTGTAAGGGGGCACCAGGCAAGAATGGAGAAAGAGGCCCTGGTGGACCACCTGGACCACCTGTAAGTTTTGCTAATATTCGGGTTAATAATGACACAATATTAATAATAACTTGATGAGTCTTATAAAAATGGTATCACTCTCTAACCATAGCCTGATTTTTTTCTTTGAATAGGGTCTTGCTGGGAAGAATGGTGACGTTGGCCTTCCAGGTCCTCCAGGACCTACTGTAAGTGTGGTGGGCCCATCTGAGGCAATGATCGAGGTCTGGTAGCTGTAGATAGACACTGGGATTTTAGCAGAAGGAAGATACTTTTAATGATATATAGAAATCTCCTTTCATGAGGACAAATAAAAGAGCTCTTCTTTGCCATTATTTTAATGAACAAAAATTCAAAAATTTGGTGGGAGAAACTTGAGTCAGGTATATCTGATTGAAATGAAAAGTCAATTTAGAGCTCTTGATCTTTTCAAGTAGAAGTGTATTGTTGCTCCCTTTAATGTTTATGGCATTTCAAGCTGCTATCAAGTTAAAATGTGTCTGCTGAATCACATCTAAGAGTTGGAGTGAAAAGAGCAAATACCACAACACCACCACACATCAGTTTTTGAGCTTGTGCAATGTTGTCATGAAGTCACGATAAGGAGGCACAGATTAGAGGTGGTGTGGAGGTGTTTGTGTGCTGAAGTGTTCTCAGGCAAGTTCACGGATTTTCTTCTTCATTTGTTTGATTTTAGGGTGCTTCTGGGGAGAGAGGAGAACCAGGACCAGCAGGCCCACCTGGCCTCCAGGTGCTGTGTGTTTATTGTTTTCTGGTTCCTTTTGACAGACTAACACAAACACAAAATTAAAAAAAAAAAAAAAAAAAAAAAAAAACAGAAAAACAGGCATCTGAACATTTACATTGGAGTGCCAGATATCATCCATTTGGAATATAATAGAATTATAACAGATCAACCACTTGACAAAAGCTACTGCATCACAGATCATTGCAAACCAGGTGGTTAGCTGAGACTGTGTCACCTAAACCCTGTAGCTATTGAGTTGGCACCTTCTTTCTGAAGGACTGGAATGAGTTGGCCACACATCTTTGTGTCAAAACCAAAAATCTGAAGATGGAAAATGCATAACTTATCTGTGCAACATGGACAATACTGTTCCTTCATATAGGGATTGCCTGGTGGACCAGGACCAGCTGGGGAGAATGGAAAGCCTGGAGAACCAGTAAGCAATAATTCCTTTTTTTTAAGTAACAAAAAATTTATGAGAAGTTCTTCTTAAATTATATTTCCAAATTCAGACAGCTCTCAGCTCTCCTCAGAGCAGCAAAGTCTGATTTGGGGAATAATAGGGGGGAAACAGGATGCCAACCACAATTCAGATGTACTAAGTAAAGTTCATGGATAACTTACACTTATTTTCTCATAACCAGGGGCCAAAAGGTGATATTGGAGGACCTGGATTCCCAGGCCCTAAGGTAAATAATAAAACATATTTTGTAATGACATAAATGAATTAACAAAATATGAGCCTGAAAACAAACAATAACACATTTTTTTATCACAGGGTGAAAATGGTATCCCAGGAGAACGTGGTGCACAAGGTCCTCCAGGACCTCCTGGAACAAGAGGTGGACCAGGTCCTGCTGGCACAGAAGGTGCCAAGGTACCCACAGAATTTCTTCCTTTTTTGCTATTCTGCTACCATTTGGGTTAATTTTGTTTTTTCTAATTATTTTTTGTTACTCCTTAGGGTCCTCCTGGCCCACCTGGTCCCCCTGGAGGCACAGGACTGCCTGGCTTACAGGGGATGCCAGGAGAAAGAGGAGCTTCTGGAAGCCCTGGACCAAAAGGGGAGAGGGTAACTCACACACACTTTTAATTTTATGCTAATTTGATATTGGCGTCCCACAAGGTGCTGGGTTTGTCCATCACTTTTGTGATGGACAAAGTCTGTCTTCACTTTGGCCTCATTTCAGAGGTGCACGTTGTGTAGCAGCACTCTTGATTTAGCAATGGGATGTGGGTCCTAGATGTTGAAAAGTATGGGGGTTTTCCCTCAGTTTGATACATGATAGGTATTTTGCTGCACTGGAGCTCTTGGGGCCCGGGTACATCAAAACTTTTCTAATTAATCTAATTAATGATGAGAATTGTTCATACCATAGGAAGACAACTTGGCCTGGACTTCCTTCTGAATCAATGTGGATGTTTTTTTCCTCATCAAAAATGTAGTATCTGATGCTGAATAATGGGCAGAATATCATCCCCAGTTTCATTAAGGAAATTTGGCTATTGTGAGACCCTCAGTATGACATCCTTCCCCCCATTTAGGCTCATCTCATGCTTCCTTTATGCTCATGGTTTGTATGTCTTGAACCTTCCTAGGGAGAACCTGGTGGTAAGGGTGCTGATGGCCTTCCTGGTGCAAGAGGAGAGAGAGTGAGTATTTAAATATCCAACAAATTATCTGTCAGCCTTACACAGCCAGCTCTTGGAACATGAGTAACCTCACAGGGAATAATGTTATCTAGGACAGCTAAAGTTGTAATCTCATTGTGTTTCATTCCAGCAGTGCAAATCTGGGTCTGTAAACTAAATTAGCCATAATAGTAGTTTTTGTGATTACCACTCCTTGGGTAAATGTAATGGAATTTTTTTGAGAATGATTGTAGTTGACTAGGACAATGTTTTAGGGGAAGAAATATGAAAGAGAAAATCTACCTGATGTTATAATGAATCACAAAAAGACATCGATAATAAATATTCTCATACAGAATACTCCTACAGGTTAGCAAAAATGATATATTTATACATCTATATAGCAATACACATAAAATAGACAGTTGAAATATATACCTCTATCAAATCACTACCTGCAGGCAGTATATACATGAAAGTAATGAGGGATGACAAATATACAAATGCAGGTTGGTTGAGTTGGAGGAAATATAAAAAATTTATTTCAGACCATAAGGTACACATTAAATTTTTAAGAAAGAAATCAGGGAGCTAGTCAGGAGATGCTAAATATGTGCTGAATAATCGACTATCTATCTGAAAATTAGGACAACAGGTCACTTTTATTTTATACCATTGAAAAAGACCTATTAATTTCAGGTGGTTTTGGATTATGTTTGGATGGTGGGGAAAAGAAAGAATCTCTCAGCTGGAGATCTCTCACACTGCACAATGGTGTGATTTCAGAGCATCACTCCAAACATGGTGTGCAAATGTACTTTGGCACTGCACACTTGCTTCATCTAAGTATCTTTGGCAATCTGTTTACACCAGAACATAAACACTATAAGTCAAAACAGAGGAGTTAACACTGTCATACTTTGATACAAAATACATAATTTTCTAATTTTCCAATTGTTTAGGGCAATGTAGGTCCCATTGGTCCTCCTGGTCCTGCCGGCCCCCCTGGAGATAAGGTAAAGCATCCTCATAACAGGGTTTGGACTGTGAAGAGCCCCAGGGTGGCTGTTCCAGGGGAGGAGCACAAACACCCCGTGACCACCCTTGTTCCTTGCAGGGAGAGACTGGCCCAGCAGGCGCCCCTGGCCCGATGGGTTCCCGTGGAGGTCCTGTAAGTGACACAACCTTTCTTCCTGTGGAACTTCACCATGGCTCCCCTTGCCTGCTGCAGACTTCAGTGCTGCACCAAACCTATCAGCAATTCATGTGGCTTGGGCTGTAAATAAACCAGGCACATTCAGCTGCTGTTGGCTCTCAGGATTTATAAGTGCTAAAGGCTTCAGAAAATCAGGGCTTTTAACACTGCAAAGGGGTCAGAGGGCTGTGGTGGCAGGGCAAGGCAAGAGTGTGAGCAACAGTCATGTCTGTCTTGATTTAAAGTAAAATTTTAAAAATACTCTTTCTTGTATTTATTTTCTTTCTATTTACCACTTTGGCATCTCAGTTGAACACCACGGATTGTGCTCAGGGTTTATATAGGTGTAGCTGAGTTATGTTTATCACATTTTAGATAATTATCAGATAATGCCTGAACAGTTGTGTTTAGCACTTTGGACCAACAGTTGTTTTGGATCAGTTGTTTGGGGTTTTTCCTCCAAAGGCTGGTAAGACACAGAAAGTTCAGCAGCTTTAATAGCAGCCTTCTCTAACCTTTAAAGTGAAGTTTATCTTTCTAGCACCTTCCATTGCTGACATGTGGTTTTCCACAGGGTGAACGAGGAGAACAAGGTCTTCCTGGTCCTGCTGGCTTCCCTGGAGCCCCAGTAAGTGTCTACAGTACTCTTCCTGTGCTAGGCACACACAGGGCAACATGGCTTTGTCCTTCCCCTCCTGCATTGGTGGGACAGTAGAGTTCGACTGCATTCACACTTCATTTAATATTTAAATTCCCTTCAGAAGAGTACCTGGATAGTGCTTCTTGTCACAGTATCATCTGCTTTTCTGAGTGGTAATATAACAATATAATTTTTCTACAGGGCCAGAATGGGGAGCCTGGTGGGAAAGGAGAAAGAGGCCCCCCTGGTCTAAGAGGAGAGGCCGGACCCCCCGGAGCAGCAGGTCCACAGGGCGGCCCTGGTGCCCCAGTAAGTGTTTGCTGTTCCTTGTTGCTGCAGAGAACTTTCTTCAGCCCCTCCTCAGCCTCAGGGCCCAAGGGCAAGGAGATGGACTGCCTGAAACTTATTCACACCTCCTGTAATTTTAATCTCTGTCAAATAATTTGCTTCATTTACTTCCTTCCATGTAGGGTCCACCTGGTCCCCAAGGAATAAAAGGAGACCGTGGATCTCCTGGCGGGCCTGTGAGTATCTCTTCAATTTAGTCATTGCTAGATGCCTCTATTACAATAAATGTGATGTAAATGAAAAATAAGAACTTCAATGACTTTAGTATTGGCAGTTCAAGAATAATTAAAGTGTTCTAGAAGGAGTAATTAAAGTTGAGGTCTTTAGTGATCTGGTTTATATGTATTTTAATATAAATAAGGTGCCAAAATAACTTTTGACACAATGACCCAAAGCTCTACGATGGCTTATCTCAACAGTTACTATATTTACTTGCCATCTTTGCCATCTTTGAAAAAAAAAAAAAAAAAAAGAGATGACTTATGTTCTGTTTCAGGACATTTAATTCAAGTTTAAAACAAAACATGACTGTCATTTAAACTCAGCAGGTGTGTAAAAATCAATTTGTTCCTGTTCTTCCAGTCTCCAGAAAATGACAACTAAAAGTATTGATCTCCTTTAGGGTGCTGCTGGTTTCCCTGGTGCTCGTGGTCTACCTGGTCCGCCTGGTAACAATGTAAGTTGGTTTATCCCCTTTTTCTTTTAGTCTTACTTTGTAAGTCTTACATTTAGACATATATTAATATATTAAAATACATTATACAAAAGCATTCTAAATATGATGGTTGTACTTCAGGAAAAAAACCTGCAAAAATAAGTTTACCCTCCTTATGGTATGGAATAGAAAGTAGGATTTTAATTAAGGTACCATTAAAGCCAATGCAATTGTTTCCATTCATTGGCTCAGCTAAGATTGTAATGAAAGACACTCCATTCTCCACATGTCCAAGACACCATATTAAAGGCATGTGGCAGGAGTGATTCAAGAAAGCAGAAGGGCCTGCTCCTGTTTCCAATTTCTGTGGTAGAGCCATGAGCAAGGAATGTGTACCCTGTGTTGGAAGCATTACAGGCACTGGGCATTCAGAATGTGCAGGTGTATGTCCAGACAGCAGGGGTAGAAAATACCAGCTGTGAAAGTGATACATGAAAGGATTCTCTTACAACACCAGATCAGATTTGGGTGCACAGGGCTGGACCCTAAACCTGCCTTCAGGCCATGACTCAGGTCTGGCTCGCTTTCACAAGACCAGTGCCAGTACATGTCTGCAGCTCACACCTTCCTTCTCAACACTCTTTCCAGGGCAGTCCAGGCCCCCCTGGTAACGCAGGGCCGGCAGGCAAGGACGGGCCTCCCGGACCCCCCGGTAGCTCTGGTGCTCCTGGAGGTCCAGGACCCGCTGGAATCAGAGGTGAGCCCGGCGCACCGGGAGAAAAAGGGCCCCCAGGAGCACGAGGAGAAAGGGTAAGTGTCTCTTCAGCCAGGGAGTGCTCCACCAGGAGACAGGGATTACGTCTGTCCGGAGCACGCAGTCGCCTATAGAATGCTGAAGATGCTCCCACTGACTGAAGTAACCTTTCCTGGAACAGGGGGCACCAGGAGAGCCAGGACCCCAGGGCATCGTTGGCGGCCGGGGGAACACGGGTCTGCCAGGCCTGCGGGGCCCCAGCGGCCCGCCCGGGATGGCAGGGGCCAAGGTGAGAGCCTCCACTGCACCTGCAGCTCAACCCCCACACAGCCCCAACCCAGCAGCTAAACACAGCCTAGAGATGCAGAAAGTGCTGAGAACAGCTGAGACACACAAAGGAATGAATGTGTTCAGGGGTTTAATGCTTTTTAGTCCAGAGATGGGAGAATTTACAATTATTTGTGCTTGCATGCATAAGATCAGGCTTTAAAATGTCTGGTATCCAGCTGCTGCGGGATGCAAGGTTATAATATAATCTTTCAGATTATATTATATGCATTATATATCTAGGAGTATGTTACCCACTTCACACACTTTGGGAGGGTCATGAGGCTGTAACCTCTCCCAGGTACAAGAGCCAAGTCATAGTCTCACCTACCACTAGTTGCTTACCCTTGCTTAATTCTCAATATTTTTAAGTTTCTTGCTTAAATATTATGACCCAAGCAGAAAAATACCCTCACCTCCCCTTCAGAAAAGATGGGGTGAGACTTGGTTTGTGTTTTATCACTAATACAGTCATAGACCAGCATTTTTTTGTTTAACTGCTTTGGCCACTGTTTTTTGGGCACATAAGAAGAGACATACCTGTTTATTATTTCTTAGTTGTCAGTTAATGAGGAATATTCGATGGCCTTGCATTAGCAGCAATAAAAAGAAACCAGTTTGGCCAAGTTTTTCTCTCTTGTTTTGTGTATTCACAACCAGCAAACCCACATTGGCCCATCACTTTGTTAGGTTTCCTTCAAAATCCCTGCACAGTTAATAACATGCAAGATACACTGGTACCTCCTGAGAACATTATCTGCAATGGAATCCTTTCCCTTTTTGTTCAGGGTGAAGATGGTAAACCAGGCACCAACGGCATCCCGGGAGAACGCGGCGCTCCTGGTCCCCAAGGTCCAATCGGACAGAGAGGCTTACCTGGAGAGCCTGGCAGAGATGTGAGTGCACGGGACTTCCCTGCTAGCTTGGGAGAGACAAACGGGAGGCTCTGGGAGCAAATATGCTTTAGGGCTCACAAGGCCTCCCTCAAGAGTCTGATGGCCAGGGGCCTGGGCAGATTCTGCCCTCCTGTAAGTGTGGAATCCTCCTGTCCCTGCCATCCCCTTAACTGCACGGGGACATCATCTGTCTTGCTTGGAACAGGAGACTGCCCTGCCTACAAAATAACACAGATCTTACTGGTCTTTTAGGAGCCAGGAACTCCTCGTTCTTGGAAACTCTTTCTTTGAGGAACATTGTTCCAGCTTACTGGGGAACAAGCTGTCTGCTGGTCATGCAGTTTATGAACGAACTGTGCCACTCTTGTTTTGCAGGGTAACCCTGGCTCCGATGGCTTGCCTGGACGTGATGGGTCCCCAGGAGGCAAAGTAAGAATTCACCAATATCCTTAGACTGCCCAATAAATGAGACATGACCTACAGGGCAATGTCCGCCACAATGTATGTCATGGATGTGCTATGTAATTTGTTCCTTGAACCTCCTGTGCTCCACTGGTCACCACTGCTCAACTCCTTGTGTTGAGTTCTAGAAAACATGATATTCATTAGCCCTTACTATCTGCAGGGTGACCGTGGTGAAAGTGGCTCTCCTGGCCCTCCAGGACCCCCTGGCCACCCTGGACCTGCAGGCAATGCAGGTGCACCTGGAAAAGCTGGTGAAAGAGGATTCCAGGTAAGACCAAAGTAAACAGGTTACTGCTTACTTACGTACCCTTCCTACGCAAAGTCCATTTCAGGCAGGAATAGAGAGGAAGTTTTGAAGAGTCATACATTTGTTACTGTCAGAGTTTCTTGACATCAAAGACCTGTTCTATAAGAATATCCAGAGGAAAGACATCTCAGAGTTTATGTTGTCACAGCTTACAGAAATTAAGCTTGAAGTTCACGTACTCCATAGGATGCCAAAAAGCGCATCATCCCACCAGGCCCTGTCCTAATTTCCATCCCATCTGGTGCTCATGCAGCACAAGCAATGTGTTATTTATTTAAACTAAGGGAGTAACTTTGGAAGCTCTCAAGTAATTTCTCAGGAGTGCTGACACCACCAGAGCAAGCCCCGAGCACCTCACTGAGAGAGGGAAAAAGGGCTGCAGTGCCTGCAGGCAGCTGAGAAGAGCTGACATTGGTACAGAACTGGCCTGGCCAGGATCCTTGCTGACTCCAGTGTGTGTGGAGCCTCCCCTTGTTTTCCAGCACCTGCTGGCTGTGAACATACAGCTTATGTGGAAATAAAGAGATGGGCTGGGCAGTTCCAAGTGATCCACACCTCTTCATTCTTACCTTGTCACAGGGTCCACCTGGCCCTCCTGGCTCTACTGGTCCTGCTGGTGCTCGTGGTCCTGCTGTAAGTCACATCTAAAGTATTTGTGATCCATTCACTGTTTCCTGTTATATGGGCAAGGCTCTTATCTCCTGTCCTCCTCTTATTGCAAATCTACTCCTACAGGGTCCTCAAGGTCCTCGTGGTGATAAAGGTGAACCTGGTGAACGAGGCAGCAATGGCATAAAGGGTCACAGAGGGTTTCCTGGCACCCCCGGTCTCCCTGGCCCTCCTGTGAGTATTTTGCACTGGATGGGGAACTACAGCTGATCTTGGTTTCTGTCTTTAGGCCCCAGGTACCTAATTAACCTTAGCTAATTTGATGGGAATCTATGTAAATTTGATTGACAGATGTTTCAAAATCCAGATTCCCTGAATTAACCTGCCATAAGCATAATTAAAGAACTGGAAAAAGCTGTTGGGAAGTAAAGATGGGTTTACTATAACCCTTTCAATAAAAACTTCTTATATATTCATTTATAATATAAACAGGCTATTCCTGATTTAATTAGGAAAGAGAGAAGTAGGGGTTGAAATGTCTATATCTATTAGAAATCTATCCTAGACAGACAACTAAAGCTACTCAGAGTCCAAATACCTCTCTTCTGCCATGTATCTTTTATAGAAAGTAATACTGGGGCAAAATGGGCAGGAAATTGCAAACTACTGAATTGTAAATGTGCATTACCATTCGAACATAGCTAAGAGAATTGAAGGGCAGGAATAGATAGGTGTGCCATAGATATTTATGACCAGTAAAGGTTTAAGAAGGGATGTGTTCTGGAAAAAACCTACAAATTCCCCTCATGATACAAGTGAGAATCAAGAAACCAAAGCTCACTCAATTAACATACCAAAGATGGCACCAATACCAGCCTATTCAATAACACAATAGAACCTGGAGTCTAACACATAACATGAGAAAAAAATTTGATAAATTCTTATTTGATGATCAATAATTTTTAAACAAATGGCTTAGTTCTTTGCAGTGCACACACAGAGCAAATTTGTAAATGCATTTGAAATCTTGAATGTTTTTCAAATTATTTAAATAGCATTAGTGGTAATATTATTAAAACTGCAGCATTTTGGCTGTAGCTACATTTTCTTATGAATATAAGAGTTCATCCAAAGCTCATTGGTGTCAGTTGGCTTTCTTGCATTTTGGATATCACATCTCTATATGAAAACATATTAGACAACCTTCAATATTTCTTTTTCTGATTAAAGAATGGCCACCATTCTCTCATATCTGACATAGCCTTTTTATAAGGATGTGTTTTGTATATTCTTGAAGATGTTTTCAGTGTCTTTATCTAAGGCACATCCAACTAGTTGCACGATATTACCAGGAGGTGTTTGACTGACTTTTCCTTTTTTCGCAGGGTCCCCTGGGTCCACAAGGTGCAATTGGAGGTCCAGGAGCTTCAGGTGCAAGGGTGAGAAAAACTCCATACTCAGCCTAACTGCAAGGAAAATTCGGGCTGTCTAGCTGATATATACATCGATACAGATATAATTTTTAATTTGCCATCTTAACAGACAGCAGCTGAAGCAAGGAAAAACGCCTGATAAAACAGGCAGAAATATTTGAAATATCTCACTAAGTATTTCTGAATTATCTGATAAACTATTTTGACCATACTGTTTGTGTTGTTCATTGTTTTAGGGTCCCCCAGGACCAGCTGGGCCACCTGGAAAAGATGGCACCAGTGGCTACCCAGGTCCAATTGGTCCTCCCGGCCCCCGGGGCACCAGAGGTGAAAGCGGCCCTGCAGTAAGTAAATGGTGCCAACTCACACAAGCAGATCTTTGGGAATATTCATAAAACATAGGATGCTCAGCTCTTTATGTATCCCCCTTGGAAACTCTCTATTTCGTGGACAAGGTTTGTGGCAGGAGGTATCTGGCTACCAAGGCTAAACCCAAACCCACGCAGCTCACCTGCAGTTCAGTGTAACTGTTGATGCACTGGGTGCTGTATTGGTCTTGGCTGATCATGGACTTTCCTGCCTACAACGGGATCTCCTCTCCCTGCGGAGCCCAGGCTCCCTTTGGGCCTGGGGAGCCATGGAATGGGGATCCTCCACTGCTCCAGAGAGGCCAGAGCTGCAAAGGTGTCACCATCACCGTCACCTCCTACAGCCAAGAAATGCTCATCCTCTGAGTTTTAGTGCAAAGGCTTCCTTCTCAAAGCCCAGACATAAAGACAGTCAAACTGGACAAAATGAGGGGAAAAAATAAAATCCTAAGAAAATAAAGGCCTGGAAATCTAACAGATGTTTATACATCTGTATAATTAATGAATAAGTAAACTAAATATCTGTGTAGGAATTCTCATTTTATAAGACTAGGGCCCACACAGACTGTTAGTTTTAACCTGTTTGCTATTTATTAGGGTCCACCAGGGCAGCCTGGTCTTCCTGGTCCTGCTGGTCCTCCTGGTCCGTGTTGTGGTGGTGGTGTGGCTGCCCTGGGTGCTGGTGAGAAAGGTCCAGTTTCCTACGGGTATGAATACCGAGATGAGCCCAAGGAAAACGATATCAATCTGGGTGACATCATCTCTTCAATGAAATCCATTAACAACCAGATTGAAAACATCATTAGTCCTGACGGGTCCCGGAAGAACCCAGCTCGTAACTGCCGAGACCTCAAGTTCTGCCATCCCGAGCTCAAGAGTGGTATGTTTAGATCTTACTTTCACCAGTGGTAGCAGATCTTGGGGATTGTTTTGGGGTTTCGATTTTTCTAACTTGAGTATTTAAATGCAAATATCTGCCATAAAAATTTGACTTTTTTTCAAACAAATGTCATGAAAAAGATGATAAACATAACAATTTTAAACATTAATTAACCATGCATTTACACAGAATATATATTTGACTTCAACTACACTTGTTGTGCTTAGAAGTGAACATATGTTTAAACAATTTTAGGAGAAAAAAAAATTACAAGTTTTAAATTTATTGCAAATTTCAGTCCCCTTACAGAATTCACATGAACTCAGTATCTTTTTATGTCATCTTCTTTTCTGTGGCATCTCTTCTGTCAAAATTAATAAATTTCCTGATTTGGCTCAGAAATCTGGCATAGAAATAAGGTTTACCATCACGCAGTCAGATTCTTCTCCAAATACACTAAGCCCCTTAATATTTTTCCTTGTCTCTAGGAGAGTACTGGGTTGATCCTAACCAAGGCTGCAAGATGGATGCTATTAAAGTCTACTGCAATATGGAAACTGGTGAGACCTGCCTCAACGCTAACCCCAGGACTGTGCCAAGGAAAAACTGGTGGACCAGTGCAAACAGTGGAAAGAAACACGTTTGGTTTGGAGAGTCTATGAATGGAGGCTTCCAGGTGAGAGATGAGCACAGTTAACAGCTCAGGCTGTGCATCACAATATACTAAAAAATAATTCTGAAATTAAACTGAATGAGACAATTAGCATATGAAAAAAATCATGATGATCCCTAGACATGATTGAACAAACACTCTTGCCTTTGCTGGTACTCTGCAGTTTAGCTATGGAGATCCGGAGCTCCCAGAGGATGTCTCCGAAGTCCAGCTGGCCTTCCTGCGCATCCTCTCCAGCCGTGCCTCCCAGAACATCACCTACCACTGCAAGAACAGCATTGCCTACATGGACCACGACAGTGGGAACGTTAAAAAAGCTCTGAAACTGATGAGCTCTACAGAAAGTGAGATCAAGGCTGAAGGAAACAGCAAATTCACATACGCTGTTCTGGAAGATGGCTGCTCTGTAAGTAAACAGGAATTTAGAGGAATTCCCTCTAGAGGACTAGACCCATAATAAAGGAAGAGAGCTTTGCATAGCCTGGGTAAGGAAAGGACACGGCTACAGCTAGTAGGGGGAATCTAGATCCTGTACCAGAAGTGCCATTCCTGTAGCAGCTGTAGGAAGTGAAGTGCACTTCCATTTAAATCTATGCTTTACAGGTATCTCCTTGCTATAGTGTCAGTGTCAGGGAAGTCACAGTCACCAAGTTTTGATCCATCCCCTGTCAGCTCTGAAACTAGTCACACCAAACCAGGGCCATCTGGTTGAAGCCATGGGCTATGGTTATGGGAAGGGGCAAACACAGTCATTTTGCAGATCCAGCATTGCCTCTGCTGCCCCTTAGTGCAGTGGAAAGTACTGGAGCGGAGCAGGAACATCCCCGAGCGTGCTGCTCTGACAGCACCTGCAGCCTTCTCCGTAGCAAATGGACAACACTAACGCTGTCCACACGTTCTCCCTCCTGGGGTCATTTCCACAGAGACAGCAACCAGTTTTCAGCAGGCTGAGAGGGTTTGTTATTACAGCAAGAGGAAATCTGAAATCTGATCATCATGTCTCTAACATTTCTTCTCTGTTTAACTTCACAGAAACACACTGGTGAGTGGGGTAGAACAGTTTTCGAATACAGGACGCGCAAGACAATGAGGTTGCCGGTGGTTGACATTGCACCATTAGATATTGGTGGTCCTGATCAGGAATTTGGCGTGGACATTGGCCCAGTCTGCTTCTTATAAATCAAAGATCCTGCTTTCTCTGAAACCCCAGCAAACAGATTCACACTCCAACTGTGCTCCTTTGTTTCAGCTAGTACAGATGCCCATCTGTATCCCAGTTATTTATTAACAAAATTTCTGGGGGAAATATCAATTTGATATCAAGGGTTATTTTTTTTTTGCTATTACACAAAGTACAGTAAAAATGCTTTTTTGTTGCTCTATTTTTTTTTTTTACCAAATTCCATCTTCGAAACATGTCTCCGTGGTGCTATAATAAAACTTCAACACTTAATAAAACAACACTGTGTTCTATTAGTTGAATGTTAGCAAATTTACAAAGCACTGATTGCTCCCAGTACCAAAGTTTACCCTTCTTTCCAAGATGCAGTCCATAAAGCTAGAACGACCTCCCTGTTTCAACTACCTCAACATGGACAGAAACTGGGATGTGTCTGATGAGTCAAACCAAAAATCACTCAAAACAATCAAAGTGCATTGGACCCAGTGGTCAATTCCGGGGATTCATTTGGTACGAAATTGTCCATTTCTGTACTGATTAGCTGTGAAAGGTACAGTTTATTTTAAGAGTTTAATACCTTAATGTCACTAGTCACCATGATTTTATTGTTGGATTGTATTCTGTTGTCAAAGGTGCTTCTCTACTTTCCTGTCATTGCTGGTCAAGACCACTAAAATTAGGGAAGTGTAAAAGACTAATATGATGGTGCTAATGTATTTTTCACTCCTAACTCTGCAAGTCAGGGTTATTGACTTGCTCAAAACACCAAAAAGGTAAAGGATTTAAAGCAATTGTAAATGTCTCCTGTCAAAGATCGTCATTGGCATGTCATAGTTGAGAATTTTCTCCCTTCGCTCTGTAAAAGTCAATAAAGATGCAAAATCGTGAATTTCTTCTGTCACATTAACACATTTATAGTGTTGAAGGTTAACCATCTTTGTAAGCTTTTATATGGTCGTTGGTCTATTCCTTACAGAGACACATAATAAAATATCTTAATAAAATTTCTTGTTTCATAAAACCGACTTCTTTTTTGATTTTACTGTTTGCACCTTCGTTCAAGCAAATGAACGAGGCGTGTCAGGACTCTGGTACTGGAGGTACACAGGGTGTGCTGACTGGGAACGGGGCTGCGGCCGAGCCTCACCCCTAATGGGCCACAGCTGTGTAGGAAGGGGGAGCCCAGCAGAACCGAGCCGGGCGGACACAGAGCCTCTAGAACCGAGCCAGGCAGGAGCCTGAAGGATTGAGCAGGCGGGACGGAAAGCCTGAAAGTCCGGACGACTTTCAGACAAACGCACCGCTGCCATGTGAGCGGCTGGGGACTCGGGAAATCGGCAGAGTCCACTCTGCACATCCCGCTGCGAATATTCCAGAGGAAGGCGCCCGCAGGAGAGCGCGCGGGATACGGGGGCGGGCGCTGCGCCCTTTGCGTAGCGGGCAGGAAAGAGAGCGCGGCGCTACGCACTTTGCGTATGTGCTGTAAGAGAGAGAGAGAGCGGCGCTACGCACTTTGCGTATGTGCTGTAAGAGAGAGCGCTGCGCTACGCACTTTGCGTATGTGCTGTAAGAGAGAGAGCGGCGCTACGCACTTTGCGTATGTGCTGTAAGAGAGCGCTGCGCTACGCACTTTGCGTATGTGCTGTAAGACAGAGAGAGCGGCGCTACGCACTTTGCGTATGTGCTGTAAGAGAGAGAGAGACAGAGAGAGAGAGACAGAGAGAGACAGAGAGAGAGAGAGAGAGAGAGAGAGAGAGAGAGCGGCGCTACGCACTTTGCGTATGTGCTATAGGAGAGAGAGCGGCGCTACGCACTTTGCGTATGGGCGATAGGAGAGAGAGCGGCGCTACGCACTTTGCGTATGGGCGATAGGAGAGCGGCGCTACGCACTTTGCGTATGTGCTGTAAGAGAGAGAAAGCGGCGCTACGCACTTTGCGTATGTGCTGTAAGAGAGAGAGCGGCGCTACGCACTTTGCGTATGTGCTGTAAGAGAGAGAGCGGCGCTACGCGCTTCGCTTAGCTGGTACGGAAGAAATAGAGTAAGGTTTGCTTATTTCCTATAGAAGAGAGAGAGTGGCGCCACGCAATTCCGCTGTTTGCTACGAAAGAAACAGAGTACGGCTGCACACTTTGCTTATTTGCTAAAAAGGCGATGGAGCGGCGCTGCGCGCTTTCCCTGTGTGCTACGAGCGCTTCAGAGCGGCTGCGCACTTTGCGTAGCCGGGACGGAGCGAGGGCACCGTGCGTACCTGTGTGAGGGGGACGGGGCGGGGCCGCGCAGTGTGGTTAGGCGTTCAAAGGAGGCGGCTTGGGAGCAGGCACAGACACCGCCTCTTGCATGGAGCAGACTCTCACACACTGCGTTTACTGTGAAGCAGACTCACACACTCGGCACATTTCATTAAAACGTGGGCGAGTTCCAGCCACGCCCTGCAGCGAGCGCGGAGCAGCGAGCCCTGCGCGCCCCGCCCGCCTCAGCCGCAGCCGGGCCGGGGCCGGGGCCGGGGCCGGGGCCGCTTCCCCCGGGCTGGAGCTGATTGCCCCCGGGCTGGAGCTGATTGCCCCGGGGCCGGGGCCGCTTCCCCCGGGCTGGAGCTGATTGCCCCGGTCGGTGCCGGTTCCGCCCGTGCCTCTCCCCCTGGGCCGCCGCTGTGGGAGGGGCGCAGCCCTTGAGGAGTGTGTGGGGGAGGTTCGCAGTGTCTTGACATGAACAACTTTTGTTTAAGCGACTCCTCTTTGTTCGAAGGAACAGCTCTTGTTAAACAGCTCCACTTTGTTCAGAGGAACATCTCCTGTTAAACAGCTCCGCTTTGTTCAGAGGAACAGCTCTTGTTAAACAGCTCCGCTTTGTTCAGAGGAACATCTCCTGTTGAACAGCTCCACTTTGTTCGGAGGAGCAGCTCCTGTTGAACAGCTCCACTTTGTTCACAGGACGTGCGGACTGAGTTGGGCTAAAGTATTGCTGGAGGAGAAATGAGTGCAGATGGCAGCAGCTCTGCAGGGGTAAGCTGAAACAGCAAGCTTACCTGGAACAAGGCAGGTCATTAGTCTGTTTCTTAGCTCCTTGTTTACCATGGTTTTGGTTATCCCCAAGCTGCTGACCAGAAACGTGCCGTTCCTCTAACTTGTGGTGGGTTAGAGATGCTTTTGGTATCTTAGTGATGTTCAGACATGTTCTGGCACACTTGCAAACAGTTTTCTCAAAGATGAGCAGATTGCATTCGATTTGATAGTGCCTCAAAATTTATGACTGGAGGGGGTGATAATACTATCTTCCAAGAGAAACAACAGACACCTTTTCTTTAGACTAAAACAGAGTTTTAGTCTAAAGAAAGAAGGGTGTAGATCAAAGCAATGGATTAATGGGAGTTTTCATGATACGCTGTGGAGATTAAAGAACAGAAGTTTATTTTGTTCATCGTTGAGGATAAATAATATGATCTTCTGCAGATAAAGGTTTATATGACATGCTGTAATTTATTTAGTATTAAGGCTGTGTTCAGAGTCATGTGAATTTGTCCCATGAATGTTTGCTGTGTTTCAGAAAGGATAGCTTGGAATTAGAAACAGGAAAAGGAATAGAGTGCTAGATCTTGCAGAGAATGATCTCATTGAGGAAGCAGTTATAGGTCACTGGTGTCTTCTGCAAAGCTCTAAGCGTGACCTATATTGCAAATTAGCAAATGTGTGCTGAGACAGAGTGGAGTGTGGCACACTGAGGTTACGTGGAAGAGGTTATGCCAAGGCAGTGCATATATTCAGTGATTTCCCTTGTAGTCCTGCTCTGTTTTACACCTAATCCATTCCCCACTAAGATGTGCTAGAGATGCCCACTGCAGGTGTGTCTGTGTGCAGAAGGAAGGGAGGCAGTGAAAGTGCCTGATGTGAGGCTCTGGGCACCAGCAGTGTGTGATGTGTGGGGCAGCCTGGGCAGGGCAGGCTCTGCTGGTGCCTCCATCAGAGACAAGGAGAAGCACAAAGGACAGGACTGCTGGCCGTGGGCTGCAGCAGACAGGGCTGCCCCCAAGAGCAGGAGTGAGAGGGCGTTTCTTTCTCTGGACTTGCTCCCTCCTGCAGTGTCACTGGGCTGAGTAAAGAAAGAGTTTTCTTTTGCGTAATAATAAATGGATACTTGAGACTTGAGGTATAGCATGTGGACAATAGTTAACTGTTTGGAATTTGATTAGATAATAATCTAATTTGATTTAAGCTTAGCTTTCTCCCATTGAAAATTAAGCTTTTCAGTCAGTCATGTTTGCAAAACTGCTGTTTTGTGCACCTTGTATTGTCTTTTTGTTTGAGACTATTGTGTTTCATATGTAGTTTACTCATTTAATAGGCAGCCTTCTCCAAAGGAAAATCAGTAACACAAGTAGATTGTCACACTGAGTGCAGTTAAACAAAATCAGAACAGGTGTATGATCACTTCTTTATAGGACAGTGTGGTACAGTGCATTTTGCTATATTTGCCTTACCCTAATTTTGACAAGTGCATATTTGTATACAGAGCCTTAAAACGAATGCAGAGCTAGGGAGCACTGAATGGTGAGAAAGCAACTTAGAGTGTCTTGGAACTCAGTGCAGCGTCAACAACCACAAAATGCAAAAACAAAACACCAAGAAAACCAAAAAACAATGCTGCTCAAAATAAAAGCGCCCCCCCCAAAAAAAAACAACAAAAAAAATCCAACCTACAAAAAAAAACTCCAAACATGCAAACAAACTAAACCCTGCCACAAAAACTTGTCTGAATCATACCAAGAGCACGAAGTACCACTGTTTTAGGTTTCAATATTGCCTTGAAACTTCACTTTTCCAATTACTTACAGGTGGTCACCTGAAAGTGCAGCTGATTTGCAGGACATCAGAGGTTTTTCTTCTGTTGGTGTCTTTGGCATGGGGACTATTTCAACATCTCCTTTCTGCACATTTTTTATTGAGATTATGTTTAAAACACTCCAAAACACGGCAGAAATCCAGCAACCCCTCTCCAACAGAAGGGCTTTGCTGTCTAATTAGACCCTCCTTGTAAACAAATTATAAACACCCGTGACTCATTCCTCACCATTTCCTCCTCTGTGGCTTGTGGAAAAAGCAGATTTCTTTGACTGTTCCTAAAGATATTGTCCAGTTCTTATCCAGAATGACAACAGCTTCACAAGAAAGCTGGTCGGTTATTCAAGGTGTTCCTTTTGTGCACACCAATTTTCCCTTGGGGCAGAGTTTAACACAGGTGATTCCCAGCTGTAACTCATTACAGTTCATGTTTCTTTTGTATTTATTTCCTACGTTGAGAAGCATTATCTCTGATTCTAACACAGGCTGGATTTCTGAATAGCATGACAGCAGGTAAAACAGGCAGGTAAAACCAGTCTAAATTTTCTGGTCCTCAGGCAGCAATTCTGCCCAAAGAGGCTCCTTGTGGATATTTTAAACTCTGCAGCATCTGACTGAAATCACACCCTTCAACAAAACCTTTAAACTCCCAGCAAGCAAACTGGAATGCATGGGACACAATAATTCAAGATTATGTGTTTCCTTCTAGCATAAACACACTGGACAACAACATCTGTGGATTCCCAGTTTCTCTGGCACTTTCTATTTCAGCCATTGAACTGCAGATTGTTACCTTTTGTCATGATTTTTTGAACTACAGTACCATCATTGTCTAACTCATTTTTATCTTGTTTTTCCTATGGCATTTACATACTTCCAGGGAATCTTTCTTCCTTCATTAGCGTTTCTACATTTTCATTCTTTCATTTGCAACTGTTTTACTCTCTGTCTTCCTGGAACCCTCTCTCAGCAAGACCAACTGCCTTGAGAATATTAAACCTCCAGGATAGCCTCAGCTTCCTGAAAAATTAATTAGAATATGCATGGATTATGAGTCAAATAGCCACTGTGCTCAGTCTCAGGCAGCTACAGGGGAGGAAAGAAACCTAGAGGCCCTCACCCTACAGTAGGAGAAAAAAGTCATAGTTTCTGCTCTTAATCCATCCTTAGACTTTTTACTTGCCTCCATCGAGGGAAAACTCCATAAAAATGTAAACTTTTCTTCACAGTTAGTCTAAAGCTAAGGTGCATAAATCCAAAACTGTGGGTTGAACAAAGCCGCTCACCCAGAGAGGGCTGAAGCCATGAATTCCGTTTGCCTTCCTTACACTTTCAGCCTCCAGAACAGCTCAGTATAAACTGGTCTAGAGGAAAACACCAGCACCTGCATTCAAGCATTTAAATTTAAAGCTGTCTTGGAGAAAAGGAGAAAATATTGTAGTCCACATAGCTGAAAGAGAGGCATGAAGCTGAATGAGAGGCAGGAAAAAACAAGGAAAGCAGTTACCCACAGTAATAAGACTGATACAAGAAATCTCTAATTCTGATCCACAGCTTCTCATAGACCAGCTGATCTCATTTAATTCACAGCACCATATTCCCATGTGTCTCTGAGATAAGAAAAGAAACAAGAGGAAAAAGCCTTTCCATAAGGAGCTTTTCCAGGGCATTATCAGTGACTTTAAAATACCACTAATTTAGGCTTTAATATTACCTTGGAACTTTGCCTTTCCAGTTAACTGCAAGTTGTCATCTCAGGGTGAAGCTCTTTGTAAGGCAGCAGAGCCTTTCTTCCAGTGAACGTGGATTTCCTATTGTCTGTGGCACAGGGACTACTGCAAAATCCCATTTCTTTGCTTTTTATAAAAATCTGTGTAAAAAGCCCCTAGAATAGGACAACAATCCAGCCAACCCTTGTCTAAGAGAAAAGCTTTGCTATGTGATTAGGCCCTAATTGCAAACAAATTGTGAGCACCTGTAACTCAGTGGTTGCACTCTCAGCTTCCCCTGGGAGCCAGGCAAGGCTTCCCCATGGCCACCACGGCTGGCAGCTGCTTTAAACCCCCCCAGGTCCCCTCTCCCAGCAGGAATTTGGCACCTAAAGCCAGGCCAGGGTGAAGCAGCACTTAGAGTGGGCTCCTAGTGGTTTCTGCATTTGAGTAGCTGCCAGGAATTTCTCCTGGAAGCTGGTGAATTGTCAATAACTTCCCCTCCTAAAACAAAAGAAATCCACTTTTAAATAAGCATTGGGTGTAATTTGCAACCCTTCTTTTGTCATGGTTTCAGCTGAAAAGTATTCAGCCTCCATTTGCAGGCAGTAACCTGGAAGAAGAGCTGTCTACAACAATTTTGAATTAGTAAAGGAAAAAGTTATTCCCAACACATATTTGCTATGCTGTGGCTGTCCTGATAGCTTCACTAGGAAATCTAAGGTCCAGTGTTCCTTGTCAGGTGCACATTATTCATACAGACTGGGAAAGGTGTTATTTTGAAGGACTGGTTATTATTTATGGCAATAAGATGGGGTTATCTTAGTCATTAAATAAGAATATGTTTCTTGATACAGATTCCGTACTCATTTCAACCAAGACCAAATGATAGTTGAATGAAAAATCATATCCAGTTCTTCGTGCCAGAAAAGAAGCTGTGTCTGGCAAACTCCATATTTAAACCAAGTGCCTCTCTCCTGGGAATGTAATGAGAGACGATGTTGCAAAAATCTTAAGCTACAGTAGTGTATGAATTTTTTTTATCATAATCTAACATTTTAATTCATCATGTGCTTGTAATCAGATGTCCTTAACTATATCTTGGGTATCATCTTAAAGAAAATCTGTAGACACGTCTGTTTAAAGTACTAAAACAGAAAGGTATTTTGCAGGGTTTAGCATTTGGGAGATGAAGAGATGCTTTCTATGTTTTTGCCTACCTGATTAGTGGGAGGAAGCAAAAAGTAGCTCACACTAGACTGAGGGATTGCTGTTCCAGGATGGATGAAGTCCACCACAACAAAATCCTGGTGGGTCTTGTCTTCCCAACTGCTCTTCATCCTGCGATAGCTTCACCCTAGGGTGTTCTCTGGAAAGAGTGACTGTAACCCACACTGCTGCTTCCCATCACAGCAGCCCCTCCTGCCGGAGCTGTCTCCTTCTGAGAAACCCATTATCATCTTTTTTTCCTTTTTTTATTTTTAATGCTGAAGTTGTATTGAGCAAAGCTATGCTTATCCAAACTTTCTCTCGTTTCAGTATACCCCTTAGGCATGGACATCTCTGGATTAAAGTTTTTGTGGTTGAGTCCACAGTCATGGAAAGGTCACTCCTGGAGGCACTGGAGATGTGAGCTTTCTGTGAGTTTTTTGTTAATATTCCTATTATAACTTGCATTTCAGCTTCACTGTATTTGTTACAATATGTCCAAGGTACCTAGGAAAGTCTGCTCACTCCTCTTTTCAGTTTGGGTGCATCTATCAAGCGGGGATCAAAATTCCTAGCGGGAAATGGCTGACCTGATATGTGTCAGCTGCGACAAAGTTAATTTTCTTCCCAGAACTGTCTTTGGATTTGGGATGAAAAGCTTGTTGCTAACAGACTGATGCTGTTGCTGAGCAGTGCTTACATTAAGGCCTTGACAGCTTCTTCTGTTGCCCTGCCAGTGAGGAGGCCGGGGGAACACAAGGAGCTGGGAGGGGACA
Organism: Prinia subflava; assembly: GCF_021018805.1. Lineage (NCBI taxonomy): Eukaryota > Metazoa > Chordata > Aves > Passeriformes > Cisticolidae > Prinia > Prinia subflava. The sequence continues at coordinate 3,348,141 of NC_086252.1, read as the reverse complement.
TGGCCAGGACAGCTGATCTCACTGATCCAAGGGACATTCCAGCCCATATGGAGTCATCCTCAGCACATAAGTCTGTGGTGGAAGCTGGCCAGGGGCCACTGCTCAGGAGTTGGCTGGGTATAGGTCACTGGGTGGTGAGCAACTGCATTCTACACCATTGCTCTGTATATTTGAATTCTCTTGTTACTATCATCATTTTCCCTTCCTTTTCTATCATCCAATTAATCTTATATTTTTTCAGCCCCCAGTTCTCGTCCCTGCCCAACTGAGGGGGTGAGGAGTAGGCAAGTGTCTGCCTGGTGTTTAGGGGCTGGGTCAAACCATTCCAGCAGGAAGAAAGCAGGAGGAGATGCTCAAACTTTCTCTGATTCTTGTGTGGAGTCACACAGCTTGTTCCTCAGAGGGCAGAGGCTCCTGAATTACAGTGATGCTCCTGCAGTCATTGTAATGTCTCCTTGTGGCAGGGAAGCGTACCATACCAAACACGCAAAAATATTTCACCGAATTTCTAGAGTTGTGTTCTTTTGTTATAATTGGTTGGGTTTGTATCATGGTTTTTTCACACAGTTGTCAGAGGCCAAAAAGGAGTTCTAATATGATTCTACAATACTTTGAGGAATGCATGAACAGGGAAAGAGGTGCAATATCTGTGTATGCTCTAAACATAGTCAAGAGAAGAGAAAAGCACGTCCAAGCACGTGCATTACAGACTCCTCAGTTAACTGCCTGAGAGCTTGCACTTCAAAGCAGACTTTCCTTGAGCGATTCTCCAGCCTTGGTTTTTACAGAATATTGCCTTGGAGGGCTCTCTGGTTACAGCTCTTTTTCAGTGCTCAAGGCACCTGGCTGAGGAAATACTGCACATTTCTTATGGAGCTAGAGATGCAAAGAGAGACTTGAAAAGAAAAGGTATTATTCATTATGAAAAACTCTTCTCCTTCAACAACCTTACAAACTATTTATACCAAACATGGATTATAATACTCTGTTGATTAAAATTAGAGATTAAAACTAAATTCCAAACATAACCCTGTCCTCCAAATGTTATTCATTTTGTGAGTCTGGATAAATGTGCCGTAGATATACGACCACAGCCACCTTTGCTTGAACACACTGCAGCAAGCCTTTACACTGCAGCTTGAGATGAATGTTACCTAAAACTTCTCTAGGAGCCAGTATGGTAAGTTAACCCCTGAGTCACATATTTATAGAAATTATATCATGCCAGTAAGAAAGAAATCAAAGTTCCTGTATGAGCATTAAAAGCAAACAGGTAACATCAGCATGAATCTGTCAACTTCCCAGTCCTTACCTCCCCTGCAGGGACACGCATTTGGACAACCCAGAAACCTGCAGAGCTCCTGCCTCTCCAAAAGGGGAAAGGAAGGGAAATTCCTGCCTGCTTCACTACAAATGCAGCTTTATGGCTTGTCTAGAAACTGCCATCAGTGTTAGCTCCCATCGCCACTGGGAATTGGCCAAATCTCATTTCATTTGTGAATAAAAATTCTCTCTGGAGTCTCAAACAATATTATTTAGGCAGCTTTTCTAGGCCTGCTGATTTCCTTTCAATAACTGACACAGAAGATACTTCACAAATACTCCTATGTTCCTATCTTCAAAATATTTCACAATGCCTTGCAAATAATTTATGCAAACAGCCACCAAACAACAATTTTTAATTTCCTGGGAATGAACTGATATGGAATGAACACACTGGAAGGAGTTTTACAAAAAGGAAACCACTTACATAGCGAGAAGCATGTATTTAATTAAATGCTTTGCAAAGATACATGAAAAAAGCTATGTGCATGACTTTCTTTAGGGAGAGCCCCAGCTGTTTATTTGTTTTTAAGGAACAAACAAAAAAACGTGGAGAGCACAGATGCGGTAAAGAAACAAAAAACCTAAGTAAGTTTGTACCCACATACTTTACAAAATAAAGCATGCTGGAGGTACCAAACATTCTATATACTGAATGACCAACAAATAAATGCACTGTAACATTGTTCTCTCAAACACTGTAAGCCTAACAGCTAAGCTCTGAACATGACATTGACAGTAGGCATCTTTATTTTGTCAGCCTTCTAGAGAGTCATTTAGCACCATCACTTTGTGGCTTTTTTTTTTTGCCCTGCCTATCTCCTATCTTGAAATAACAACAGAAGCATAGCACCTTTTAATATCTAAAATAAAACCAGGAATATTAATTGCATCCCAACTGCCATAGATGAGGTAGCTCATGCTAAGAAACGATGGAACTTTCCTGCCTTGACAACTCAAGGCGAGTAAGTCAAATTACTGGTGATGCACGTCTGGATGTCAGCTAAAACCAGGGAATTTCTGAATTTTCTTTTATTAGCAATTGGTCTGGTATACATGTGAATGGCCTGCAATGTACAGAAATTGGCACCATATATAAGACATCTGCATAATTCAATACGTAATGGCTTCTTAGATGGGCAAATATTGGAAAATCAACAAGTATTGTGTTTAAGGTGTATTTTTGGAGATCAAGGATAATTTAATGGAATTACACAGTACATTGTGAGAAGTGAAATCTAGCCTTAAAAGTTAAGATATGGGACACCCTTACTGAAAACTCATATTTACCCCAGTAATGTTTTTACTTCATAAATTAATCATGGCTATGGATCACTCTTCTGAGCAGACTTACATAGAAAAGTGCAAGAAAAACAATGCCAAATTAAAATGGTCTTGTGTAAAAAGATTTTCTTCTACAAAAGACACAGATCTGTGAATGGCAACCACAGGAACACAAACTGGGGTAGAGGGAGTTGGTATGATTGAAATATAGCCAACGGTTCACAAAAGTGCTCTATTTTTCTGTTATTCAGTACACATCAAAGCAAAACAAAAAATCATTAGAGCTTTACTTAGTCCCACATTAAATCTATCTATTTTGGATACCTGGAAACGTCAAGATAATTTGAAACAAAACTGAGGAAAAGGATTCATATTACTTTTAGAAGGTGGTCATCAATCCTCTTAAAATTGTACTAAAAAGTTGGTTTCAATCATTGAAAACAGAAGGTTTGTAAGTAAAATAAATATTCCAAAGGAGGCTGGGCATTTAGAAAGAGCTGTATATACAATGCTGATCCAATATCAGCCATTACTTCAAGAGTCTCAGGATTAACTTCAATCAGTCTGAGTTCGTGTTTAACTGCTGCTCTTGCTGGGTAGTGTGTTCTATCCCCCCCTCGCTCTTACACAAAGCAAACTGGCCCAACTTCAATTCCAAATTCCTGCTCGGTGCTGCCGATGTCCACCGGTGCAATGTCGATGATCGGCAGGCGCGCCACGTTCTGCGTTCTGTACTCAAAAACAGTCTTGCCCACGTTCCCATTGCGCTTCTAGAGGGAAAAGAAGGAAACAAAATAAAAATTAGGGCAGAGCTCATGTCAAAACCAGTCTGCAATGCAACTTCAGGTGAGTCAGTTGTCTGATTGTTCCGGAGGGTGTCACTGCACTTTGCTGAGGAACACCCTGACCAACGCTGTCTGCACTGCACCTGGGCTGTTTGAAATGTCTCTAGTGAGCAGATGTATCAAACTGACACGTCAGGCCTCATTTTTCTCTTATGCTATGAAATTCTTCTCTACGTGTTAATAATACGTGCCTTCACCCAGAATTGTGGGCTTACTCTAAAGCACAGGGAGTACTTAACTTATTTCAGGTGCAAGACTAGATTTAGGAATAACTGTCAGTATGTTGATATTGGCTGAAACTGTTTTTGAACACAAAAAATCTACTACTTGCTGGTTTCTGTGCCCACCACTAATTTTGAGGGAGAATTTTCCTTTCCAGCTCAGTCATAGTACTAGTGAGTTTCCTCCACAGTACTGCTGCAATAATCTTGCCCATCTGGCAGACAAAAGTCTGTGGCTGTCTCACCAGCTTATGTGATTCCCCTCAGAGCCAAACAAGTACTGGGAAATGCAAAATGCCAAGATATGTATCTCAGTGTCCTCACTAAGGAGAAATTTGCAAATAGCCTTTAAATAGTGCAGACTTCTATTATATGAAGGTAGAATTATAGCAAAATCCCTGTTTGATCAGTTACTTCTACAATTCCTTATAAAATCCTGCATCATTTTAATTACTTCCTTGTGTGGGTTTTTTTCCTAATTGAAGAGAGAAGTGAAAAGGTACAAAAGTCCTTTTCCTCCCCAGCACAGGGCAGAAGCCCTGAACTTACAGAGCAGCTGTCGTGCAGAACAGTGTATCTGAAGCGGCTGTTCCCCTCTGCCTTGATCTCCAGGTCATTGGCCCCTTTCAGAATCACAGCTTTTTTCAGGTTCTTCGTCTGGTCATCCATGTACCCAACACTGTTTTTGCAAAGGTAGGTGATGTTCTGGGAAGCTTCCTTGGACAGGAGGCGCAGGAATGTCATCTGAGTGACAGCTGTGTCGCCATACACGAACTTTGGAGATAAAGAAATAGGTCACAGGACACTGAAATTAAGAGTTGGTGAATTTAGAAATATCTGCCATTACTGTCATCTTTCAGATATGACTAGTAGAAGGCCTATTACATAAAATCTAAGGGTGGTTTCTTTTGTAATTTTATGCCAGTTGAGGACAAAGAAATTTAGCCATTTTTTAACAGGGAGAAATTTGGAGACTTTTGATCATAATTCATCAACTGAACCACTCAGAGGAAGTTGGGCTTCCACAGAGATGCCTCGCTTTGGAATGAATTCTGTCTCTTTTCTGAAAGGGATTCTTACATATGAAGTAGTGCGTTAGAGCAACTTTGAATCAGGTAAGAAATATCAAGCACAGAAAGCTCTTTTACAATGCACCTGATGTGTCACCAATTTATTAACTTGTTTTCTGTAGGGTTTGTATTGTATTTAGAAGCAGCACAAACAGAATATGTTTGACTATATCAAAATAACTATACACTTGCATCTGGGCCCTATAAACTAATCAACTGGCACAGTTTGACAAATGTTTCATAAAGTGTCACTGTTTCTATAAAAAAGAAGCAATTTTTCTACCAGTAAGGGAAATTCTAAAATTCCTGAGTTGTTTTTTTTTTTTTCCCCTGTCCATGCAGGTTCCATTTTATTCATGTTTTATGAATCATTGCAACGTAAAAAACAACAGTCAAGAATTACTAGAAATTTATATATTTCACTGAAAGTGGTGAAGAGAAAATCTTATTCACCGGTACTGTCATAATGTATAAAGTTATGGTATCTCTGTTCAGTGATCTTGGACACATTTATTGTTTAAAATCAATAAGGAGTGCACTTGACTATTACATAGCTCATACTTTTAGTTACCAAAATTGACAGTGTTTGAAAAATACTGAAATATTCTTTTTTAGTATTCCTGAAGATAATTTCTTCCTCCAAAGAACATCTCCCTTACAAACTCCTCTGTGTAGCTCTGCAGGCAGCTAAACATCAACTGGGATGTGTTGGGTCATGGCAAGACTTCCTGAACTTAGTATTAAGTGAAACCATCTCAAAAAAAGCAATCAATGTCACATCTGTTTTCAGCTGTTAAAGTTCTGAACTGTTTTCAGTAATCCAGCTGATAACAGCATTACTTTTACACACCAAATACTTAATTTAAAGATAATAACCCTCTATGAAATAACATTTGAAGATATTCTCTGTGCTTTTGATAAACTAGGAATAAAAATGGCAAAACTAGTTAATCTATACTTTGCATAGGGTAAACTTCTGTTATTTGTCAGGATCATTAAGCCTAATTTTAGAAGTTACCATAGAGGAAAAACTCAGCAGAAAGGTGAGTGAAATTTTTTCTGCCTAGAGACTGATGGTTTCATCGTGGATCAGCCTGACGTATATGATAACTATCACACTTTAATTCAAAAAATTATAAAGTAAGTTTCATCATTTTTAGCAGTATACAGTTTTCTGAAAAGAAGATTAGAATTCAGTTAAAACAGCAGGGATCTGGATTATGTATCAGGGTAGAAGTACAGTTGTTTAAAGACAAGATAGAGATTTAGTAAAAGTCTAATAATAGAAGCTGATGTTTGTCCAGCAGTGGTCTGCTTTAGCCAGTCCTGCATTAGATGCACTTGCATTGTTTTTTCCTATTTTATTCTCAGCTATTTCCCATCTTTATTATATGGTACTAACAATCAATCGACTATAAGCCAGTCAATCAACAAGTATAAGGTGCTGACTGTAGCAGAATGTGCTCGGAGCAGCAGATGAAGTTCCAAACCACAGGGCAACAAGCTTCACAGAAGCCAGTTCTTAACAGTGCCTGTGTTTATTTACCTGTGATCCCCTGTTCATGTCAAGGCCATACCAAACAGGCTTTAGGTCGGAGGACCTGCTGGCCCACCACGTTTTGCGGGGCACAGTAGATGGGTTGGCAGAAATGCAGGTCTCCCCAGTTTCCATGTTGCAGTACACTTTTATAGCATCTTCAACACATCCTTGGTTAGGATCAATCCAATATTCACCTGCAAAGAACATAAAACATGACTCTGTGTTATCACACAGATCTTAGAAACAACGGGGAGGACAAAAGCTCAGCTGTGTGGCAGCCGTGCCCAGCAGGCTGTGGCCACGGCCGTGCTGAGAGCACAGAGCAGGGCTGTGAGCACGCACCGCTCCTCTTGGCGGGGTGGCACAGCCTCAGGTCGTCGCAGGTGCGCGCGGGGTGTTTCCTGGAGCCGTCGGGGCTGCGCATCGTCTCGATCTGGCTGCTCAGCGACTTCAGCGTGGCGTGGACTCCGGGGTCTGTCTTGTTGTGGTCATCAGGGGCCGCCTCATCTTCAGTAAACTCCGGCAGTGGATCCGCCATGGCATCGTCGTAGTGTCCCATGATGTCACCAATGGCGGCAGTGAGGTGGCCTGGAGGCCCTGGAGGGCCAGGAGGACCAGGCTCACCTGGTGGGCCCTAAGGTTCAAAACAAAAAGGCAACGGAAGTCCAGCAGAGTAAATACTATGTCAAATGACAGCAAAGCCTGCCACCAAAAAAAAACCACCAAAATTTCAGGCCAGTCACTCTAAAGCACAGGGAATAATTCAGATATAAAGAATTCACCTTTCAAAGAATAAGTATTAGAGATAGAACTGCATGTGAGGTATGTATTCACTCCACATCCTCTCTGATTGCCTTAATGCCTTGCTCAGCTTTTTCTTACTCCTGATTTTAAATTTAACAGCTGGAAAAAGTCACCAAGGAATGCTCTCATTGCCTTTGTTAAACTTGTCCCTCCTTGTTCAGAACCCTGCCTAACAACTTTATTTCTTAGAATTCCTGCTTCCCCTAGGTTGCCTCAGGATCGTTTTCCTGGATGGAAAATCTGGCACTAGAAACATCTTTATATATAAATATATAAATATAAATATAAATATATATATATATATATATATAAAAATACTCAGCGCAGTGCTGAGCTCTCTGGCCACAGAACTCAGGTCTTTCTGTGGGACAGAATCTATATCATCCTTACTTGAAAGAGAGGTGTTTTCCTGACTAAGTAAATTTTCCCAAATGATGGGTTGTGAGGTCCTTCTGTCACCATGAACCAGGACACGTGAGAAGATTTCTATTAATAAACATCTCACCCTGCCAGCACAAAGTCTGTAATCTACCTCCAGGTGAATTTTGATGCTCTGGTGCACCAGGTGGTGGATCAGAACTGGCCTTTCCTTGAAAGTCATTACTTCAGAACTCACAACTAGGGCTCCAAATGCACATACAGAGCACACATCCAAACTAACACTATGACTGAAAAGTGAAATCTCAACTTCTGTTATTTCTTGTTTTTTGGTTCCAACTTACAGCCGTGGAAAGCAAAACTAAAAGTGTTGGAATGTGATATTTCTTGTATGGTTTCATTATACAGATGACAGGCATGTATTTTTACGCTCTGCATAGACTTTTCATGCAGGTCTTGGTGCCTGGGCAGCAGTGGAGATAGTGATAATTAGCAGAAATTCAAATGAAATAGGTAGAATACTAGCATATGACAAACACAGGAAACACCTTGTCTTACCAGACAAAGTCAGCAAAAACTGCCTTCCTTTCCTTGCCCATTATTTTGTTTTAACTCTTCCACAAAATAAGCATTATCAGTTTTTTTAGTTCTCCACATGACCACCCAGATCACTCTTTTCTCAAATTCCTCTAATTTTTTTTTTCATTTTTCTTCTTTCAAATAGTTTAACTGCCCTTTTTTTGAGTGTTTTGAATTGGTACATGTGGAATATGCCTGGGGCATTCAGCAAGGTGTAGGACTCTTCCCAAACGGGTCAAATCAGTTTTCATCAGTAGTGAATCAGCCCGTGGTTGGTGTCTGTAAACCTCAGCCCAGCATGAAGGTCAGCTGGGATCATCCCAGGTTCAGAAGATGAAAATGAGTAAGAAATGAACACTTTCAATACAGTTACCCTGGATGTTTGTTGGAGAGACTGTCACGTTTTATCATTTGTCATGATGCTCAAGAAAATGGTGTGATGGACTGTAAAAAAGAACCTGATATTTGAGGATAACCTTTTCCCCCATATTCCCATCAATTTACCTCAGGCCCAGCTTCTCCCACAGTTCCTCTAACACCAGGAGGCCCAATTGGCCCGAGTGGACCAGGACTTCCATCTTTCCCAGAAGGACCAACTGGACCTGGAGGACCCTGGAAAATATAAGAGAAAGATGGAATGTATTTTAGCATGTAATAACAAAGTTTTACAAAACAGCCTGTTACAAGCAATACCTTGTCAGGAAACAATCTGATTGCTTGTGCCTACTACCAAATTTTTAAAAACCACGTTTTTTCTTTGTCTGTAAAAGTAAGAAGGCAGTTTAAAAGCTCATCTTCTCAAGTGAATCACCTCAGATAACATAACTTGGCTCAGCGGTGTGTCTTTTTCCTTCACCATTTACGTGGGATCAGCTCCAGATTCCAGATGCTCTGCAGGCTGCAGTACCTTCTGTACACACTCAGATACAGGCTCAGAGGTAGATGTAGATGCCTCCCTTGGATGTTCCCAAGGGACAGTATTTCTCCTTTGTTTTTGAGTAAATGACATACATGAGGGATGGGAGGCAGAGTAGCAATTAGCAGAGCTGCCACATCCATGGCTTTGTGTCAGCTGCAGCCAAAGTGCCTGTAAAAAGAGACTGCAGCCCTGTAGCCATCCTGAGCCAACATTTTTATCTACCTCTAATACTACCATAACCACACTCATGGCAAAGCTTTACTGTATCAAACAAGGTGATGTCTCAGCAAAAGATACCAGGGTAATCACTATATCATACCAAAGTCAATAAAAGTCATTGAAACAAAAGTGAGGCAGAAATAGACATCTGAGCGAGAAAAGAACAAACCCATAAGCAAGAAAAACCTTAAAAGTTATACTCACCCGAGGACCAAATGGGCCTGGAATGCCAGGACTGCCCTGTTCACCAATTGGACCCTAAACAGAAGAAATTACCATATCATTGTGCCATTTAGAACAATTTACTTTGGTTTTAAGGCATTAGTGTGTGATAGACACAATTTGGTATGAATAGGATTAAAATGTACATAAACAGTGGGTGGTAACTTTATCTTAATCCCTTAGTAACTTAATAAAATTCACTGGAGCTTGGCTGTAAAGCTAAAAAGCCCTGGTTTCAGGGTGTTTATAATCAGTGGCTTACAAGAGAGTAAATGACAGGGCTATCCCCACCTAACTATCACCCTAGGTATCACCATCACCTAATTCGGGTGTTGGGGTCTTTTTGTTGCTGCTGTTCCTGCATGTTGAAACTTCCAGCGTTTGCACAGCAACAGTGAATAAATGTTAAAAAAAAAAAAAAGGCAAGTTTTCCATGATATTTCCATTCAATTGACAGTGAAATCACAAAGTTCTTGAAAATATTAGCAAGAGATGTTCTCACAGTCCTTTTGGGATTTTGCACTGGATTCCTGGACTCTAATGAATTCAAACACTGCCAAAAAGCATTTCACATTCTAAATGGTTTATCTGAAACTACCAGCTTTTGTTACCATCTTGTGCTGACAGATCTTTAACTGTCAGAGATTGGCCATGCAAGGGGAAGAAGAATAGGAGAACACACATCTTGGAACAACAGATTTACCTCAACATGCAACAGTATTTTAAAATTGCCTTAAAAATATTAGCAAGTACAGACAACAGGACACTCAAACACCTTGTGGGGAAAAAAACCCATAGTTTTCTTTTTTTCCCACTTTATATAGCTATGCTCCTGATACACTATTTAAGTAGCAAGCAAATAAAATTACAGTAGAAGCAGAACAACTTACAGGAGGGCCAGGAAGGCCTTGAAGTCCAGTGAAACCCCTGTGTCCTTTCTGGCCCCTGTCGCCTCGGTCTCCATTGTCACCCTTGTCACCACGAGGTCCTTGGGGACCCTGTAAATATCAATGATGAAATGTAAAATTCTGAACTGGGAAAAAAAACCCAACCTCAAAACCCCCTCATTTGCTTTTAGACAGTGCACTCAGACCTCCTTCCCTTTTAAAGCTGGAAACGTGATGATGATGAGGCAGCTCCAAAAATCTTAATATTTTACCAAAGTATAAGTAAATAATTACAGAAAACTGTGCTGTGCTCAAATACAGTTGTAGCAAATTTATTCTACTTAGCTACATAATACAGTAAAAAACCCACAAACCTGTACTAATAATAATAAATAATTTACAAAACATGTGGTTTTTTAATATTCATGTATTTCTTTGCCTTACTGTATATGGCAAATGATTTTTGTGGGTGAGATTGAAATATTAAGGATCTCTCATAGACTCATTATGATAAAGCATATTTTCAGTATGAAATCATCCAGGCTGCACCTTCACTTCTCAGCTTTTTCACCTGCATTACAATTGAAGTACAACTGAAGTTACACTCCCTAGCTAGAGACAACAACATCCAGGCAGCACAAATACCTTCCTCCTACCACTGTCACAGTTTCATTGTTGTTAGTTTGATAATTGCAAACTTCTTACACTAACTCAAGAATCATTGGAAAACGTGGCTGCTGTTTTCAATTCTATATTTCTCAGCCCAAATTGCATGCAAAATTTCTCAATGCCAGATTCTAAATAGTTTATCAATGGCATCATTATCACTAACTGCTCAATAAACTTTACTGTCTCTCAAATGACATCTGCTTAGGGACAGGGCAAGATTGTTTTGAATTTCCCAAGTTTGCTATTAATTTTCTGTTCCATGCTTGGATTGTAAAAGACTTATGTAACATAAAAAAAAGAGTTCTGTTTATTTTCCTTTTCAGACTGAAGTCAGACGTTCATGAGTTGAATTAAGGCCTTTTAATGGGAACAGGTGATTTTGTTGAATTTCTGCCATTTTTATCTAAAAACATCCCTTTTTGTGATTAAAATTTCAGTATTCATTTCTTTACCCCTTATTTAGACCAGACTCCAGCAATTTGCTAACTCAAGTCTTGCCATTATCCAGACAGCAGCATGCTCAAAGAGGCTTCCAAAGCATTGCTGGAGTATCCAAATTTGTGCAGCTCTGCAGCTCACAACTACCTGCACCCCCCTGCAGTCAGAACATGGTGAAGCCTCGCTTGGCATTCTCATTTGGGCTGAATTCCTCACACACTTGCCTCAGTGGTATCTCAGACAAAACCACAGTGACCATGGGCAACTTACAGGCAATCCTCTTTTTCCTGCACGACCTGGGGGACCCATCGGACCTCGAGAACCCTACAAAGATTGCATACAGAAAGCACGTGAGGCACTCCACGAAAACCACACACAATAGTTTTTGATAAACAAGATTTTTTTTTTAAAAGCCTCACTTACAGTTTCACCTCTTTGACCTGCATCTCCTGGAGGGCCAACAGGACCTGGAGTTCCAGGACCTCCAGGAGAACCTGGTAAGCCTGCAGGGCCAGGTTCACCACGATCACCCTGCAAAGCAGAATTTCAACTGTTTATCTAAAGAGGACTGGTCCAGACCAAAGCAACAAAACTGTAGCACTGCCAGTCTATTTTTGAGCAATTGCAACCTACAAAGATATTCCTGCTGCAAGAACTCAAGTCTGAGTTTGTGGAGGCAGATGTTCTTTGCCTCTTAGCCAGGCATCCTCAGCTTTGAGAGGTACTATATTCAAAGCTGTGATACACTTTCAGAACAAGCTCTCCATCCAGGTTAACTGAATGAAAAGAAAATCTACAATGAGTCAATAATAAAATAGGGATTTGCAGATGAAAATTAAGAAAAGAATATATTCTTACACGTTCTCCAACAGCTCCGTCTCGTCCAGGAGTACCATCGTTACCAGCAGGTCCCTGGAGTTATGGAATAAAAATAGAGCTATTGATTAGCTCTGAAATCCTGCATGTCTAGAAAAACCAGAAAGTTGTTCTCCACCTCTAACTTCAAGTCAAGGAGAACAACCACCAGGCTTTTCTTGCATGCTACAATGCTGCAATACTTACTTCTGGACCAGCTTCACCTACAGGCCCAGTGGCACCTGACTGGCCAATAGGTCCTGGGGGACCTTTGTCACCAGGTGGCCCCGTGGGACCTTGCTTTCCTGGAGTACCCTAAAAAAGATGACAAAGATCATATTAAAATTTTAACCACAAAACAAAGCACTAAAAACCTGCTGCCTGCCAAACTGCTCATTAATCCAGACTGTAATACCATCTACATTTGTAAATTAAAAAAACCCTGCTATTTAAAGAAAAGGTTCTTACAGAATTTGAATATGTATTTAATATACTTTGTATTTTTAAGAAGTTACTGATAAATCAGTAGGTCTGATGTCATTATCTGCAATAGCTATGGTGGTTTAGATTTCAGAAAAATGTGATGCAGTTTGAAATAATTAACGTGATTTTTCTGTCTCAACAACAACAAACCTTGTTAGCCTAGAAAAATTTCTGGCCAGCTTTAGCTATAAAGTGACTTAATGGATCCAGTGGTAATGACAGATCCTCCATACCAACCCTTTTACTAATGGTCTATTTAATTGCCTAAACTACTGGATCATTAGGTTATCCAACAAATACCTATAGATCCTACAAGAAAGCAGGGAGCTCCAGTGGCAATGTGGAAGGCTGTACTTCACAATTTATGAAACAGTGCTTACAAAGTATCTATTCACATTCAAGTGACGTTTGGGTACCTAAATGAGAGTATGGGGTTGGTTTGGGTTTTTTTTCCCAGGGATAAAGTTTTAAGTCAAATAGGAACATTTTAGACAGACGCCTTAATGCTATTACTCACTCTTAATTCAGGTTCAGGCTTTAGATTATGGCAGAAACAAAAAGGAAGTAAACCTCCCACCTCATGCATTTGCATGAGATTAAGGTCTTTACTATTCTCTCTCTATTCACTCCTGCAGCTGGAGTTTTCCAGCTTTCTCCTTGTGCTAAGGAGCACTACACTGCAATTCCTGCAGAAATTCCCAGGCCAGTGGCACATGGCCCCGTCCGTACTTACTGCAGGCCCCGGCAGCCCAGGCATCCCTCTCTCCCCTCGCTGTCCCGGCATTCCAACAATTCCTCTTTGACCAGTAGTTCCTGCTGGGCCGGGGGGGCCGTCTGGGCCCTGAAACCCAGAGGAGAAAGCGATGTCACTGCCATGTCAGCAGCCACAAACAGCGCGAGCAGGCGCGCAGCTGGTGCAGGGACAGTCGCACGTACCGGCTGCCCGTCGTCCCCCGGGTCACCCTTGTCTCCAGGGCCACCCGCAGGCCCCGTTGGCCCTCGGTCCCCGACACGGCCATGGGAACCGGGGTCCCCACGAAGACCTGGGGGACCTTCTTTTCCTGGCTCACCAATAGGCCCAGCAGGCCCTGGGGCTCCCTAAAAAAAAGAAAACACAACAATTACATTGGACCTTTTTCTGACCAGGACAGGAAAATTCTAAGGACTGTGTTTCAGTCAGAGGCTAACAAATGTGAACGAGCTAAAAGCTATTATTATCTCTTTTATGATCAAACAAATGAAATTAAATAAATATCAAATTATGTCCAAGCTCCACCCATGTCCCCCCAATTTTCAATTGTAAACTCACTTCTTTAAAAGATACTTTTTTATTCCTCTTTTTTGGTTTTTTTTGTTTTCTTTTACCTCAAGTATATAACCACTGCTGGAAAACTCAGCCTTGCCCATTCTTTCTAATATCATCAAGCTAAAGTCCATATCCAAACTTTTTATTTCCATGATACAAATTAGTGTGTCAACAGACCTTTGTTCATTTCTCAAATACTTTTAAAAGATTTCACTTGTACATTGAATTTTCCATAAACTTCACATTTGATTACCTTACAAAGACTGCATTGTTTTTTTCATTATAACATTAAAAGGCATATGAAGCATGACACAGTTCTCTGGAGTTCAACCCCCAACTTGATCCACAGCTAGTATTTTTTATAGTGTTTCTGAAAATGTTTGAACAGAAGAGTTTTTGTGTTTGTGGGTTTGTTTTGAGTTTATTTTAGTGGAACTTATGAGTAACTTCACCAATGAGAGAGCCCAGTAGAGGCTCTTTCTTTTCCAAAAATTGTCCCAATTTCAGTCACCACTGAAAGGACAAAAAAGTAAAATATTGAGGAAAAAATAAGCTGGGGTTTTCATTCCTCTAAGCAGTCAAGTCATAGGAGCAATTTGAGCAGCAATATGAAAGCCTACTGAACCCAATGGAAAGCCTTGGAGCAGTATCAGGCGTTGGACCAAGCTGAAGACTAATGAGCTTTATTTAATGATGCAAACAATCAGTCACAGAAGTCAGTGTCGACAACCTGTTCTCTTTAACAGGATCAGGCCATAAACACTGCTTCACCTTTCTTGCTTTATTTAACCTTCAGTTTCTTGGTGACCATTTTATAAAACATACCTACTAGGAAAAAGATAATTAACTTACAGTAGGTCCTGGAGGCCCAACTCTTCCAGCAGATCCTGGGAATCCAGTAGCACCCTAAAAAAAGCCCCTTTTTAATGCCATCTTTCTCAAATGAAACACAGCACCTAGTTACCTCAAATGTTCTTGCCTGAATTAGAGAGCAAATTATATATTCACATATTGAAAAAACAAGCTGAGATAAGGAATAATACACACATTACATAAAATTTCTGTATTAGATTATCTGCAGTCAGGTCTCAACACATAATATCTACTTACAGGTGGACCCTGAGTTCCTCTACCACCTTTCAGACCAGGAACACCTGGAGGGCCCTAAAAGGAAAGGAGGAAGAGAGGGATGATAGTGAACACCCATCACTTTTTAAATGAACAAGATCAGCCTATGTCACTGGTTCTGTGATGATTGTATTCATCCTTACTGGGGGACCATGAGAGCCAGCAAGACCCTGTGGTCCTGGAGATCCAGCATCTCCTTTCTGTCCAGGTTCTCCAGGTTCACCTTTCACACCAGGCTGACCATCAGGGCCCTATGAAAAATAATATTTAGAAGAAACATCAAGGCAGGCAACACCAAATTTTTCCTAACAAAATAATTCTGTAAAGAATTTCTAAAAGGGTTTTAAAAAAATACCAGGGGTATAAATCAGTCCAGCAAACACTGTATTTGTTTAAGGATTCAGCATGGTCTTCAGAAGATCACACATGACATTTTCTAAACACTCTGTGAAGCCAGTATTTCCATTTTAAACATTTTACTTATCTAGCTCACATTTTTCTTCTCTCTAGATTTTCTATTTTCTTCAGCAGCTACAAAACAAACATGGTCTTTTCTAGGCTTTTTTTCCCACTGAGGGAAGCAGGTGCAAGACTGTGAAAGGGATCCTGAAACAGGATATTCAGGCTGTGGGAAAGCTTGAGGTATGCCAGTCCATCTGGTCCATCACCTCATTCCAGCTTCACTACTCATGGCGCAAATCTTTGCTACCTTCAGCAGACACTTTTTAACTTCCCTCATTTTAATCTCACAGGAGCAACATAACATACTCATGAAAATATGAAATCTGGTGAGCAATTACATAATCTTAACAAGAAAACCATTTTTCAACTGTCTAGGGCGCTTATTGGCCCTTTCCTTCCCTTGATATACTGATGGGAGAGAGAAACAGCTCTTTTTGCAGCAAAAATGTGACTCCCACTCCAGAACACCACAATATTACTCATAATGAAGGAAATGAAGTGTGTCAAAGCATGAGTAAAGGAAACTCATTAGTGTTCCAAAAAACATACCGGAGGGCCAGCAAAACCAACAGCGCCAGTTGGGCCATTTTCTCCTCGGGAACCCTGGTCAGAAAAATTGAAATAACTGTATTTAACAACCATCTTTCTACAGACAGTATCAGCTACAGTTCAATACAGAAAGGATGCTAACTATTATCCTTCAGAAAGGATGTTAACTATTATCACATATTTATACTTTTGCTCTATCAATCAGAATCAAATCATCTTTTAGTCATAAAATAAAGGATGTTAGCTATGATGTTAAAAGCTGCCATGTGTTCAAGACCATATTGAGCTTTTGGAATTCAGAGATGGAAGACACAGGCAAGCATTAAAACAGCATTAGGAGAAATTGTGGTCACAACCCGCCCCTTCCAGGGATGGCCAAAGAGCACACACTTCATTCAGCCTACCACTCCAATCACACTGGGGAAAAAAACAGTACTTCAAAGATGTGCTCTTCTACAAGGTCACAACAGGCTTTGACTGAGCTTTCCACACATTTGCTTGGAAAAGATGTAGCTGAAGGCTGCAAATGCCAGCACTCCCTAAAAGGGTGGAAGCTGCTCCAAGTTATACTGGAAATAAGTTCTGATTTATGACAGGGACATAATCAATTTCAAGCAGTATGAAGGATCTAGAAGGGCTGAGCCTCTAATTCCCTGATTGAGGTCAATTCTTAAAATACTTCAAATCACTAATAGATGGAAGATGACAAGAGTTACATAACTGGATGAACTAAGGATTACCTCTGCGCTTTGCCCATTGAATATTTGTTTATGTACAGTGGTATCTAATAAGGGCATGCTTTTAAAAACATTGACACTATTACAAGTGGTGGCATAGTTTCAGGAGTGAGGTAAGTGAGGGTAGCGCTATAAAGTTTGCCCTAAAACAAGTATAGGTCACAGGAACAAAATCTGGTAATATTTTTGCAAGTGCACAGCAACAAGCCAGAACTTCACATTTGGCTACAGAGAAAAGGAAAGAAACATGGGAAAATATATCAGCAAATAAGAAAAATGCCTGGAGCTTGGATCAGTGTTAGGTATTGTTAATTTATACCAGAAAAAAACGAAGCATGTTTACTCACAGGGTTTCCACGAGAACCAGGAGGACCAACTAGACCTCGAGGACCTGGTTCACCCTTAAAATAAAACGAAAGCATTTTATTTCCCAAGTAACTTACTTGTTTGGTCATTAAAATGCTAATGAAGTCTGATAATTTTAAGAAACTTTATGAGGGAATGGAATAAAAATCTGTTTACCTTTTCACCAGTGGGACCTGCTGGACCCATTGGGCCTATTGGACCAGGGAGACCCTTTTGAACAAATTAAGATGAAAGGAAGTTAGAAAAGTGATGCTCCAAAGAAGGATAGTTTAAAACTTACCATATATTACCATTCTCTCTTTCATTCATTTGAATACTTCTACTTTTATCTCTGGAAACTTCTTTTTCTTCTTTACCTAAAATTGACTTGCATTTCCTTTCCCAATGACAAAACTCCACACATAAGATCTGCTTTCCTTCATTCTCTCTTTCTTCTCTAAGTACACCATCTGCATTATGCAGTACTCATGGATAAGGCCAATGACATTAAAAAAAAAATGCCCCAGCTTTGTTTTGCTCTCTCAAAAAGAAATCAAATCTTTTTTCCCCACTTGCACAGAGCTCTGTTTCTTTATTGTTAGCATTTACCTTTCTTAGTTAATTTTAAAGTATCCATCATTTTTTGTGAAGATTCATTCAGATCTTACAAACTACTCAAAACTCCCTTTATCTCTTCATAAGGCAAGCAAATAGGTTGCAAATTCTCCATCCAAACCCACCAACTCCACATAAAGATCCTTCAGCTCACCATTACTTCACCTGTTCATGAACTACTGTACGCTCTAAACATCCCTTACAATGACTAAGAACTGCTCTGTATCTTTGGATAACACTTGATTTAGATTCCAGCTCACAGATGATAATTTTATTGGAGCTTCTGTATAGTAGGGTTTCTCAAAATATTTTTTTCCTCTTTAACAATAAATTTAGTCCAGACAGGATTCTCATATTTTGACTGT
This sequence comes from Prinia subflava, assembly GCF_021018805.1. Lineage (NCBI taxonomy): Eukaryota > Metazoa > Chordata > Aves > Passeriformes > Cisticolidae > Prinia > Prinia subflava. Next base: position 3,329,898 of record NC_086252.1, on the reverse strand, counting down.
ACCTCAGATATCCAAATGCTTAGCAGCTAGTACTCCAACAGGTTTGCACAACCCAAGAATCTCAAATATATTCTCAATTCATGGAAAAAGTACCTCAAATATTATCTGGGAAGAAAAAATGCTCAGTGCATACAAAGAAAACCCAGTGCAACTGAGATTACTGGTCAGTTGGTCTGTGCAGCAGAGTGTGTGCAATGTGTCTTGAAGACATCTTGAGCAGACTAGAGACTCTATTAATGCAATGGAGATTCCAAACTTTCCAGAAGTGCCAGCAACTTACTGCTTATGTGAAGCTTAGCACATTTACAGCAGTTTTCACCTGTGAAATTCAGGACACATTGTGGGCAACTCAGTGCAGACAATAAGGAGGCATCAGCCTTAGTCCAAGACTGAGAGCTGCAAGGTTTGCCTTCCACCTATTCATCTCTGCCTGTTCATTTTTTGTATTTTTTACTATAGTCAACTTAGATGAATCCTAAATCAACTGTGAATCCTTCCCACTGAGCTCCTAACTCACATTTTTGATGATACCAAAGAGGGGCTTGGAAGACAGATACCCCAAAACGTTGTGCACAGCAGTCTTGAAAAACTTGAAAAGTTGGGAGTGTGAGGTAATGACTGTAAACCCATGACACATGAGGATAACATTTGATAGTGTTTGACTCTACAAGCTCTAGCACAGCAAACAAACCCATGTGTGAAGGGTAGCTCTAAAGAGAGTGACACATTTACTTACTCTTGCCCCATCGTTGCCAGCTGTACCTTCAGCACCTTTCTCACCTACGCCGCCCTGTGGAAAACACCCACAAAGTCCCAGTTACGGCACTGAATGCTGAGTACTCATTGGAATTACCCAGGAATAACTGCAGTGTTAAGGGACTGGGGGACAGCCATAAACAGACTTACTCTGTCACCCTTAGGGCCAGGTGTTCCAGCAATCCCTCTCTCTCCAGGCATGCCCTGAAGGCCTGGTGGGCCTGGATCACCAGGTGTCCCACTAGGGCCTGGGCTTCCCTGGAACAAAAAACAAGTTGTTGCCATTCATCTAAGAAGCATCTTTGTCTCCAGGCAGCAGAATATGTTGTTCCTGTGCTGAAGTCTCTGGGGTACAGTTTTAAGTAATGATTTTCTCTGAAATTTGGACTTTATTCACATCCAAATACTTTTCTTTTCCCATTGTGTTACTCAGGAAGTTCAACTGTAATATTGTAGTTCTTCCAAATAGATTAATATTTAATCAGTGCATACTGGAGTTGAAAACAGACAAAAAAAAAGAAGCTTGAGAATCTTTCTCCCCTGACCTTGATGTTACAAAGGTTTAATATAGGAACTAGGTACAGGTAGAAGTTGGCAGAAGCAGAGACGTTCATGTCTATTACAGATCTCACATAACTTGAGGAACTCCCTGCTTGACCTGACTTTGCTGACCTAATCACATCCATAGCAGGTGTATGCGTGCAGGCATGAAGCTTTCAGCATTTTCTTTGAACTGCTCAGCCCTGCAAGTGTCTTTGTGCAAACTGGCATGGCCCTTACAACATTGCTAGAAGGTTTTCTGCAGTTCAGAAATGGCTTTGCCCAGTCCTACCCTTGAATCCTCAACATTTAAATATGTTGCAAGTTATTAATATTGTTATAACTGGAATTGTGTGTCCTTCCTTATCCAGTGGAGATGTCCTTCGTGTTTGTAACAAAAAATCTCTCTCTTATGTTGATGCAAATGAGCAGAATGATACATCACATGACTGCAGCAATGCAAACCTCTGTTCAGTTTACCTTTGGGCCATCAGGACCGTGGCCTCCAGCCATACCCTTTTCACCCTGGAGTCCTGAGGCACCTGGTTCTCCCCTTTCCCCTGGATTGCCACGTTCTCCCTAAAAAATGGAAGATTAGCATTTATTTACAAGGCAGGGTAGAATTCTGGTAGACAAAATCCTAAATACACCATAAGCGCGGTAGAGGCTGTGAACAACTTCTAGGAGAACTGATTAAATAAAAACTAGCTTTATGCTTTTACTGTTAGAGGTGGGGGAAATATTTTGCTCAGCAAACTAAAAACTCTCACAGCATAACCCAAATCATTTAGCAGCTAGTACTCAACACCACTTCAGGAGCTACAAAATCATTAAAGGTGGCAGATTTTACAGAAACTATCTTAAAACAGATCCATATTTACAACCATTTTGTTGGTGGGGAAAAAGGTCAAATACTGACTTTAGGCTGGTAAAGTCCATATTACACATCAACTTCCATCCTCAGAGAACTGTTATGAATATTTAAACTCTGAAAGAAAACACTTACCCTGGGGCCCAATGGACCAACAGCTCCAGGATCTCCAGGCACACCCTAAGAAAAAAATTCACCATTATCATTATGAAATCATATTATTCATAACTTTCTAGTTATGGAGGTTAGAGACAAACATTTTTATTTCCAAAGTACTGGGAACGTAGATGGCCATGTCTAAATCCTATCTGTCAGTGACAAGAGGTGACAGTCCAGCTCAGTCCAAGAACACAGATTCTCATAATTATTTTATGCCAAAGCAGTTCTTGGACAGCTTGCAGACTACATCAATCAGTAAGTATTTTGAAACAGAGTGGGAAACTCAATTAGAAAGAGAAGAAAATGTAAAACTACTTTATAAATTGTATTCTTTTTAATGTTATGTTACACATACATTACCTGATCACCTGGCTTTCCTCCCTCACCTGGAGGACCTGGTGGCCCAGGCAAGCCCTGTAAAAGGTAAATTAAATGGTCACTAACATGATAGAAAGTTATGTAAATCCAGACTTAACTAGGACACCAAGATCATGAATGTTGAAGTACACTCAGCACAAGAGCACACCATCAGAAATCCCCAAGGGGAAGTGTTATATAAATATTGCACCAAAGTGTTTCCCCCTCTGTAAATGAGATGGCAGCCCTTCCTTAACATTTGCAGGACATCTCAGCCCTAAAAGTAAAGTTCTCTATAAACAAATATTGATTTAATTAATACTTCATTATCAAGACAGTTATTTTGCTACCTATTTGGAACTTTTTTGCAAAACCTTCAAATTAAAACTGATTAACATCAAAGGTATCAAGGGATACAGAGCTGGTTTTTAAGCCTTTGCCAGTTTGGTTTAGTGCATAGCTGATATGAAAGTTATGGATCATTAACTATTGTGAACATCCTTGCCTTAGTTCTGAAGTTGTGTTATATTATACACCATTTGATTGAGTTTCTCTAATTTAAGTTGATAAAAACATGGCTGTTTATTTTTTAGTTAAATAAAAATGAATGCACATACCTGAAACCCTGTAGGACCTGGAGGGCCTTGTTCTCCTCTTTCTCCTGCCAGGCCCTACACCAAAGGAAGTAATAAGTAAACAGAAGAGATATATAGGTAGGCTCCACAATATTTCTTTTCTCTGAATATGCATATTTTCTATTAGGTATTTATTTATTATGCATTTTTACTTATCCCAGGACAAGATGGCCTGTCTAAAAGATGTAATAGGATGTGTATCATTTCTTTAAAATCTTTCCCCTAAAGGTTCTTCTGTAACAGGAAAACATTCAGTTCCATTAAAACCAAGAAAGATGGGAAAATTAACCATAATTTTTTCTCCTTGCACTATTTTTTGTAATGGTTAGTAAAAGGAATTAGACTACTAATATATATATTTTAATACAAAGCTATCAATTTTTCTAGGACAATTTTTTCTTTCAATGTTCTTGGAATTTTTTACTTGGAATCAACAACTGGCATGAAGGTTGATAAGAACAGAAGCCAAGAGGAGTGAGTGGACAGAGTGCCAGGCAGGCAGGCAGAGATAAAAGCTGACTTACTGGTGGGCCAACAGGACCAGAAGGGCCAACTTCACCATCTTTACCAGGGGCTCCCTACATTAAAAGGACAGGGGAAGAAATCTTGAATAGTGAGCATATGTAACAGAAAAGCAGCATTTTCCATAATCACTGCCAGTAACAGCCACACTCACTCTCTGTCCTGGGACTCCTGCATTGCCTGCTTCTCCTGGTTTTCCAGGATCACCCTACATTGCAGAAACAAAAATGACCAGGTGTAGATCTTTTTTCATCCATTAAAATATACAAAAATGGTTAAAGTCAAACAGGGATTGCCATACTCACACTACCACCCTTTGGCCCAGGAAGGCCCATGCTGCCTGGCTGACCTCTGATTCCTATGGAACCTGCTGGACCTGGACGTCCATCTTCCCCAGGAGCACCCTGCAGAGATAAAACATTTTTAACATTAAATTCTAAATATATTTATTCATATGAGCTTAGTAATTCCAAGAAAATGTTTGTTTATATAAAGAAAATAACATTAACCTGGTTTGGGGCTTCACTTATCAGTCAAAATGTCTTTAGAACAGACACAGCAATAGCCATACTGCTGGATTTAACCAAATGCTATGCAATTATTAGAACTGAATCATCTACAAATAATTCATTGTGTCCTTACAGTGACAACTAGAAAAATATTTAGTTCAGCCATTTAACTGTGTTGCAGCAGCTGGTAAGCAGAAGGCACTGCTACACAGACAAAATGAAACAAATGTTATTTGTCCTCATTTTGGAGTTAGGAATGTAAAGTGAACTATCAAAACAGAAGATGAGTCTTAATAGATAAAGTAAACTCATGTTAACAAAAGCAAATTCAGTGAGGTGGGACCTTTGAATTACTGTGACATTAACTGAAAAGACTAATTTTTTTCACTTACCAAGGGACCAAGTTTTCCTTCAGGGCCTTGAACACCTGGATTTCCTGTCAAACCCTAAAAGCAGGAATAGCATTGGTGTTATGGTCAGGTCTATCATTCTATAACAATAAAGAAATATAAATAAATCCCAAAGAAATGATCAGTTACTAACTTCTCTGTGTCAAAGGTCTTCATCCTTATCTTCACTTCGCTTCATCCCTCACTGTCTTTGATCCTCCTTCCTATTTTCTTGCTTTATACCTCTTGAGTGTCTCACAATCTTTATTTCTGCCATGATCTATATCACATTTTACTGCTCCCTTTTTCCCCTTTTCTGATATTTTGAATTGTCCTCCAATAATTTTCCTGAAAAAAATCTCTAGGTGATGTGTACCACTCAATCTCCTGTTATCGGTCACCAATTTAATGAAGGTTGGCCTTCAATCCATGTTCTTGCCATGTTACCTGTGGCAACATGTTACCTGTGCTTTACAAACACACATCCTTCCTTTGCACCAGTTGATCTCAATCAGGGCTATTTCTCCTTTTTCTAGACAAAACCTGTGCTTCCCAACATCAGCAAGAAATAAAGACAGGGCTTTTGGCCTTCAGCCCCACGGAAAGCAGTCTGCCCTTGTGTAACAGCTTCTGAATTCTCAAACATTCAAAATTCATTTCTTTCGAAAACGAAAGGTACCACGGTTGATAGGGTACTGCTGTCAGTCCCTTACCCTTGCACCTGGAAGGCCAGGTTCACCAGGACGTCCAGGATCTCCCTGACCTCCTTTAGGTCCAGAAGATCCTGCTGGACCACGCTCTCCTTGGGCTCCCTAGAAAGACACCAGTGAGTCAACAGCTAGAACAGTGACAGCAGGAGAAGGTTAAATAAAAACAGTGTCTTCTATTAAGAAACTGCTTTTACAAACAAAGTTGCAAATCATTAATACTTTTATTAGTTTCCTAATTATTATCTTTTCTCCCCAAAATTTATTACTTAAAAGTTGTCTCTTCCTTAAAGCAAGTTTATATAAGCATTTCAGAATCCCTGTATTTTTACCAAGAAGTTAGGAATTTACAGAAGAACTAGACAAATGCCTATGTGAGTCACTTCCCTGGAAGTGTTAGAGTACTTAGGAAAGCCAGATAAACCAGTCTTTTTTAAGGGACAAGTCTAGAAGATCACACCACACACAAAGAATAGGCAATTTTTCACAGAGCTTCCTCCCACACAGCAGTACATAAAGCATTACAGACCAGGTCTGTCCCTTATCTGTGCACATTTCAAAATGAGGGAGCATTAAGCCAGGGACAGGCAAGCAAAGCTGAACATCATGGGAACTGAAAGCGACTTTCCCCAAAATATTTTTGTCTCAAAACATTCAGACGACCTTTTGGCATTTATAAATTTGATCTGCCTTTCTGCCCAGAAGGAGATACTTTTAATGGAACACTTTCTTTTTATATGACTGGATGTATGAAGATTTAATAAACTTCACAATAAAAGATGGCCACTTTAATTTCATTTACCTTTGGTCCAGGCAAGCCATCAGAACCTGGAAAACCACGGTTACCAGGAGCACCCTAGGAAAAGCAGTAGATATGAGACAATTCTCTTCATTTTTACATAACTTATTACAAATAAAGGACCAGATTTATGGATTCAAGATTCAGTTCATTTCCTTACAATTTTCTTTCTCTGGTACTTTAACACGGGGGCTGGGGGTGAGGGTTATGACTCAGAGTGGTAAAAACATCAGTGTCTCATTCATACGTGCTGGACAGCTCCTTCTGTTGAACAGCCTCATTGAAAGCAAAGATGAGCAGTTGGACAGGTGCAGGAAAACGTCTGCAGGTGAGCTTGTCCTATCTCCATCCTTTCTCCTACCGTACTATCCTGGGCACTGAATCCCCACATAAAATATCCAGTGTAAAAAAATAGCACACAGTAGTAACTACTGCTGGGAAAATAAGGTTTCACTACACCCACAATCAAGCTGTAAGAACACCTATGGGTAGGCCAAAAGGGTTTTTTTCAGCTTAGCAGTGCATCTCTTAAGACATACCATTCCTCTAGACTTCTTACCCTCTCTCCAACAGGGCCTGGTGGACCTACGGACCCTGGATCACCTCGAGGACCTCTTTTCCCTTCTTCACCTATGGGGCCAATGGGACCCTGGGGACCTTGTGGGCCCTAGTGAGAATAAAATGTTTTTTTAAAAAATACTGTTAAGCTCACCATTTCTCAGACATATTGAAACAGACTGTCTTCTGGACACTATAAACATTTTTCCAAATAAAGGAGAAAAAAAAATAGTTATGTTTTAGATCAGTTAAAAATAACAGCTTTTCAGCATCTGCTTTTCTCTTTTGCAATGTTTATAAGCTAATAAACCGTAATTCTGAAGTTGGACTGGACACTACTTCTTATAATCACATTAATTTGTATTGCAAAATAGTCAAAATTCAATGAGACTAATAGAAATTTTCAAAGGAGAAGACAGTGGTGAAGAAACTATAACTTCACCTCTATATTTTTGTCAGCTGTTACATGATTATTTAACTGGTGAGAAAGAAAAGCTGAAGATTGGTTGATAAACCAACTCAAACTCTGCAGAGTTGGTTTTCTCCCAAAAGTGACATGGTTATAAGGTGTTTCCTCTTCATCCTAAAAAGCATATGGAGACTTACAGGTTCACCTTTGGGTCCTGCTTCTCCCTTGAAACCTGGGACACCAGGGTCTCCCTGAAAACAAACACATGTATAGCACCAGTAAAGTTAAATGTCTGCATAAACCACTTTATGCCAAGAAACAAACATTTCCTAGTTTGGTCACTAATGGTGGGCAGTATAATATGATGCTTATATTGGCTTGTCTTTACCCTTTTTATGCTAGTTTATTTTTATGCTATCAAGACAAAAACTTAGATAAATCTCTTTTCCCAGGTTTATAAAGACACACTCCTTTTTCCAAAGAAGTAACAGCATTTTGGATACACAGCAGATTCACAGGATCTGAGTCGTAGCACTCTCCCTGGCACGCTGCTGCTGTATTTAAAGGAAGCCCTCTGCTAATCCCTGCTTCAGTTCCATGGAGTGACACGTGCCAGACCCTACAACTCCTAAAGAGACAAAGAGCCCTTTACCGGCTGGCCTCGAATCCCAGGGGGGCCCGTGCTGCCCTGTGGTCCTGGGGAGCCAGGGGGGCCTGGTAATCCATGGGGGCCTCCAGTGCCTGGAGATCCCTACAAACACAAACAGTATGCACAGTAAAGAAACACAATCAAAACAAAGGAATAAAAGAAATAGCCTTACACAATTTCTTCAATGGGATATATGATTACTTACAGTAGGGCCCTTTGCACCGGGGGAACCATCTGTCCCTTCAGCACCCTAAAGATAAAGTATCAATCATTAAAAATCATTTTATGAGATGGACATCCATCACAAAAGCAGAAGAGAGTTATTTTATCCACTTTACAACACCAGAAAATAAAGGCTATTAAATAAATGCAGCAACATATGCAAATGCTAAATAGGGCAATAAAGCATGTTGAAGATCTTATGTTTAAGCTTAAGTTTTAAAGTACTTGGAGGACTGAGACTGTATCAGACTGTGTAACTTTCAGTTTTCCAACTTGTAATAAAATAATAAATACTTATCAATACAATTAGCACAAAACAAAGGAGTGAGACATCTTTCCCTTGAGAAAAAAGGTACCTTGAGTAAAACACAGTTTCAGGTGAGGCACTAAAATCCCCCATAAACAGGTGAGCATGCACTAGCTGAGCCTGGAAGAGCTCAATTCAATGTACTTACAGGAAGGCCTTGTGACCCAGCTGGGCCCTGGGGACCCGTTTCACCTCTTTGTCCTTGAGGACCTTCGGGACCTCGAGGACCTGTTGGACCTGCTTCACCCTAGGATTCCACATGAGAAAACAACTGGAGATTATTTCACTCTAAAAAGCAGCACTGTAAAGTAACTCAGGAGGACTAATGAGTTTACAAGAGAAAAACAAGTCATGTTTGAAGTAGTTTATCCTTCAAATACAATTTTGCGTACCTAATTTTGCTTCTATTACTTTAAGGTGAATGTGAACATAAAAAGTATAGACAGGCTTTTTTTTCTCAATGTATAGAAGACAAGGAAGCTCTCTGAAGAAAAGCAGCACTATCCAGGAGTCCAAATAAGATCAAGAACAGATCTGTCTCTCTAAAATCCTACTATGTGTCAGTAATTTTACAAGGGGTTTTTTTACCTTCAAGGTAAAGCAAAGACCCAAGATTTAGATGTGGTAACACATCTGGGATTGGTTGATTTGGGGTTCTTTTTGCACAGCACGTATGAACTCACTGTTACAGAACTATATTAAATATCAAATCCCTGTAAGATTAGACTGGATGATTAAAAATTCCTCCCAGTATCTTCTTAGAATTTTAATTTTATATAAGAAATATGCATTTTGGAAATGATGGCTGTTAATATCACATTTTCATTAAACAAGCCCATATCTTCATTGTATAATCTGCTTATTTTATGAGTTTGTCTTGGGTTACGTAACCAAAAAAAAGTGTATTCCATTTCATCTGTTGAAACCAGTTGGGGAGATGTTCTTTTTTTTTTTTCTTTTATCCTTTGTAACTCCAGGAGGGAGGGGGGCAGATATGCCTTCTGACAATAGACCATCTGTTCAAACCAGGTGGGGCAGTGTTTCTTATCTCTTCCACCACTGTCCACTCTCTGGGTGATATCTTCTGTTAATGGGCCATTAAGGCTCACCAGTGACTGACACATTACATCATCCACTGTGAGATGCTCCACCCAGGGGGGAGGAGCCAACCGTTCCTACCCAGATAAAAACTGAGATGTAGGAACACCAGGGATCCATTTTCCAGTGGATTCTCAGAGGAAGGCTGGACCCATCTCACCATCACTGCACCCTTTCTACAGGATCATCTCTACTCCACAGAACCACATCTGTCATCATCTCTACTCCAACAGAACCACATCTGTTACTCCGGGAGGACTTATCTGGACTGCTTCCAACACCCTGGCCCAACAGGGTGCCAGGTCGTATTCCTGACTCCGTCAGGGTTTTCTAGGACTTTTGTTTGTTTGCTTGGTTTTTGTTTTGTTTGTTTGTTTGTTTTTGGGGGGTTTTTTGTTTGTTTGTTTGTTTTGTTTGTTTTTTGTATTACTGCATTTGCATTTTTTAATATTCCTAGTAAAGAACTGTTACTCCTATTCCCATACTTTTTGCCTGAAAGCTCCTAATTGCAGAATTGTAATAATTTGGAGGAAGGGGATTTTACATTGTCCATTCCAAGGGAAACTCCAGTTTTCCCTGACAGATACCTGTCTTTCCAAACCAAGACAGAAATCAAAGCAACTATTCCAATTTTACATCATCTGATGATCAAACTTGAAGGTAGCTTCTCCTTTTCAAAAGCTCTACATGATTCATCATGTGACAGCTTTTTTAAACATTTATTTAGGTAAAATCATGCTGAGCCATACTAAAACACTTTATGACATGCACTACAAGGGCTGTAATTTAACTGTACATCCCTCTTGTCTAGACTGTGCTTTTTCCAAGAAAGGTTGGAGCAGATGATCCTAGAGGTCCCCTTCCAACCTGCTATTCTGTGACTCTATGATTAAGTTGATACTGTTATGAAGACTTGTCTCCAAACAGTGTCATGAACGTTGCCAGCTTCACAACAACACAAAACATCTGCTGATCTTGGCTACCTGACCAATTGAGAGTTTCTTCTTGTGTAACATTTTCTTATGTTTTAGGAGTGTAAAAGGACAAAGAGGAGCAGCTGGATGAAGGGCATGAATAAGAAGTGTAAGGAAGCTGAACAAGTTGTCTTTTCTATCTTCTAAGACATTGGCTCAAGGTTAAGAAGCAGGAAAAAAAGAAGAAAAAAAAGAACACTAAGACTGTGCTGCAGCAAATGAAAGTTTTTCATTTCACAGCCCAATCAGTCCAAGCCATAAAAGGTAGTAACTGTAATTTGCTCCATTGTGATGAACGTCATCTCTGTTGGGGTTCAGGCATTTCCCTTACCAGTCTAGATCATCTCAAAACTAGAAGTTTCAGCACTTGAAGGTCCTGCCTCCACACTGTCTTCGACTTGTCCTTCCAATCTCACTTCTAGCAATGTATCTTACTATTCTGTGAATATTCTGGACAAGATTACTGAAGCACAGCATGGCAGTCATCTTATAATCACCCCCTTGACATGAGCAAAAGGGAAAGCAAAGTATCTTAACGGTGGTGAATTGCAATTGCTTCATTTGGCTTTGGCTTTTATCTTCTGTCTGAAGGTCTTGACTGATTTCACAGCAGCTCCTGGCGATCTGTACACACATCAGTCTGAGCTCTGTGTGGTCTAGTACACATTTTTAGTTGTGTGTTGTTAGACATTTTAAAAAGACACTTTCATTTTATTTTTTACCTTTATGCCAGGAATACCAGGAAAACCTGGAGATCCAGTTATGCCAAGTGGGCCCTATAAAAGACAGACACACAAAGCTGAAATTCAGCAGTTGAGATGACACAGATTAGTATCTCATCACTGGGTAAATGTGGGTCTAGTATGGAGATGTATTTTTTAGTCATGGAACATTTGTTTATTACAAAACCAAAATAACTATAAATATCAGGGGTTTAAGTGATACATATACATTTTATGGAATTGTGGTACAGATCTTTAATAATGTGTTTGCTGACTTTAGCAAAGTTACAGCTCTTGATTCAGCTATTAATGCCTGAACTGCAATGTACACAATTCACAGTGAACAATTATGGGAATTAGGATTCCTAAATTCTCAGGCAAATTCATTTGCTAGTTGTGAAAGACAGATCTTGTATCCAAATTTCAGGGCTAGAGAGACAAAGATGTTTCCATTTCCATAATATCTCTTGTGCTGAACACAACATCCAAGAGAACTTTCTACCGTACTCCAAAGTTTTGGGATTGCGGCACACAGTGGTTATTATAGCTCATTGCAACACTGTTCCCAGATAATTCCTCTTTATCTTTTCCTGATTTTCTGTCTTTTTGTAAAACACGACTCATGCTGAGAAAAAATGTTATATTTAATAAAGCTCTCCTGACAAACTTAATCAGAATAATCTGTCCCACTGAGCATTAATTACAAACAACATTTCTGCATGACCTTGCACTGGATTTCTACAAAACTGATGTAACAATTCACCAAGTATATTTTTGAAAACCTATGTCCCAGTTTATTGGATCACAAATAACGTCTGCCAAATCTCTCTCTTGTTGCAGGAAGGGTTCCAGGATTATGCTGTACCACTGCACTGTCCCAAATAACACCACATTCCATTAACACTTTCTCCAGTGAGAAACACGTGCATTGAGGATGAGTATCTCCCTTGTGACACTTCATGGGATTTTCCAAAAATATTAGCCAACCACTTATCATGTCCAGTAAAGCTGAGCTCACATTTTATGCCAAAGAAAAACTGCAAGCTTCACATAAAACCTCATACCTTGCCATCTAGCTTCTTTTAACCTTATAGTTTGTTTTAAATACTGAAAAAAAAATTCTTTGTTTGAAAGTTTCTTCTAACAACTTACTGTTCCTTCATAATACACTAAATAATTGAGTTTTGTAGCTTTTAGGCACTTACACTCATTTTTTGAGCTTCTATTACAGTTAATTATTTCTTAATGAAGTGTTTAATAAAACAGTCTGTTCATTAAGATGACACAGACAAATTAATCTTTCTCAGAACTTTGTCACAAGTAACTAAAGAGTATGCACTGAATGAAAATCTAACTGCAGGCAGGTGTGGTTTAGGGTTTGGGGGATGATTTTTTGGCACAGTGCTTTTGGGGTGTTTGGTTGTCGAGTTTTGTGTTTGGTTTTTGGTTTTTTCTAAGCTGAACATCACAGAATGGTAAAGGCTGACTACATCAATGGGTAGAAGCTGTTACCCACATCCTACAAGTGATACTTTCAAAAACAAAAGCAAACAAAAATACCACATTTTTAAAGTGGAAGTTGGTTTTGCACAAACAGTACAAAACCATCACCAGTTTTCACAGGCAAACCAAACACAAAATAAACTGTATGTGTGGGAATAATCCTTGACTCGTGAATTCACACAAATGGATTTTGCAAATGGAGCGTAAGATTGGCCTGTAGGATCCAACATCCTTTGCTACACCGACACTCTGAGTGAAAGCAGCCATGTCTTCCTCTGCAGCCCTGCTGCCATGGGGAGAGGATTTCCACAGCCGTGCAGCCAGGCTTTCTCAGCTTGGCAGACATTCAGACACAGGCATCTGTCCTTCAGTTCAAAAAGTGACTGTCCTTAATTAAAAGGCCCTTTTCCACATTTGGTAATGGAACACAACTGCAGGGAGCAAGTTGAGCTAGCAGCGAGTGCCTTTCTTCTTGCTGGCAACAAGCCTCAATTGCCAACTTTGCACGTGAAGGAAGAAAAGATGCAATTATGAACTGCTCTAGATTGCAGTGCATGCACTTGAGACACTGTCCTCCCCACCATATGAACTCCATAAGAGCGGCAGAGCATCACCTCCCCAGGAGATGCTACGGCCAATTCCTCTGCAAATTAAAACCTTTAGATGAAGTAAATTACAGAGGACAATTTTGCAGAGGATAGCACTGAAACTAAAGTGAGTACAACTAGGAATCATTCTCAGATAATTAATTCCAAATGCATGTAACTGACACTAGCAACTGCCACCTTTTTTCTTTTTTTTTTCTTTCTTTCTTTTTTTACAAAAAGCAAGTGGAAATATAGAGTGAAAAAGTGAATGATTAAGAACCAATCACTTACCATTGGGCCTGGCTTCCCAGGCATCCCATGCTGGCCACGTCCACCCTAGACACAAAAATAGAAAACAGAGTATTTGTAAGAATTCTTGCTATTTTTAAAATTATTTATTGTCAGAATTTGTGATAAAACTATATATACTAAAGTGATTAAAGAAATTCTGGATTGCACATTCCTCTAAACACTGTCATGAAAAATTTCTGGAAGAAATTATGCTCCCAGTTGAGTTAATGGATTCCTCTATGTTCAGAAAAGACAATATTTTGAGAGTGTCATTGTATGGGGCACATGATACAAGTGGATCATATAAAAGTCATGGGGAGAAATGCCAGAAAAATAATACTTGACACTGGATGTAAAGGCAGCAGGATGGAAGTTCTAACTCAAATATGATCTCATGTCAAGGATAATCTCTCTTTTTGTTGAAAATCAAAATACTTTTAAGATTATAGCTTTATTATTGTGAATTAAATTTTTAGATTTCATCTAAATTGAAATTTGAATTGAAAGACTTCATCTTAACTTTCATTTTAAACCTTTTTCCAGATGGAATTGAAACATTATTTCCTGTTCAGTAATTTTTGCTCTCAAGAAATCCCACAGAAACATTGAAGACATTTTTATATTCCACAAAATCGTTCTGTGGGGGTATTTAGATTGATGGGCAGCTCTGCTAAGAGAAGTTACCATATAGTTCCACTCTCATTTTAAAACTGCTTTTAACTTTAAAAATTTGTAGTAAAGATCTCACTCCAGAAAACTGCTCAGCCCTAACTTCCTTAAGCTGTAGCAGAACTCACAACACAGGTGACTAGTAAATCACATGAATACTTTCAGGTTCAGGGATTTAAATTTAAGTTAACAAGAGAAGCAGACAAAAGAAAAGGAAGATTCTACTTACAGGGGCACCCTGTGGTCCAATTCGTCCTCTTTCCCCTGGCATTCCCCGAGGTCCCTTGAAGAAAGAACAAAAAGTGCATTATTTAGGAGGTCATGTCAGAGTAATAAAAAGGGTTGGGTTTTTTCACTCTTGCAGGAGCAACTTATCTTGCCCTAAAACAAAATAGAAGTAGCAGCTCATAAAAATCCTTACAGCCTCACAGGCTTGCCCAGTGGAAATCTAATAAATTGTAATTTGTTTTTCCATTCTGACACCATTTCCAGTCTTAAACAGGTTAGAATAAATTCTGTATATACTCGGCAGTAGCAATAATGCAACTTCACTAAATCTCATTCACAAATTAGATTCCACTTCAGGGATGTTACATTCTACACACAACACAGAGCTTCACAGAGAGATGTATTACCTGATATCAGAAAGAGGCTTCACTTCCAGAAGCACTGCTGAGTCCATTTTTGTCATGTAACACTACTCACGCATATTCAGTGGTCCAAAACCACATGTGGATCAAAACTACTCTAAAAAAAGTTTCTCCATTCCACTTCCAGGTCATGCCTACTTATCCTCACTGTAATCTCCAAAATCCTCTGTCCATGGTTTTCTCAATTAGTTCATTCCCGATCTAAATTACTCCAGTTCTACCTCAGAGCAACCTAAGCCAGTTTTTCTCATGTTGAGATCACTCCATATGAGGCATCAACATGTAAAAATGAAAAAACGATCACCCTACACTTACATGAGCTGGGAAACCATCACCACACCTACACCTCTCTGCTGAGCCTTCTGATTTATGAGTGTTACCTATGTCTGTGAGTGGAGGGGAAGAACAGTTACAGTGGACCTCACTGTCAGAGTAATAGAAAATGAAGCCTTCATGAAGAGAAAGTTCAGCTCCCTGAGCTCAAACACAGGTCCCAAAGCCCTGAAATCCCCACTAGCAGTAGTAATTACAATCACTTCTGCAATACCCAATGCATGTGACACTCACCAGAGGACCTGTTGGACCCATGGCTCCGGTCGGTCCGGACTCTCCCTAGGAAAGGAAAGGAAATGACAGAATTAGAGAAATGGGTAAAAGGAAAACTGAGTCACATCTCACCCCTGTGCTGTGTGGTTTTGTTGGACCTCAGGGGCAGATTTGCAGAGATACCCATGTGCATCACACATGGCAAGGACACTGTTCCCCACACTGATGGAATCACCATGTTTATGTGTTCTCAGTGTTTATGTGTTCTCTGCCAAAACTGCTGCTGTTTTTGCCTCCACAGAAAGTGGTAGGCAGTCTTGGGAAAGAAATCTTTTCTTACACAGACTCTCCTTAACTACTAGTCTCACATTTCAATTTAGATTTTGGAAGATTCGTTCATTTACTATGTTTTTAATCTAAAGGAATAGTTCTGTCTCACATTCAATTATCACTTATGCGAGGCCAAAAATGTTTCAGCATCAGCACTGATGAAAGTGGAAAAGCCTGAAAAAAGTGTTCTATGCTCTTTTAAAACATCTTCTAACCTATCTCAAAAGAACTGACTCCAGCTGGCTATCCTGTGTTACCACTGCTTTGATATGAAGTTGTAAGAGTGGTGCAGTCCCAATGGAGATCAAAAATTCTAAGAGAATAAACTAATAAAACAGTCGGTTTGATTAAGATATATCCCCTCTCCTCTCCAATGCCTGTTTCTTTTAAGCCAATTTTTCATAATTTGAAATAGGAAGGTCAGGTTTTAGTTATGCATTGCTTTATTTGATTATATTAAAAATGTTCAGCTTGGTCACATGGAGCCAACAAGAACCATCAACTGTCCAAGTGGAGAACTGCAAAATGTGCACGGGCCCTTTGTTAGGAGACTCTGCTGAATTCAGCGTGTGTGTCACAAGTGGAGCACTCAGCTCAGCCAGTGATCCTTCACAGGCCTAAAGCAGCCCCAGCTGAAGTTGGGACTGGCACTATTGAACCCACATAAAGGTCAGAGGGGGTACAAAGCTGTCTTCAAAAGATCTGCTGCCTTTCAGGATCTTGGTATTACACAAAACATGCTTAATCCTTTAGTTGCTTGGGCCAAAAAATACCTTTGCTCCAGCTGCTCCAATTTCACCTTTTGGACCATCAAGTCCTTTCAATCCCTGTAAGTTATAAAAAATACAAAAAAATTGTATTTATATATGTACACACAGAGAACACTCCTACTATTATTGTTAAAGTAACTTGATATTAAACTATGAAGAATAGGTCTGAGGTGGTAAGAGTAAGAAAAGGAAAAAAAACAGATGGAATAAAGTTTTTAAACATTTCCTAAATGGAAAGCATTTGTACAAGGTACATTTCCTTGGATTTGGTTTCCTTTTTAAAACAAGCAAGTTTTAAAAAAAAATCCTAAAACAACAAGGACGAGGCTCTGAGCCATAGGAAACCAATTTATTCCTCCCTGAAGTAAAATTCTGGCCAGAAAACCTGGTAATTTGTAATCACTCCATGTTGCAAACATATCCACCCCTCAAGTTCCCCACCCTAATGCAAGACTTGCCAACCGAGTGAGAGATCTGTCAGGTTTGCGCCTCCTGAAGCTTGGCAGGGCTCACTCAAGCTCCTTCCAGATCCCCAGAACATTTGAAAATAGAGTGAAGAAAGCACTGGAGCGTGTAATACAGAGGTCAGCTTAAAGGGGAATAGCAATGATTTTCTGCAAGGCCCTCTTTCTCTCAAATGCCAGTAATCCTGCTACAGCTGCCTTATCAGTAGAGCAGGCGAATTCTGCACAGGTACAAAGAAAAATCTTCATTCTGAAACTGCCAGGAAATATCTGTATCAGAGGGAAAACCTTGTCTCTTACCCGGTGACCCTTGAGACCTGGGAGACCAGGAGCACCAGGAAAGCCTCGGGGGCCCTAGGTGGGAAAAAGAAAAAACCAAATACAATCCTGATTCTGCAGATAAAGCAAGCAATAATGGCACTAACAGGGATAAGGGCAGCAGCAATACTGATATTTCTAACACTCCTTCTTCACCTCCATCATTGTGAGGAACAGCATTTGAGCAGCTCACAGATGATACAGCCTGGAAGTTATTCTCAGCATTATACACATTTTCACTGACATTAAAAGCTTTACCATTTATGTTGCTGTGTGATCAAACTCCAAATTTCAACAAAAGTAATGAAATAAGATGAATGGTACATCAAGTTTTGAGGGTTAATACGGACAAACATTAATGAAACTGAGATCAAAATTCAGAGCTATCACTTCAAATGAAATAGAAACTCAGACCTGCAAACTGTACCTGTCCTTTCAGAACATGTCAGTCCAGAAACTGCTACCAAAACACAGTTAGCAACTAAACCAAACCTGTCTTGTAGCTTTCTACCAAGTTTCTCTGGAAAGGCTAGCAGAAGGGAGCTAAGTGCCTAGTGTCAGAATATTTGTGATATGAATTCAGAACAGAAATCTCAGGTAACAGTTATCCTCTCAGCAACAAACACCAGTCTGGAGCATAGGAGTGAGCTGAGACAAGGACTTCAGATACTGAATGGCACTCATGATTAAAAGCAATTCTGATGAGTCACATCAGGGTGAAGCAATAAGGAACCAGTATGATATGATGACATATGATTATTTTGCTAAATTTTAAATAATCGTGCTCTTACTGGAGATCCTGGAAATCCAGGCTCACCGGATTGTCCTGGTCTGCCAGGTTCACCCTAAGGAAAGAGGGAAAAAAAAAAGAACACATTAAAACAGGAGATTTGAAAATGGACTTTTTGTATTCTTCTTCCATTCAAACAAATGAGGACATTCACATCAGTATTGTGCTTTCTCTCTTTGCTGTAACCAATGTCAGTGACATGAATCAACTGACATGTGCCTAGCAAATGTGCATTAGAAACATTAACTCATGAAAGGTTTTTAACCAAGAACTGGGAAAACTGAAGCCTGAGACCACAATGTATCCTAGTAGTCAAGAGATGGTGCTGCCTCATGGTTTTCCTGACAATTAATGAGGCAATCTTCTGTCATCTTCACACAGAGCATCAAATTGCTATTATTTCCCACTGGAACAGCAACTTAAAACTACCTGCCTTGTAGCTTGTGACTCTCCTTCTGTTTAAATGTTTTAATACATGTATAATTTCATTCTAGGACAGTGACTATTTTCCATGTATTGCAATAGGAAAAGCAATATGGTGAAACCAAACAAGTATATTTTGAAGATGAACCAAAGCCCTCCAGAGTCACAGCCAAATTTTCCTTTACACGCATCAGTCAGTTCAAATACACCCAGGACACCAGGATGCCAGAATATGATAAGCTTCAGAAAAATAGTTTCAGGTAGAGAGAAGGCAAGGTTCTTCACAAATGTGATTGAAGACACCCAAACAATGGAAAATGGGGCAAGTTCTTAGAGCAGTGTCAAGACTTCCCTGCACTGAGAGTTAACATTGCTAAGGATTCTTAAAAATCCTTGTACAGTTTAATGGGAAGGTAGCTGTTACACAATTAGTTTCTACACTAAAACAGCATCTGCAGTTTTCTAACTAATTTCCCAGTTATAAATTACAGTTCAGATGGATTTAGTGTAATTTGCAAACAAATAATATACACCTACCAGTGTCTTGGGCTACTGTTGAGCAGTACATATATATGCTCATATAATATATATAAAACATTTTACATATAAATGTATGTATACATAAAGAAAAAAAAATCAATTAAGAACATAATCAATTATCATTTTTTAAGAACCTAAACAAAATCTTGTCCAGACACATGTGTATGCTGCCATTACAGCTCTTCTAACCCAACATGCAATCCCAAAAGAGAGGAGATGCCTCCAAGTGAGCCCCTGTGATTTATTGTTATGTTTGATTTCAAAAGAGATTATCTCAGTTAAGAACTTACTGAGGCAAGAAATGGAGATGGTGCTTAGACTTTAGGTATGATGATGACACGTAAGGAAAAGAAAGGAGGGGTTGGGAAATGGTTGCCAAGACTCACAGTTGTGATGCTGGATTTAATGAGGAGTACAATTACAAAGGAGAGCAGACAATAGCAGTTACAACAGGAACATCTGCTGGTTAGTCACTGTCTCACAGATGCCAATGTTTGTTTTATTAAAAATAAAACAAGCCACAAAGGATAACAAACTTACATCTTCACCAGGTTTGCCCGGAGGTCCTTCTGGTCCACGAGAACCAATTGGCCCCTGAGAAATAAATATATTTATTGAGAAGTCAGTTTAGCCATCACTTAAATATCTACTTACTCCATTTCAAAGTCTGGTTTTACAAAAAACAGATGTAGAAAAAGGAAGATTTTATGCCTAAGCACATTTGCTCAATTTGTAGTGCATCCTGACCCTAGAAAACCTGTGTTATATTATATGAAAATACAGGATGGATTCTTTAGGGGGAAAACTCTAAACATTAAAAAACACAATTGCTGTTGCTTCAAATCTCTGGCTCTTGCTTTTACTTTTGAATCATTTTGTTGCCTAAAAAAATATATTCTCATCATCCTTTGTGTAAGTTGCACTATCAAGTATGGTTTTGCCAGTGCCTAACCATCCTCAGGCCTGTGCTGGAAAAGTGAGAGTGATTGTTTCTAATATAATCACTGCTATTCACATTCAAAACAACTCAAATTCACTGTCCTGGACAACATGCTTTGAACGCCACAACTCTTCACTGAAGTTACTTAATAGTTTCAGCTGAAACAACATGGCAAAAATTTTGTTCTGAAACAAAAAGTATAGCCTATTTGCAATTCTATTGTAGAAATGTTTGAATTTATTGGTCTTACCATAGGTCCTGGATCCCCAGGTTCACCAGGTGGGCCTGTGGGGCCAGCGCCTCCCTAAGATTAACCAAAGATTAATACAGTTAAAAATTCCAAAAGCAATTATAAGGAGTTAATTTAAAATACGTGACCAGGAAAATCACAGCCTATGGAAGAGTCTGGATTCTAACTCAAAACCAGTTCACATTTCCATATGAGTGGAAGTTGGATACTAAAACCCCTTAAGCTGTAGATAATCCTGTGCCATACACAAACCCCACTGGAAACTTAACACCATGCCAATACCAAAACCAGAACAGTCTCCATTTTCATTGCTGCTCACTCATTAAAAAACGTGTTGGGCCTCTGTTAAAGACCTAATAAACTGTTCTTTTGGAGCCAATTCCTGTGCATAGAGTCCATCTGGAGCAGAGCCCTTGTTTAAATTCCCTTCTGGATGAAGGTGCATTCAGCCACAAGTCCCAGAGGATGGACACTGCCCCAGAGATGCACAAACCCCGCTCACTACGAGCTCTGCTGTCAGCTCTGGCCAATTAAATCCCCGGAGGTGAAGCACTCACTTGTTTTCCTTGGAGACCCTGAGGACCTCTTGGACCCACTGGACCCTGTTGAACACACAGCTTGTTACACACTGGAAAACAACCTTTCCCAAGTAACATTCACCCTACCAAAGGCAAAATGGCCTGATAGTGACCACCGGCATTTCCACAGTTCAAAAGGTTTTTACTCAGAAAACCGGCGTTATGAAACACAAGCACATGCTGAATGAAATCTTCAAAGTCCAAAAGCCACAGGAGTATAATTTCATTAGCAGCTGAAAATATGGACTTGGTGCTTCCTACAACCCCAGTGTCTCTGGAATCACAGTAACCAATCTGTCTAGCCCCATGAAAAAACGTAGTAACAAAATAAGAGTTGGAGGAAACAGTTTTCCCTTGAAGGGAATGTCACTACTCAGATGAATCTCATAATGGGATCAATGGCACAATAAAGTAATCTTCTTGTTCTCAGTCATGAGCTGAAAAGCAGTAATGAAAGGATTTGTTTAAATGTATCATACAAACCACTAAAAGACCTTTCCAAATCATTGTGGTTAGTTACACAAAACTCAGATTGTCCCTTAGAAAGTGTCATGGAACTTTTAGGAGCAATCTCAAACCTAATCTTAACTCGTAATATGAAATAAATATTATCTTGTTTGAAAGTAATTATCTTGGTTCTAGGAATACAGAAATACCTGTAACAGACAACCATCCATTTTGAGAGAAATTCAAGACTTATGTCTATTAAAATTCAATAATTTTTTACCAGCTTTTACAAAGTAAATGTAGATGAGTTAGCAATGGGCCATTTTTAAAAAAGCTAATGAACCTTAGAAACAAAACAGTCTTTCAGCTGTCAGTCCCCCAGTTAACAAAAGAAGTAGAGAATATCCCATAATATGATGAATCAAACCAAAGACAGTGAGTGCGTGCCAACTGGCTTTAGCAGACTTTGTGTAAGGCCACAATTATATTAACATTGAATTGAATCATATCTGAGAATGGAAAGAGAAGAGGTGGTACAAGAGGTACAACACCTTGAGAAAAACTGAGTGAAAGGATTAAGCAAAACAGTGAAAGCAACAAAGTAGGGCAGACTTGTGGCACAAATCACTTTATGTTCAGAAAGCACATTCACTGAAGAGGTGTTCATCAAAAAGTTCTTTGAAGAAATCACTGCAAAAGTTAGTCCTAAGGCAAAGTATTGAATTATCTTCAGAACCTTTCGTATGGGTATTGGAACTGATTTTGAAGGCGACTAGTGGATTTTAAAGGGACTAGGGGAATTGGATAAGATTCAGGTGGGCAAACTCATGGGCAGTACAATCACTAAAGGATGGTTTCCTTCAGAATGAATGCTAAACATATCAGCAGAAGGTTAACAGTATTTCCAAGATATCAAACATGAGGAGAGGTATTATTAAGAAACAATCCCAAGAGTTCCAGAAGAGAAAAGTTAGGGTGGTGAAACAGCTCTCACAGACGGTAGAAAATTTCAGTGTTACCATTAAGACCCCAGTGCACTCAAAACAAAGGGCATATCTAAACAGTGTTGGATGCCAGTGAAAAAATTTGGCCCACTGGAGAAACAGGAAGTCTGTTGTGAAATAACCAAGCACAGATTTGAGTTAAGAGCTGGTTTTGGAAGTATTTTTTTTTAATTACTACCAAAAAATCCCTGATTTCATGTCACATATGAAAAGCAATTACACATTTTTTTATTCTGCTTTGTGTTATACCTGACAAATTTCAGTCACTCTGCAGTGACTCAAGAGGAGCTGGCTTTTTCTCCTGTACCTTACTGATAGTAGCTGCTATATTTCAGAAAGAGAGACGGATAGAGGTGGGAGAAGAAGCTGTCATTTAACAGAAAAACACTTTTTTCCCCAGGTACTGTGCAAAACTCTACTAGAATATCCTGCACATCCAGCTTCTAGAGGCACAGGAAGCTGTAGAGGATGAATTCCCTTTTGGGTTTTTGGACACACTCCCCTTCCATCCTCTCTTACAGAATAGGGCTAATGTGGTCTTACCACTGCACCAGGCATCAGTCCCATCTGACTACCAAGTCCAGACTTCTCATCCAGTCCTGCCATCTGAGCTGAAAAGGGCTGGAAAAATAAGATGGGTGAATTTAGCTGTAAGTCATTGTGATGGTTTGTAAGGCAAAATTCCATGCAACCACATCTTCATTATTTACCTTGCTTTTGCAGTGCTAACAGCTAAATTCTTGGTTTAGTCAGTAATACAAAATTTGTCTTTCCTGTAACTTTGAGGTGTTTAAAGCTTCAAAGACCATGTGAATACATTATATGCTTATTATTTTATTTCCATTTTAATATTAAACAAGTGTAAAATGACCTAAAAAGAAGAAAACCTCCCAATAGATTAATTATGTTTTTTCATGACCTACAAATCATGTACTTCATGTACCTTAAGGCTTCCTTTTTTTTTTCACTTACCCTGCTTCAAGACCAGAAATGTCATAAGATAAATGGAAATGCGGCTGATATCATGATGACAAATTAGAATTTTTAGGCATCTTGCCCTTATCCAGCAAAGCTGAAAGCCACTGCTGTTCCTAGCAATTCACAGAGACCAATGAGCTAGAGAAGGGAGAAACTTCAGCGCCCTCCTTCTTATGCAAACAAATAATTGAAATCCACTGTGTTATTCAGACCAGAGCCTCATTCACAGCAGGCCAGAGCCTAAAGGGGCTGGGAACAAGCAACAGCTCAAATGTAGATTCAAATCTCCCAACATTTACACTTAGTTCCTCATTAGACTGGTCCCCAAACACATTTTCTAAAGGCAGGAATACAAACAAAAAATTACTTAGATTTCCAGCCACACCTTTCTTGCATATTTTCTGTGGAATTCTATGTAGGATAACGGCCTAGCACCCATTATGGTGCTTCTGTGATTCTACGAGATTCCAGTGTGCTGAAGATATTTACTTGGGCTGAGTCTGCTGGATTCAGAACTGTTGGGAAATGTGGTTAAGTCATGAAATGCTGCCCAAAGTTGCAAGCTACTGGCCTAACATGAATATTGCAGATTTTTGTTACTATAACTATTGTTTTCAGTAACAATGGAATGAGAAATCAAAGCAGGTGTCAAAACAGCAATAAATGTGTAACTGAATACACTTGACAAATTCAAATATGTATTTAATTATCAACCATAATTAGTGTGCAACAGAAGGGAGAGGAGAAAATAAGTTTTGCAGAATACCTTATCTGTATCTGTGGCTGGTCAGCATTGCTTTCACAAACAATTGCTTACTTAATTCAGTGTTGGTCTGAATAATTCCAGCAAGAAGTATAACCAACCACACTTTAGTTTCTCTCTTCGGTTATTTATATTTCATCCATCTTAATTTTCACTTTTCTATATTCCTAAGTTGGTGCACTCATTTCCTCTGTACTGCTGCTCAGGTCCCTTGGCTGGTGGAAGTAAAAGAACCCTTGTGGTGGTTCTAGATTAGGGCAGTTTGGCTTTGCTAGATGCTAAAATCTGCTGTGAAAGGTGCATCCTTGCCCAGGTTTCCCATATTCCATCTGTCCCAGTTTTTGGCAGAATTTGCAGTGCCACCAGCTGCTGCCCCTCGTGACTGGGAGACAGGAAGTGTGGGCACAGCATTCCAGGGTCACAGAATCAGATGCAAGTCACCATTTCTATCACGTGGATCTGCTCCAACACTCCGCTTTCAGCTAGAGCAATGTGAAACTTACCCTGCTTATTCCATCTGGTCCTGGGTGAGTGGGATGCCCTGGAGGACCAGGGTCACCAGGCTGGCCAGGGATACCAGGTTCCCCATCAATCCCTTGAGGACCACGAGGACCCTACAAAGAAAATCAGGAATGCCAGCAGTGTGCAAAAGTATTCACTGAAATCATTGTAACTGGTAAACATCTGCCCCTTTGGGATAAATCTGTATTTCTACAGAAAGCTCTTCAAACAAACAACATCCCTAAAGCCCTGTTCCCACCTTCAGATGAGAAGCACTTACTGAAATTAATCGGGAGTCCAACACTTAGGTAAACTGCAGTAATTTCTATCACAGGCTTTTTTAGAAACTCAGGCTTCCTACCTAGCCTGAGTTTCTAAATTCCATACTAGACTAAACTATTTTTGAAAACCTCTTTGGCTTTGCACATCATATAGAATAAAGTTAATTCACTCTTAAAATGTTTAGAGTCCAGATAAGTGTAAATATATACGGAGGCTTAGGAAACTCCAGAGTAATGGTGGATTTTTACAGCCTACTTGACATCATGAATGGTTTAGCCAGTTCACCACTGTTGAATTCTCAACAAATTATAATGCCAGAAACGCAGGGAAAGTTACCTGGTGTTGAAGTCACCTCTAGTAGGTACTTACAGAATAGGTTTGAGCCCATCCTGTGGCTCCCATTTTAATGTGGCTCCCACTTTTAATTCCTAAACTGCATTCAACCTACCTCATATAAGAACTAAAATTAAATATGGAGGCAGCTAATAAAATATTAATGGAACAAAAATGAGTAGTAATGGGGTCAATACAGACCTTTCAATCATAAAGACAGACTTAAAAGTGCTTGTTACTCCTTTTTTTCATTAGAATAAAATGCTTGACCAAGGCAAGGAAAAGACTTTTAGACTGTGTAATGAGCTCTTCTGTTTAAAGATTCTTAAACATAAAATTTTAGAAGCCTGGCTCACTGAGTCATCTTTTCAAACACAATTGACAATCTCACAGATTGCTGGGATTTCCATGAGGTGAGGACTGTGTCTGCAGCCCACTGCAGTGGAATTTGTGTCTGAAGTGTTATGGTTTGAACTAGTCTGGTTTCCAGAAGGAGCTCTGAATAGATGGTATTCTGAACAAATGAGAAGGGCTGTGCATGTTGGATGGAAGCAGAAGGTTTTAGCACAGAACGTCATTCTTAAATATATCTATTATAAACACAAGTACACACTGCCAAACCTAAAAGTGCTTACTGTCCCAAGGAGCAGAAGAAGGAGATACCTTATTTGTTTATTCTCAAAACAAAAAGAAAACAAAGCTAAACATTAGAGAGAAAAACCCACAAAACCACAGTTGCCTAAAAAGAATTTGGCAAGTCTGTAGGATTGCCAATTTTCAATAGCCACACAAGACACTTTAACAAAATCTAATAGAGAAAAAGGCCTTTTAAAATTTCTTATTAGAAAAGGACTGACCTTTTAGTCACCAAAACTCAAGCTGCCTCAAGAGCAAAAATACAACTGCATACCTCAAAATCAACGTCATCAAAATGCATGTTTGTATTTGCAGGTAGCAAGTAACTAGTGGTATATAACCAGTTTGGTGGGGTTTAAATAAAATACTGATTATAATTTTATTTATTTTACTGTATTTATAAGTTTTTATGTATAGAAAAAAAGCCCTTTCGTTTTCTTTCACGAGTTCGAGAAGAGTAAGGTTTAAAAAAAAAAAAAAAAAAAAGAGGAAAAGGGAAAAATATTCTCACAAATGCCACGAGGTGGCACCATTTAAACACACAATTTTCTCAATCTGGCCCACCGCTGCTGCAGGTCAGGAAACAATTAAAGGTTTTGCTTGTAATATAATAAAAGGAAAAAGCAGCTCATGGTAGGACACTCCCAAACTTCTATCTACTTAAACGGCTACTGAAAGTAAAATTGAGTGTAAATCCACATGGAAAGAAAAACATATGAATGGTTCTGAGGATGTCCAAGTTTATTTTCTGTCTTCAAAAGGCCATTTGTTAACAACTAAAATGTCACCATGCTCCAAAACTCCCCCTCCCTAGATGCATTCTGAAAATGCAGCCATACTGTTCTCTAGCTGTCTCTCACTGTTACACTAACAAAGAATCTCGTGTAAAAAAATGCTGATATTCCTGAATTCATTTTACATCCAAGGGTCCAGCTTTTGTAAAAGGTGGAGACCCACAGCAGGGTTGAGCTCTTTCTGCTCACTAGTCAGGGGGAGCCTGACTTTAAAGAACAAAAAACAATCTGAAGAAATAAATAAACAGCTTGGAAATGTGCTTAGTAAATTAGTAACGTCCTCAGTCAGTAATATGTTTAACCAAATTAATTTTACAAAGGCAGTCTGTACAAGGTTATCTGCTCCATGAGGGGTTTTTTCCATAATATAAACTGCATGTGTGAGCTAACATTTCTTTTCCACAAGTAAAAGTAAACCCCCTGCAGTAGCAGTCACTGTGTCTCTGAGAGATCTTGGTCTCAGACCCACATTCTGGCATACACACAGCTCATCAGAACCTCTACAGGAACATTTGCAAAGGAACTGACTGCTTCTCAGTCCTTTGTTATTCCTTGAAAGCAGGATAATAACTTGTGTCAAAAGGACTCAAAGCCATTTACAGCCTTTTGAGATTTTAGGTGCTCGTGGCCACCACTCTGTAGGGACACAAGGGATGCATGGCGGGGAATCTGAATTTATTTAGCATCTCACTGACAATACTGCACATTAGGAAAGCACTTCAGACACAGTCTCATTCAGAAAACACAAGCCAAGATTTCTCTGTGCATCCCAAGACTGCACAACTACTCCCCGAGTTCTGTTAGGCATTTTGATACTCGTTCTTCTGACAAAGGTCTTCTGGGGATCTGAAGAGCAGCAGTGGCTTGGGAAGCATCTCAAAGAGGCTACACAATTCCTGCACTGCTTCAACAACGTCATTGCCATCTACAGACAACAGGCACACACTGGAAACAGGGCAAGGGAGTCTGGTTTAGGCCTATGCCTAACCTCAGGATTGGCTTGCTCTCTCTCCTGAGGGATAGGAAAATATCCACACTGAAATTACAATGATTCAACTGTCAAATCTGCTTTTAGCTGCCTCTGCTCTTTGACCTAGCTTTTACAAAAGAAACATGTCATCTGGGGTATTTTCAAGCACTCCTTTTTGGCCTTTTTGTGGTTCTCCACACGCAGACACCAAAACTCCCTTATGAAGTCTTTATTTCCACTGAGCAATCCTGGTTACATTATTCACAAGCATACCAACAAATGTAGTCATATATTAACTCCTGCTAACTTCTGAGCTTTCTCTTTTCTGCAGAGCTCTGAGGCACACAGCTCACACAGCTTCTGCTGCACAGCAGTCACCAGCAAACAGCCATCAAGTTCTAATCAAGGGAACGTGATGTTCCAGTTCTGTCTGAGAATGTTTGTTGAGAAAGAATGGCTTTGGTGGAATTACTGCTAAACCTCTGTCCATTTCTCAAAATATTCAGGTTTCAGTCTACCCCGGTAATGATGAAATAGAAAGGTTTTCCTGTATGTTACCTGATTCCTGGAAAATACGAGGACAGTTTTGGTAACTCTAGAAGACATAGAGACAGTTTAAAGCCATTTAATCTTTTGAGGTTGCTTCAGGTACTTTATTTCTGAGATCTTTAATAACTTACAGGTCTTCCCTTTGGTCCTCGTTCTCCTCGTGGACCTTGTGAGCCTGGAGGTCCCTAAAAGAAAGACCACAAATATTAAGTTCTCTTTTAAACTACCTAATAATTAATAAAACTCTGCAAATATTAAATTCAGTGCTTATTTGAAAATTAATTTGTAGGGGTTTTTTCTACATCATCATGAAGAAAACAGCTATAATCACCAAGTAGTCAATATTTCTTCTCAACTGTACATTGCCTGAAGGGAGTAGAACCACAATGCAGAGATCTACAAAGTGGTCTCATCTCATGTGCTCCACAGGTTAATCCAGCAAAGGTTTTCTGAATGCTGGAGGCTCTTCATGCAGAGTACAGATTTGAGACACCCTTCCTGCTAGCTGAGGACTGCTCTGTGCTCAGCCACAGCATGGAGCATCCTGCAGCTCCTCCTGCTCCTGGCTTGGTCCCTGCTGGAGACACATTCCCCAGCATCTACCTGGCACTACGGGCCTCAGATGTCCAGATTCTACAAGCACACATCCATTTGATGCCTTAAGTTTTAGCTTTCATGTGTTTCAGACTCTGTGCTGCCTAAGAATGTAGTTCTGAGCCTCATATTAAGTGTTAGTAAGCTCACTTCACAAAGCAGGGAGACAAAACAAATTCCCTTTTCTGATGAAGACCAAGGACAACGAGTACAAGTTTCAGGCCCAAAAGCACAAACAACAGTGGACTGAAGAAGGGAAACAAGACGGAAGAGACCTCACAACCCAAAGTTGTAATTGGACAATTAAACCCCAATATGCAAATGGACCAAAACTTATTAAAGTGTGAGACCTCGTGACCGGTCGTGCACTTTGTGACCATTTTAAGTCCACCTCGGGTGTAGCCCTGATCAGGCTCTGTTCCTGCCCAAGGTGTACCCTAGAGGCCTTTTAATAAATATCTACTCTATTCTCTAGCTCTGTCCAGTCTCTGTTCCAGGTCAGCCTTCCCAAGGCATCACATTCCCTCCGGGCATGGGCTGACCTGACAATCCTCTTCTCGCCTCCTCAAAGCCAGTGG
Source organism: Prinia subflava (assembly GCF_021018805.1). Lineage (NCBI taxonomy): Eukaryota > Metazoa > Chordata > Aves > Passeriformes > Cisticolidae > Prinia > Prinia subflava. The sequence goes on along the minus strand of NC_086252.1, from coordinate 3,300,637 downwards.
CCCTGCAGATAAAACTCACTGAGGCGTGGAAGGATCCTCCCTCACATCACCCTCACAACACAAACCACACACGGCACAAAGGGGCACAGCCTCATCAGAGAGGCACAAGATCAAAAAGTACTCACGGCTGGTCCCGGGCGGCCTCGTATGCCTGAAACCTAGAGCAGGGAATAGAAATTAAAGTCACCACACGTCATGGCTGCATTTGTTGTGAGTGCCCTACAGAAAATCAGTTATTGAAAAGTAAATAGCAAGGCAGGACATTAAAGTACCAAGCAAGTTAAAAGGTTTTTCAGGGAAAGGGGGTAAAAATGTAATAAATATAATTTCCACAGGTTTTCTTTTTCCAGTTTGGAGTCTTTATTAACAATGTCAGCAAAATCTTAGCAGTATCACTGCTCCTCTAAAAAAGATTAAATAAATAAATGAATTATAATGATTTAGGCTCAGCTTATTGATTATTTAAATCTGTTTGTCTTCACACTAGAAAAGAATAAATACATAATGGAAATTTCATTTCACCCCTTTCTAGATACCCAATTTACCATTACACTTCTAGAAAAATCTAACCATAAAAATAAAGATTATGGCAGAAGAACTAACAACTACCAGGAATTTCTAATGTTACATATGTGAAACAGCATACTTATTTCCACTCCTTTCATTTCTAGGCTGTAGGGTTTTGTTGTATTTACTTCATTGCTGCAATTCTGCTTTAAAGCACTAATATGTGCACTTTCAGGGTGTGCAGATACATGAAGAAAATATTAACTTACAGGTGGTACTATTCCAGGTTCTCCTTTTTGTCCCTGTGTGAAAAAGATGCCAAAACATCAGATGCCAGAAAAGAAGTGCAAGTACAATTAACAATACCAGTTTCACCAACACCATCCCTGTGACTGTGATAGAAAGTCCATAAAAATACAAAAATACTAAATTAAAGGACCTGTGACAAATAATCCATGGACACAGGTTAAATGAAGGCCATAAATTAACATTATCCTCTAGCTGTATAACATACTGTCTGAAAGAAGAATTAAACTAAAAAATATTAAACTTTTCTGTTAGAACTGCTAGAAAGTGCTAGAAAATACATTGGAGTTCTACTGTTGGATGATTTGATTCATGTGAAATATAGAGCCTAGAGCAGCACTTAGATTCCATTTGTTCAAGATACTAAATCAAAATATGTATCATCAAATCCACGGATATAGAAATCCATCCTTAGCCTAGGGACAGAAGACAAGGATATTGCATAGCTTCAGAGTGAAGGACAACAACTGACAATTGACTTTCTTTAAGCTGAATGTGTTGACAATGATTACCTGTTACATCAAGTAACTGGGTTTAGACATAGCAGTGGTAACTGGTTTTTTAAGGAAAAATTAGGACTTTGCAAAGGTAAAAAAAATTCCTGCCGTGCTTATCAAGTAATAAATAATAAGGTGGGTACAGTCCATTTATTTCCATAAACTACCTCTACATAGAGAGTACTCAGGTTTTGTGAATGCATGTACTTGATAATCTCAAAGTTATTTCAATTATTTCTTGCAATTGCTTGCTATCTTAGAAGCCTATTTATTCTTAATTTTACTTTTTTCTGTAAGAAGGAAGAAATTTCTTCTTTTAATTTCTTTTGTAAGGGTCTTCCCTTTGTTTACTTGCACACAATGAGAGAAGCTGCCCACAGAACCGTGGCTCTGGGCAAGGACACAAGGTTCCGGTGCTGCCTCCTGCCCACTGGGCAGCTCAGCCTCAGCATAAAAACCAGCTGCAAGCTTTACCAGTTCAGCATCTACTGACAGAATGGTCCTTTCCCTGTGGCACTGCTGGAGATGACACAACCAAACAACTCCCACTGGAATTCCTTTGATGTACAGCAGGGATTTTCAGCCTGTATTAAAATCAGGATTTCTGCCTGCATCCCACGTTTTTTTCACGTGGACTGCAATCCCCCTGGCCACCAAGAAAGGCCAAGAGAAAGAACTACATCTTTTTAACAAAGATTATGTGGTTTTTTGTGATATGCTTCAAGGAGATGCATGGGAGTCTTTCGACAGTAGTAATACATTACAAAAAAGTGAAGGAAATCTTACCTTTCTTCCTCTACCTATGAGAAAGGACAAAAGAAGAAAAGAGAAGAAATTAGTGGTTTTACTCTGAGGCAGAGTACAGTAAGAGCTGAGTGAAGGTGTTGCAGCTAGAGCCACCCCTGACCTTGGACGCAGAGGGGATGGGACATTGCCTACAGGGAGCTGGGAGAGCTCCCAGGGACACACATACTGCCTGGTTCTGGTGTGAGAAATCACAACACTGTGCAAAAATATCCTCTAATTCTCAGCCTTTTTCCTCATTGCACAGGATAACAAAAAAACACTTTGGGAAAGCAGAGTGTCTTGTGGGGGGTTGTCAGATGCAGGAAGTCAAGGGAAGCTTTATTACTGACTGCAGCAGTAACTGCTGATGGACCCACAACATGTTACATGGTATTTTTCAGAAGACAGAGCTCACAGAGGAATTTTTGACCTTTCCTTTTTTAGAAAGCACCTGCACTACCACGGATGTGCATTCAGAGCCATATAGCCACACTCGTGCCCACAAAAATCCTTCACAAGAATATTCAATAAATGCCTCAAATAAGAGTAAGGAATTTGGGAATGTATCCATACTGCTTTTAAATTTGCTGGGTGTACCCTGCTGGTGTTGGCCTAATGCCTCCCAAAACAGAGCAGGATGCACTATCTATTGATGCTCACCACATCTTGCTCCTCTGCTCAATTACACAAGTCCCTGCTTTGGTCTTTATCACTACTTTGTCCAATAGGAAGCTGATCAACAGCAGTTGTAGCTCCTGAAGAAATTAATTATTATACATTGAATGTAGCTCTAATAATTCAATACACAGTATGATGTAGCTTTAACTGCAAGGTAAAAAAAATTCTTTCATGAAAATTGAGGGGTAATTCCTTTATCCAATTCTCTCCAAGAAGAACTGGACTGGAAAAGACATCATCTTTAAGGCATATAACAGAAAAGATGCAAATAGGGAGTCAATAATACTTCACACTTCTTTTATATCTCACAAAAGGATCCATGTTTTCACTTTGGGGAAACATTTTACATTTACTCAGCTTATATTTATTAGAAGGTCCCTGAATTGTGCATTTGAAAGAATGCACTATATATATATATCATTATACGTAGTTATGTATTCAAAATATATTTATCTTAATATGTTTATTATATATACTTATCTTTCAATTTCAGATGAACCACAAAAATGCCAGAATTCAACCTCCTCAAAATACCAAGACAGATTTCAGATCAACCTTTTAGCTGTAAAGCCATTTGGGGTTATATCAGACTCACAGTCTAAAGCAAACTGTTTTGAATCAGCTACAGGGCAGCCCAAGAGAGATGATAACTGCTGAGTGTCTACTTTTTTCAGACTTCAATTTTCACCATAAAAACAGCATTAGGAACTTCAATATCACAAGCTTCCTAATTCTTTGGGCTGTGTCTCCTTTCAAACTAGCCAAGGCTCTTACCAATGGTGGGGTCAAAGTCCCGTGGTGTATGGGGACACACAGGACAGCACTCCCCCGGGGGCACCTGGGGGTTCTCACACTCCAGCAGGTCCTGACACTGGATTTCATCGCAAAGGATAGCTCCATTGTCACAGACACAGATTTGGCATGGGGAGGGCTTCCAAATATCCCTGTTCAGGTACATCTGTCCATTCTGAGTGCAGGCTATTTCTTCACCATCTTCTCCTGGAACAGAGGAGAGAACATACAGCACATTTTCCAACCATGAAATCAAAGGAATGGGACTGGACAAGAAAAGAGCACATCTGGAGATGAGAAGCAGCATCACGTACACAGAGAAAACAACGCACCAGCAGATCCGAAGCTGATGGTAAGGACTTTTAAGACAAGTGCCTTTCTTATTTTACCACCTTATTTCTTGATCAGAAAGAAGTAAAATAGAGTCACCAATTCGTCCACAGTATCAAAGGAACTTTGCCTGATGAGTTTCTGGATGTCATTCTGCTCAGTGGGGTGTCACTTCCACCTGAGGAGCTCCTGCCAACTCCCTGCTCTGTGTAAGAGCTGAGCACAGGACACTGGAGAGGTCTGGCTTGGGACACTTCTCTCTGGAACAGCCCATGCTGCCTGCTCCCTGCTGGCTCACACAGCCACATGGGACAGAGTTCAACAGACACAGCAGCAGTGGGGGAAAGAAAAAAGATAATCCCATTTGTTGGGTGAGGATTATTTATTGGTGTGGGGGAATACCAGCACAGAGAAACAAATCTTATGAACAGGACAGCCAACCTCTGCCCAGAGGCAGGAGCAGCACCCACTGCAGTGGTACTTGCAGCGGTATCTCCAGCTGAGTGACACGAGGCTCCTCACATGATTTACCTTCTTCAGTTTGCATAATCCAGCTGGCTGTGGCCCCATGTGATTAACCCAGCACACACACATGATACTGCCATGGATACATCTGAACTACATACAAAACATCCCTTGCGTATTTGAACCATATATGAAAGATCACCCTTTGTCACTATTTATATAGGACCAGGATGGACTGATTATATGCATACTTCCTCTCTATGTACTTATTCACACAATCATTCACGTTTATACTGCTTTACCCATATTTAAGTCTTTGCCTTTGTTTTCTTCCTACTTTATAGCCAAACACACTGGATATATTTGGATTTTATTTTTTTTTTTATTATGAGATGAGTATATCTCAGTATCTTCTCCTAAAGTTAAAATATGTCTGTGAAGGAGTCCAAAAAGCAAGTAAAGTAGAAAGTTTTGCTTGTGTATCCAACATTTCACAGAATGCCCTAGCAGCAAGAAAAGAATTTTCATTTTGTCCTAATGAATATTTCATCCTCTAAAGGAGCAAGCAGCCGCAAAACCAAAGAAGCATCCCCAGGCTGTCCCTAGACTATGTGTCACAACTTGCAAACCAAGAATCCCAGAGCCAAGACAGTGTCTGAGTCACACACAGCAAAGCTGTCACTCACAGTCCAAAAATTATTCTCCTGACCCCTGAGATGCTGCAGAGAAGACTGATCTTACTGGGGTAGGAGCTCCATCTGACCACAGAAATCCCTCCTATCAAAAAAATCTTTTAAATTTGACAATCCAGTTAAAACCACTACTGAAAAGTCCCAAACAGGTCTATTTTCTAACTGATACAAGACTGGGAGTAGGGTCAATTATACACACAGGACACCCTAATCAAAGATTATAACCACTGTTTGTTTAAGCATACCTGTTACTAGTGTAAAAATTACCAGCTCTAAGCACAAAGATAATTTCACTGTTCTATACATTTCTGTCCTAACTTAAACCAGATGTAAACAGAAAATTACAAAGTAATAAATATGAGCAGATTTGGAATTTCAGCTTCGTGCCTCATCTCAAGCCCAGTTACTCCATCAACGTCAAAGCTTGAAGAAAGGGAGCAGATGTGTCATTAACTGTTGCCTGCCATCACTAACAGCTTCTTAACACAAACTCTAATTGAAATTTTCACCAGGTCACCTCCTCTTCAATGGCTTTATCACACCAACAGACAAAATGACTCGAAGAGGTGCTGCAGAAGCTTAGGAGGAAATGTCTTCAGTGTGAAGTAAAGACATCAACCAAGTATGCTGTACAGTCCATTTATGACACTGTGAGAATCATTTTCCAAGCTGCAGATCGTATTTTGGAAACCACTCTTCTCACTTCTCCCTTGTGAGCATGACATAATGCACTGTCTGACATATTTAGCCTTTTCCCCCCAGATGTCTGGCATATGGCCTATGTCTTCTTTAACGTATCACCCACAGAACTCATTGTGCTGCTCAAAAGAGCATCAGTTTGCATAAATGAAATAACTTATTGAGCCCAAAGTCAGCATTCTGTCATAACTTCAAATAAACCACATAGCAACTGCTTTGGCAAATCAGAGCTGAGCCAGATGGTGACTAGCTTCTGCCTGGGTCCTGCTCAGTGGCTGGGAAAGAGGCAAAGGCAGGGCAAAAAGCACATTCCAACTTCTGAAAGATACTAAGAAGTCTGCTTTGCTATCAGATTGCAGATATGATAGTAATTTAAAAAAATACAAAACCAACACAAAACAAACAAACAAACCAAAACAAAAAAAAACAACAAAAAGAAAGAAAAAAAACCAAACACAACAAATTTAAACCAAAAGGAAAAAAGCTACCACTTTGTAATATTATCAGAAAACACAACGGTACATCTTTTGATTACATTTCGTGCTCCTAGTTTTTGTTTCTGCTGTGAATGTCTTACACTGAAAGAGTAACCTGGAAAGAGCAGCTATTTCAAAGCCGGCTCATTTCACAAGAATATTCTGACATTCTATTCCCAGGCCTGAACTGCAGGCATGTTATCCAACTACACCCAGAGCAGCACAGGCTGCAAAGGAAATCATTCTACCATTTCCTCTCTGGGCTGGCAATTTGCAGGTTTGTTTCAATCACAGAGACCAAGTTACAAACCCTTTATATATCACGTGTTCTTTCTACCCCTACAGTTGTAACACAAGGTGCTGAGTGGCTTGAGAAGCAGCTTTGGAAATTTTTAATGAGGCAAAAGGATCTGCTAGGCCATCAACTAATTCCTTTCTAACCAACAAAAAAGTACAACTCTAGCTGGTGTTGGACCTGACTAAAGAACTGACAGGATTCAAACCCACTGAGTTTCAAAGCAGTCTGCAAATATAAAGGGCAAGGTAGGAAAGACACTCAATGATACATTTAAGGACTCATTCATCCCTGACCTTACACAACAACCAACTTTCAGAAAGAGGATTTCAATGCAAAGCACAGAAAGAAAAATGCAAAATTTTTCTGCTATATGTTTATGGTTAAGGTATGGTTTTATTTTAAAGAAGTAATTTATCAGCAGTCAAACCATCAGTTACAGCTGATTGACTGGATCCTCAGACACAGAGACTACACATCAGCAGCTTGGAAATAAAATCACACCAGGCACTGACATAGCCAGGCCCAGTTTGGTGTCACCACTGAAGCTGTACTCATTACTGGGAGGGGAGGAAGGGGACAGAGGATCCAGCACATCATCCCAGGCACTCAATGTCCATCAGTCTTCGCGAGCAAGCGTCAAAGTTCGTGCACACACCACGTGTGTAAAGCCTCCTTTGCTTTGGGCTGCTTGTGCTGAGCTTGTTTTCATCTCAAGTACATCTCTCTCAAGGTTCATTCTCAAGCCAACAGCAGGAGAAGGCTTTTAAAAGACAGCACATGAAATAATTTCAATTTTTCACCACATCATTTTGAAAGCAACACCTGGAAATTTAGTGCTGTTTCATTTGCTCTTTAAAGTTATTTACTTCACATTATTGTGCCCATATTGCTGTCACTGATTCCTGGTTCACATCTTGCACAGGGAAGTAAGGGGGAAGTAAGGGGGAAGTAAGGGGGAAGTGAGGGGGAAGTAAGGGGGAAGTAAGGGGGAAGTAAGGGGGAAGTAAGGGGGAAGTAAGGGGGAAGTGAGGGGGAAGTGAGGGGGAAGTGAGGGGGGAAGAGAGGGGGGAAGAGAGGGGGGAAGAGAGGGGGGAAGAGAGGGGGAAGTAAGGGGGAAGTAAGGGGGAAGTAAGGGGGAAGTGAGGGGGAAGTGAGGGGGGAAGTGAGGGGGAAGTGAGGGGGGAAGAGAGGGGGGAAGAGAGGGGGGAAGAGAGGGGGGGAAGAGAGGGGGAAGTAAGGGGGAAGTGAGGGGGGAAGAGAGGGGGGAAGAGAGGGGGGAAGAGAGGGGGGAAGAGAGGGGGGAAGAGAGGGGGGAAGAGAGGGGGGGAAGAGGGGAAAGGGACCACAAAAATGTTCACCATAAAAAGTGGAAGCAGTGGACCCCCAGTACCTCAGCCGAGGTTACAGCAGGTATATGAAGGACAGGGACCCATCTGTCAATGACCTACTTGAAGAAAATAAATGCCACAAGCACAACCTGCATATATGAGTGTTTTCTGCAGACATTAAAAGCATTGAGTCATAGATAAAATGACAAGGAAAAGAAAAGGATTTGGCTTCAAAGCAGCTCCATTTCATCACATTTTCACTGGCCCTACCAAATGTGCTAATTAAAGGAGTCTAGAGGCTGACAGACCTACTGTGGTAGAGAACACAGTCTAACAAAAGCAAAAAAAAAAAGATGATGACTGGCACTGAAAGCAGTCTGCCAATTTTAGGCTTTCTTCTGTCAGGAGGGGCTTCTTGATGCATAGTGTAACCAAAGCCAGATTCTTTTGCATTGCTTAACATAAAAAGACTGGAACAGAAGGGGTATAGTTATTTAATGAAAAAGGGTTGGAAGTAAAACAGCTTGCACAGGGGTCTTCTCATCCACTCTGCCATCCTCACACGGGTTTGTGAAAAGCATAGGGAAATATAAGATTACACAGTGACAATGGTTTTTTAGTTTAAAAAGCTAGAAAATGAAAAGGTGAGGTTTGAGATATGAATTACAAAAGTTAATCCTGCTGACTCACAAAGCAGAGGTGCAGAAGTAAATCAAAGTGAGAGATGATACGTGCTAACAACCCTTGTGCAGATGTATTGTTGTGCATGTGTACAGACTGCCAACACAGGGACAAGAGGAGCTTGGTGTTAGTAATATTTGACTGTCAGCCTGCTGCAACAATAATGTAGGGCTTGGTCCAGATCCCATTAAATCAATAGGAAAAATCCTCTCATTTACTCCAATAAGAATCAGACTGTCTGTTTGGTTTGTATATTGGTAATTTTTTTGGACTAGTAATAAAGTATTATCTTTTAAAATACTAATAGATATATAATTTATAATACTAATATATATAAAATATACATAATTACTGTGACATGCAAATTATAATGTAAACAATTATTCTGAAAATCAGTTTTCAGGAGTACTGACAAATACAAAATCAATTTTGCATTTGTTGCACAGGAACAATTCTTGTTAATGATTAACAGGGAGAATTCACATAAATACTTTACAGTTACATACATGAGGATGAACCTGAAATACTTTATTAATAAAAGACTAAAGTGATGCACAATTTTGTGCACATTTTGGAAGAGAAGGGCATTCCAAGTTACTGCCCTAATTTACTCCTAGTAAAAAAGTGGGTAAGAACAAATCCGTTGCATTATATGTATGGGAATGTACACAGTCACAAATTTCAGAACTTTTTCTTAGAAAACTTGGTGGGGGGGAGTGGGGGGAGGTAGTGTTGAATCCATCCTCCAGAGTCCCTGCTTGAAAAAAATCCTAGGGGATAATTTGCTAAGTTGACAATTAATAAGCCTTTTTAACAGCATTCTGCAGAATAAAAGGTATTGAATGCTTTCAAGTCCAAATGGGTTTCAATGTGACTGAGGAGGTCAGCTCTCTAGACAAGGAGCTGCAAGCCTTCAGAAGTGAATTCACCAACCAAGAAAACCCAGCCTCCAAGCTCTAAACAGCAGTCCAGAAGCAGAAAGCAGCAGCAGAACAATACACCCTGACTTGGGAGAAGAAATGATCTCTCAAGTGAAAGGCTCTCTTAGTGGGACCTGGCAGCTGGGGTTTGTTTCTTCCACAAAATTGTGCCCAAATCAATCAATCAATCAATCTGTTTTCCACTCAGCATTGTGATTTCAATTTTGACTGAATGGGAGTGATTGAATAGGAAAAACTATGCTTAGGATACAGTTAAAGACCTCCAAATTAATTGTAAATCAATGTCTGAAGTATGCAACTGCTTCTACACTTACTCAGATGGAATCAATACTACCCTACAGTTGCTTTGGTGGCCTCTATTTCCTCTTTTTCTCACAGGTTCATGAATTTATGTCTCCATCGTGGCAAACAGAAGTTTTGCTTGCCTTTTTATGGATAAGTTTTATTTCCAACACAGAACAATCAAGAACAATGTTTTTATTACAAGATCCAACACATGCTGAATACGAAGGCAGAAAATACTGGGATCCCTTCCAGTAAAAAGGCTTTCTCTTACTGGTGCCACAACATTATCCGATGTTTATTTTACTATTCAATTCCCTAAAAGCAAATCATGGTGGTGTATCTGCATCTTAACCTCACTGGTCCTGAGCTGTTGAACAAGACTCAGCCCTTGTGTACACCCCAGACAAGGCAGGAAACTGCAGAAGCAACCTTGTTCAAAGTTTAGTCAGACTGGTCCTTTCCTTTTGGTTATCCCACTCTTGGACATGTCCATTTCAAAAGCACTCAGTCAAACTAACTCATTAGAGTTATCCCATGAACAAGGTTAGATGTAAACGTGTTTAACTCTCTTTTTCTCTGTTTTTACTTCAGTTCACAAGTAGGCTGTTTGGACATATTGTTGGATGCCTGCAGAAAAATTGGGTGAAGGAGGGAGTTCAAGGGCCTAGTATGCCAGCAGTGCTTATACAAATACTCTCAGATGACTGCATTCAAGCCTCCAGCATACAGTGGGAAATAAAATTACTTCCAAATGTCCAAGGCTGCACAGAGACTGTCATGGGGAGGCATTCAGGGCACGCCTGAGAAAACACTATTGCAGATTTCAGCAGCTGGAGCAGATCAGTCAAAAGCTGAAGTTGGTAGCAGGGTCCTTGGTCTCTGCTGGAGCCCTCGTGGCCACACTCTGCTCAGATTTTGTCATGTAAGGTAGTTAAAGTCAGTTCAGCTACTGCTGACTCAGTGCAGAAAAAGCCTAAACAAAGTGCTTATCATGGCCAATTATTATGTTTTATCATCTCAAAAGAGACTTGAGGCAACAGGGATCATTCAGTTTCATAAGCAAAATGCTGGAGCAAATTCTTGACTAAGGGATGACATTTTTAAGAGGAATCACTTTATTTGCATGAAGACAGCCTGGTCCCAGAGAAACATGAGATTCTTTTGGTGGGGAGCTCCAAGAGAGAACACACAGCAAACACGTTTCAAGCGGTGGAGGCAGGGCCTGGGCTTGGCACTGCTGAACACACACACACAAGTTCAGCAATGCAGGCATTGTCTTTAAAATTTGAACAAAACTAACCTGCAATTAGCACATTTCCTAAAATATAAGAAGTTGAAACCTTCTGAAAGCAAACACACCCTGACAGTGGAAACTCTGCCCAACTTGCTGTTACTGGAAATTAAAGCAAATGTGATCAGGACATAATGAACGGCACGTAATATTTCTAAACTTAAGTCTAAAATAGTAAGATTAAAGATTACAGTAAAAATGTAATATTATTCTATGATCTATTTTTTCTCCCCTTCTGGAATCCATAAATGTTTGATTTTGGTCTTTCCAAAAGCCAGACTTGGACTTCTGTGAATTAGTAAAAATAATGCATTCTGGGTGTGAAGAAAATTCTAGCAGCTACTTCCTGTGTCATTATCAGTGAGACACAATCTCCACTCACAGCCCATTTGGAATCCTGCAGTAAATCTAGGGACAATTCACAAGAAGTCACCCTGGCTTTCCTGTCAGCCAGAAACGTACAGCCCAAGGAACAAATTGTGCAAGGCAAGATTGCACTGTGTCAGCCAGGTTCCGAAATAACCATCTCTTGATGTTCCCAGCACTGATCCCTGAGGAATGTCACCATGATCTAACCACCAGCTGGACTCAGGATGACTCTGTGAACTCAACAGTCCCACCAGGTCTTCACTCACCTTGTTATCCACCCCTTCAGTCCCATACTGAGTACTTCCTCAAATTGTCCATGGATGCTATGGGAGATGGTGTCAAACATGCAGCTGGAACCAAAGGTAAACAGCAGCTTCACTTGTGCACCAAGCCAATCATCTCACAGAAAGCCATGAGATTTAACCAATTCAATGGAAAGGGGAAAATGCATTAAATAAGTAGCCCCTAACTCTGTCTGCTCTTTTCTATACCCAAATCTTAAAAGTTCCACTGTTCCAGTTTCATATATGCTCTACTACTCAGAGTCTAACTGGTAAAAGAGCAATGCACTGCAAAATAACTGGTTTGCTTTCCTTGTTTTGCAGGATTTAGCTCTTCTGAAGTCACACAAAATGCATATGGATGTCTTTTCTTATTATATCTGAGAGAAACACTTGCTGCTGCCCAAACACCATCATCTTTGAAGCCATACACATCAAAGTTCAGTAGAAACCTATCATTACATGTTGCCTTTTCCACAAAGCTATTCTATATTGTGGTTTGAAAAAGTGGACTCCTGTAATCCCCTAAATGCATCCTTGCTGGCTAATATCACCCTCTTTTTCAACTAAAAATAAAGATTTGTAATTAGCAAGAAAACTCAATTCCATGATTGAAAAATCCTTGCATTCCAACAGGCTCAGCATTTCAAAGCAAAATGAAAACTACCCAGTGTTTGGGTGGAGTAGGAAGGTATTGCTGGAAAGCTGTACTCATAATATGCTGTTTGTACTGCAAAGCCATTCATTTGCCGAAATTCTGGGCCTCTAAGAAATTAAAAAAGAAGAATGGTAAGCAAAAAATCTGCAAAACTTTCAAGAACAAAGCCTCTCGTTTCTTTTCTGCCACCATTACCTTTACCACAGTTCAGACAGCCCAGTCAGCGACTTCTGGTTCCAAGCTGACATGGAACAGACTTTGGCAGCCCTCAGGGCACCACGGCTGCTTTCTGCACTGCATCAGGGAGGAGGGTTCTAAAGGAGCAGTCTGCTTTTCAAGTTTAATCCTGAAGATAATCACACACATGCACATGAGGAAGAGACAGAGATTTAGATGTGTCTTGTGCCCAAGGGAGAGCTAAACTTATTTATTACTTTCCTCCTTTCAGTGTGTAAAAGGAACAATGTTAATAAGTAATAAGTGAGTAGGGCTCAGCTCATTTCAATAAAGGTTTGGGATGAAAAAAATCCTTAGGATTGAATATAAAAGCAAGACAATTAGCATTGCTCAAGCTTTTTCCTACAATGTGGGTTGTGGGTTTTTTGAGGGTTTCTTTTTGTTATTTAAAAGCGTTTCATTACTGAAATACCAAGGACAGTCCTTTTATTAGCTGCATAACTTGAAAACCTTTCCTTTCATTCTCAGGATGTTTGAAATCACCTGTTTCAGTCAAAAAACCCACTGGGATTTGCTAGAGGGAACCTCACACCAATAAAAGTCTTGTAAAAAATCCAAGTCAAGCTGCAGAAAAATGTTTTCATTGACCTGACCCAATTCCATCTTTTTCATCATTTCTGAGTCATGAGACCTTTTCAAGGTTGCCCCAGCTCATCCAGGCTGGCAAGGGGAAACTCACTTAGTTAAGAGCTTCCCCTCTAGCACAGGCTGGTGATTGTACAATGCAACCAGGATGACTTCAAGTGGACTCATATTTGCAGACCAACGTACTTTAAATCCCACTGGAAGAACAGAGCTAGGTAAGGTGAAGAACATCCTCACTCCGTTTTCAGAATGCTGCACAACTTCATTAAATTTAAGAAGGAATTTTAAGCAAAACCCAGTTTCTTATTTTGTCTTGATGCAACAGTGGGAAATGGCAACATTAACTTCATAAGAAAAATACCATGAAAGAAGAACTACAGGTATCTTTGTCACCTGAAGACTCTATGTTACTGTATGATGCACTGGAATAAGGTACCATATTTTTATTTCCATTTAATTTCTTACTTATCTTTGGTACTGTCCCAATTATTGGTTCATACAAATGTTTAAGAAAAGAAAGAAAGAAAAAAGAAAAAAAGAAAAAAAATGGTCAGCAAAGAAGACATACTCTCCACCCTGTCATTTAGATGCATAGCAGTAATAAATGGATACATACCAGCCATTTCTTTGCTCTGCTGCAGGATTATGGTTTCTGGGACAGAGGAAATGAAAGGCTTTTCTGCAGGCTCTGCTGCTCCTAATCATGGGATACCATTCCATACTTCAGGGAGCAAGCATTATGAACTTTGTCAGGCAAATAATCCATACTAAAAAGTTTGGAATGAATTAAAATTCAAGTAGGGATGCCTAGTTTAAAACAAACCAGCCATCATCACCCCCAGCTAGTGCTTGCTTTGAACATAATCTACTTAGTGTTCCCCTTACTTCCTCCTTTCCAAATTACTTCATCATTTTTCAGATCTTTTTAATTTTACCCTACTATTGTTTCTTTGATATAAGCCTTTAAAAGCCCAAGGAGGTAGCATCCAAGTCACAATAACTTTTTTATTTCCAAAGCAAAGCACTCTGAATACTGACATCTTGTTGCACCACTTAACTCCCAAAGCAGAACTGGGAGCTGAAATCAGGTTCAAGTAAACGCATAAAATACAGAAGAGAAAATAAAGCATTTCTATAAAAGAATAGAAACCTGTGTGTGGTTTAGAGAAGCATCCATGTTTAAGGGATGCAACTCGAGATCACTTCTAGGGAACAATCCAGGGTAGGTGGGCACTTCAGTTTGACTATGCCCCATTGCAGGTATCAAAACTTGGCTTTCACTGTCCTCAGTAACCAGTATAAACAACACAGGGAACCCTGAGGTAAAACTGGGCTCTAATATGACCAGACTTTAGGCTGTGAAATGGAAATCACCAGCGGGAAGCCAGGAATCCTACACAACAGCTTTGACTCAGTTTAACAGTGAAAGCATTTTAGTTTAGCCATCTCCAAATTTACATGATAGTAAGTAAAACAAATAGATGTTTTTTTTCCTTAGAGGAAAGGTTTCAAAGAAAGAATTTGGCACAAACCTAGCTGAACAACAGCTTTTTTAAAAAACTTAAGTCTTCATTGCCATTAAATGATAGACCCGTGGCGACAGAGTCAATGGCATCAAAAGACACTTATTAATGTCAGTGGTCTTTAATCCCATGTAAAGCTTTATTGTATAACATTTAGAGGCACTGAAACTTCATGATGCATCACAACTACTTATAAACCTTTCAGCAGTTTTTTTTCTTTCTCTGTAATGCAGTGGATCATTAGAAGTGATTATCTGTGATACAAAAAATACATTTCAAATTGCATCTTTCACACAGCATTTAGGACTGCAATTCAAACAACAAATAACAAAAGGCCAATCACTTATTTTGACCTTACAGTTCAGGACTTTCATAAAGGACAAAGATCCACTTTAGGGCCCTGTGGGCTCTATTTGAACAGGGAATTATTGCAGGCTTTGCATTACAACAGTATACAGTGACTGAAACAGCAGTTTGGCATACAAACATAATGCAAGCCCATTCACCAAATCTCTGCAGTAGTTTTCAAATCACTCCCTGGGAAAGCTCAAATAATGTTTTGCTTGGTTCAGATAAACTCCAGTTTATCACAAACTCAGTCTTTAGAGGTCTTAATTTTCCTCAAAAAGTACCCTCATTTCCTATCTTTTTAGGTTCCTACATATTTTCATTTTCTAAACCACAAAAAATCTTCCACTTCAGCTTTTCCATTCAAGCCCCACATTCTTTCTTTGAAACCTCTTCCCTACAGAAAAACCATATATTTGCTTTACTTCACTACCTCACACATCTGAGTGTTACACCAAGAAGACACCTCAACATTACAATTCCCCATCCAAGAACTGCTCAACAAGACTTTTTAAGTATCAGTAATTCTGTAGCAAGAAGTGAACCACAACACCTTAAACAGACAATTGTTTGACTGTTTTTTATTGTGAATTTAGAAATATGAATCAAGTTCAGCAAAGTACTGAACACGTTGGAATACACTCTAGGTAACCAGTGCTTGCTATCATCAAAGGACAGAAGTGGCATCATTATCTTGATTCTTCAAAGCCTGTAAGATATTTATATTCCAGTCCTTTAAGAGATAGCTTTATTGCCTGAGTCACTATTTGCATTTTTGTGTAAAGCAAGACTGGAACATCTCTGCAAATTAATGTGTTTTCTTCTACCTGGTACTGCAATTCAATTAATCAGTCAAGGATGTTATAATTCAGATTTAACAGAGCTTTTGAACCAAACCTGATCTTTTAGCTCCTCCACAACTTTACAATCACCAAGAGCACCACCAAAACTACTCATTTTTCTAGAAGAAGGCTGGAAATATTATATTGCATTCACAGGTGATTTGAAGAGTCAGCTCTGAGAAATCTGTAGCTGCCATGAAACTGAGCCTTCTCCAATACTGTCACTAAAGATTTTGACTTTCACTCCCTTGATCAGGAACTGTCTTTCACGTAGAAACCTACCTATTGGACAGTTCCCAAAGGATTAGAAGTAGCTGGCATCTATCCACAAAGTGCACCAGAGGTTTGTGACAATTTCCCGAACGCAGTGTCCTATTGCTAGATTTATTTACACTAGTGAAGAAATGCAATATTGCCAGTGCCCTGCCTCACTAACTCTTTCTCCACTGGTGGTCTGGGCTAACACAGCCTCATGCAGCTACTGCCAAAAATCTTTTCTGCAAATAAGGCTAAATATGTCATCACCACATTATTTTATATTATCTCTAATCCTACCAGGTTAGTAGACTTGGAATCAAATTCATTTAAGGGTTGTTATAATCAAACAAGTTTTCTCAAATAAAATGCACTGCAGGGCTTAAATGACAATTCAAGCCCACTAAAGATGCACACCAGTGCTCAAAACAGAGCACTCTGAGGGAGGAATGTCCCACAGTGGAGCTACAACACAGGAGAGAGACACCACTGATCTGCACAAACACTGAGGCAAGATTGGAGCAATGAGGCAGAGCCCGATTGTATCGCAGGCGCAGCGAGGCCGAGCTCTGTATCTCGTGCCAGGCAGAACTGCCTCACCTGTGTGCTGCACCCAGACCTCCCAAACACTGGAGGAACAGCCAGAACTCCAAAACAGCTTTTCACCAGCCTTCAAGTACAATGTAACTTCTGCCTTAAAGAGAGCAGGGATCAAAAAGTGAATTGCTGACACACCGAAGAACAGCTCCTTGGGAGAGGGCTTCCTGCCTGGCTCCTTCCAAAACTTCCTGTGAGGGTTCAGGCTCTCAGTAATGTTGCAACATATGCAAGATGTTGTAATAAAACAAACTGATACTCGTAGACCACCCATAAGAAGCAGGCCTTTGGCACTGCAGCTGATAACACATATGAATTAATTCTTCTCTATTTCTATTCACCAGTGTCTTATCCAATGGTCAAAGTAAAATCCTTCAAGGCCTGTGTTCTCCTAGCCTCTACCTGTTCTCATGAATCTTACTGTTACACATGATAAAACAACAGACAGGACTGCACTCTTGAGCAAACAAGAAAACCAGACAAATTGTCACAGACTAAATACAGAATTTGTATAAAGAGTTAGTGTTGCACTGAGGTTAATGGATCAACACCCTCCCTGACAGACTCTCCCACTGTTTACCACTGCCTTTCAGCACAGTCACCTGTGCAGTTTTCAAACAATAAATTGTAGCAATCTTAAAAGCCATAGAATAAGATACATATCTAAGTGTTGTCCTCTGTGTGGTATCCCTGAAGAATTACCAAAACAGATGAATTAGGAGAATATAAAAGGAATACGGCTTTTTGCCTCTGGCAATGAAATAAACATGCATAAATCAGTATCAAAAGTGAAAACCATCCTTCATAAAGTTCATTCTTATCATGTCCATAACTGCACCCATTTATACTGAAGAGGGCAAAATATTTTTGTAGTGATAAATTCGACAAGAAAAGATAATAACCACCTCATTGGAAACAGATGGTTTACACTGCTATGCTATAGATAAACTTGTGTCAGCATTTCCATAAAAGGCCTCCCTGTTTCCAGCAGTTTCCAGCTGGCAGGCAACATTTCTACCTCAACTAGCAAGATAAAATCACAGCAGTAACCTGGAAAAACCGGGGGAAGAGCAATTCTTGAGCTAGTATTGGACAAGAGAGAGGGGAAGTGTTTGTGGGGGCAGCCTGGGAGAGACAGTGATGGTATCCCAGCAGATTCCTGACACAAAGCAGTGGCTGTGCACAGCCCTAGCTCAGCCAGCTCCCGCGGCTGTTCAGGCACTGCTGCAGTGACCTCAGTGCCGCAGAGCCCCAACCCACGGCACCCCTGTCCTGCCCAAGAGGCACAAACGCTGGGCCGTCTATGCACAAAGATGGAGACAATACATATTTTTAAGAAAAGTCATAACCAAGGATAAGACCAAACCTAAACTCACAGAGTTTTTTGGTTTTGTTAGAAACCCAAAATAACACAGATAAGACAGCTATTTGGGTTAGTCCTAAAAGAAATCCCAGTAAAAATCTCTGTCTAATGGATGAGCCAGCACAGATTTAATTACTGCTGAAACAACCCCCAAGTTAACAAATCACACTCAGATACATTTTGGAAAACATTCGTTCAGCTTCATCCTTCCCAAAATCATTGACTGCTTTGATCTAGAACTGACAATTACCTGGGATAATTTAATGCATTGTCGCTAACTTTACCTACTGAAAATCAACAACTTTGAAGACCTATGTAAAAAATATAACAATGTTCCTCTTCCTGTGTTCTAGATCCAACTCAGAATTTAATGTTCTAGTTTATATCCCATTAATTTAACAATTACAAAAACATTTTTAGCCTCATTTAATTTGAATCAGGCTCCTCTTTGTACATTTACAATTCACATTGACTAACTCTCTGCTCTTCTGCTAGAAAGTTTGGGGTATTTCAATTTCCTCCTATATTTGGATCACAGATCCTTTCTTGACAAGGAATTTGCTCACTGCTTGACAGGGGAATTTTTGACAGGGTTTATTTGCAGTTGGTGAACTGTTTTGGTTTTCTTACTGTTGAAGAAGGCAGTGAAAATGAATCATAAGCACTGTCAACGTGACAGATTGAATTTGTATCATATGCCGTGAGCTATTGCAGTCACTCTCACACGTAAAGCATAAAAATTTACAAAGTGCAACCCTCAGGGCACCATGGTTGCATCCACCTAGAGCAAGGTAATAGCTTATCTATATCTATATATATATATATATATGATTACATATTATGCACATTGCATACATGGGGTTTTTAATAGAGAAATTCCCCCAAGAGGTAATTTTTAGAAAACTGAAGGCTAAAGACTTGTGTTTTTTGGGTTTGGTTGGGGGGTTTTTTTTGAAAGAATTTTGAGTGAATGACCAATTTATCTGAGTATTGAGCTCTGTGACATTTCAGCAGGGGTTGCCTCTTCTGCAATTCTGAACCCATAAATGCAAACACAAGAGGTTGATATAAATTTGTGTTTAGTTCAGGGTGCATGGAGAATCTTCCCTGTTGACATACTGTAGGACAGACAGGGAGAAGTTTACTTTCAAGGTAAGAAGCACCCCACTGTGCACAGCTGATAATGTGCTATATTACATAGAAAACACTCTGATTTGGTTTTAATATAATACTCACCAATTTAGAAATCTAGTAATTTAAAACCATAACAGAGTCATTTGCTGGTTTTCTGATTTTTTTCCTACCAGGAGCAAATACCAGAAATCAGTCTGACCTAGTTCTTGACATATATTATGCCAAAACATAGACAGTTCTTTTGGTACTATGAAGTATACCTTCATGTTTGTAAATTATCCAGTCATATTTTAGAAGACAGTTACTCAATAGAGCTGCATTGACAAGGTTATGGGATGCAAAATATCCTTTCAGTGTAGTAGAAGCAATAGGGGTTATATAGTCCCAAGTTCCACATGTTTGGCTGCGTTATTTTAACAAACAGAAAGTTATAAATACATTGTGTTCGAAGCAAACCTCACTCTGAGGCATTCCTTAGATTTTAATACTCAAAGAATATAAACAGCCTTGTTGTTTCAGGTCCTCTTATATTCTTGATATTAAGCAGAGCAATGCAGTTTACACTCCATACAGTCTATAAATCAAATACAACAACTTCCAAAACCATGTAGCTTACAGGCTGCTTGCTGTACTTCATAGAATCTTGCCAACAAATCAAAGGTGACTGCTGAGTGAGATACAGTTGTGGCATTAATAAAGGACTAATCATAAATAAGAAATGTCCACTCTAAAAAATAACCTTGGCTAGCTGCCGAGTATCTGGCTATTGAAACAAGCTCAAAGTCTTAGTATTCCTTGCTTTTGAACACAAAACCCAGAAATGCCTGCACTTTGATCATTGATTCGATCATCAGAAAATACACAATCTCTAAATATAAAACACGATATCATTTGACAGTAATGGCTGCAAACAATCAAACTGAAATTATTACACCATAAAAATAATTCTTAGACACCAGCATTTATTGATTCTATTATATAACGTGTCAAATTAGTTGAAAGCTTTGTTTGGTATAGATCACCTCTGTACGCTATCAGGTATATCTGCAGAAACCACATTCTCCATAATGACTATACAGCACTTGGTAATTACATTTCAAGATCTGATTCAAACAATATTTCAATTTATGCTGCTAATCTAATCTTAACTATTATGTTAGTAGGCCAGTCACTGCTCATTTTTAAAGAAATTATATTAGATGTGCAATTAGAGTTCAGCGTATTGATTGGATTCTGAACATATTAAATTAGTTTTCTCAGAAATAATTTCAATTCTCTATAATTTCTTAGTGTGTTTTATTATTATCCATAATGTAATTTACTGGAGACTCACGCCTCAGCACGCTTGGTTGAGCAGCAGTTCCAGGACTCTTACAAGTGCAAAGGAAGTTGTCACGGTGCTGTGTTTCTCACACACCGCCACAGGAAGCTATTTCTACCAGAGCTGATCTCTGAGGCCTTTCACAGATCCAGGTAAATATCACTGAAGCCAATCCACTAAATCTCACCGTAAGAGGAGTGCAACCTCCTAAGGTGTAATGGGATCCACAATCCCTGGCCACTATTGGGGAATAACCACACTGTAGTGAGCCTTCAAAAAACCCCCAAACAATCTTAGAACAAGATTTCTAGTGGATGTGAATATTGATACAATGTAAAAATTTCAAACTCTACGTAACAGAAATCACTGCTGAGTTTTAGTGCTGAGGCACTAAAGAATAATAAAGATTCTGTCCGTAAAGAAGTCCCAAGACTTCCAGCAAACAGACATGACATCAGACCACACCAGACATACTAGACCCCACTGCCATTATCCCCAAACACAGATGGAAACCAAGTACCCACAAGGACCTCCCTGAGAGACCACATCCTATAGCTAGATAGGCAGGGAGCCATCAAAAAACTCAAAGGTACCTTTTTTTTTTTTTTTCTGGAAGAACTAGGATAATGAGGCATACTGCATTTTTCAATAGTGATGTAATCAATAAAAACACAGAATAATGGGCTCGAGGGTAAAGTTGGGAGAGTAAATGAAGTATGAGATAAAAGGGTCAGATAATGGATGGTCTAACAGTTGCTTTCACCTTGAAATGCAAGAATCCAGTGAATAATCTTTCAGAAATTTAACAAAGTGCTACAGAAATTTCTGGTTTATTCATACCCATATTTACATTTGGACAACACGATTTCTTTATTTTTACTCCAAAGTATATAATTTTATAGGCTCCTTTATTTGTGCTATGGAATAAATACTCCACTCACATACTTTGGAAGAATTATTCTTTAAATACTGGAGCTAAAGTTCTGGGATGAAACCCATGGCTTACAGATGGACATCATACTGCCTTTTTCATAGTGGTTAAATCTGCTCTTCAGCACTGACTATTTAGGTTTAAAAGGTGAAAATATACAAGGACCCCCAACCTTTTGTATTCACTGTGTATGTATATACATATATATATTTTTATATATTACCACCTGCAGAACTGAGCAATGTTTGTTCCACGTTTGCCTTCTGAAACTCCAGTTCCAACCTGAAGTGACAGTACGTAGCACAGACACTCAGCAGTTATTCAAACAGCATGAGGTTCAGCCTTAGCACATCTGTGTTCTAATGCTCTTTCAACAGATGGGAACTTGCCCATCTCCACAAATAGGAAATTATTTCAGCTCAATGCCAAAGATGCCACCTCAGATAACAAAAGAGGGAAAGCAAAACTTCCTCACTAAATCACAATGGCCTGTAAGAATACATGTTGAAAAATACTCCTGAGCATTTTCATAACCAGTGATTGCTACAGATTTCTTAGCACACAGAGCAGCATGGGATACCCAACCTGAGCCTAATTAGCAGTGCCTAGCAAAGCAGCCCTAAGTGATAAATTCCATCTGCTGCTGAGTCAATTAGAGAGCAGCAGGAGAGTATTTAAGAACTGTGGAGGAGATTCTGCCTGCCCAGGCAGATGCAGTTTCTCCGTGCACATCTCCAAACACACCTGCACTCTGCTCGTAGGGTGAGCTCGAGCCTGGGGCAGTTCCAGCACGCATCCCAGAAGAAGGCTGGAATGGCACAGAGCCAGCAGGATGCTGAGCCCCAGACTGCTGCAAGCCAGCAGCTCCTCTGGACCTGCCTGGATGCCCATGCCAATGGAATAGTTTGGAGAGTCAGCACACTAAGCTTTATGAAAGAACTAGTATTTAATTACTATATCAGACTGATTCCTTCTTTTCCCTACTGGAGGTGCTTATTGCCACTTTGGTGTGTAAAAGCTTTCCTATGTGTAAACTGGTTATTTTCAACAAAACTGACATTTTTTTAGATTGTCAGGATATGCTCTGCAGGATGCCTTCATCTCAACAGCATGAGTCAATAAAAATGAAACACTGACATCTACTTTCATAAAATGCAGAAACCAAAACATTGACCTGTGCCTACGAAGACCCACTAGGAATGTCAGATCTCACAAAACAGTTCAAAAGCAACTTGACAAGAATGAGAGGTAACTAAGGACTTCTTCAATGCCAAGCAAAGCATATTGATTTCTGAAACTGATGTACTATTGCCCACGCTGCAATAACAGACAAGTTCATTTCCAAACCAAACCCTAAGATCTGCCTTAATTATCCTTCAGTGATTCTCTCATTCTGAATGAAGATCTATTCTAAAAGCTTTAAAACTAAAACTGAATCTTCTAACAAAGCATTTCTGAAAAGTAACATAAACTAGTTTACACTACCATAATTGTATTTGTTTAAGGTAAGATTAACACCTTTAGACTTCTATTCAATTATTGCAGATGTATTTCTTGGCTCTCAAATCCCAAGTGGTTTTCAAAAGCCACTTGTACGGTGATTCTTTCATTTTCCTTCAGTGGATGACTGGTAAACATCTGATCCATACCCTCAATAAGGACTTGCACATAAATTTCCATCCTCACAGAAAGCTTGCCAAACTCAAGAGACAAAAGAGCTTCTGTGCCACATTTTATATCTACTTTTATGCCACAGGAGATCATTTTTCTAGGCTGAGTGGCAGTTTCCTGCCAGATCCACCCACTCATACTGTAGATTCTCATGGTGAACACTTCAAAATACCCAGAGGAGGAACTCTGATTTAACACAGATCAAAGAACTTTACCTAAAAAAGTCATTGATCAAAGTGTTGCAACCTAAAGTTCCAGTACACAATTCTGCATCAGCTGTTCACCTTAACACACATGAAAGTTGTCCTTTGCAGGCCATTACTGATGCTCAGTCCTTGATTTCCTCTTTCAAAAAAAAAACATAATTCTTTTTAGTGGCATATTGCCAGGATATGACAAATAGGAAACTGAACTATTAACACCATTTTTAGTCCATTTTCCTTGCTCTCTCTGTAAGTTTAGATTGCTTCAGTTGCCTCATTAAGTGTAATAAGTACATCTAGAAAAATTCTACCACCACTAACAAATTAGATTTAGAGTAAAATTTACGAAGTTTACTACAGCAAACAACTACTTTTTTTCTCTTTTGTGTGTGTGTGTGTGTGTGTGTGTGTGTGAAGGAGTTTGAAATACCACTGTGAAAAACATTACCCCAAGACATGAGCAACTTTTATGTTACAGGAATCCCTCCACAGAAGTTACTTAGGGTCAAAAAGGAGGCAGCACCTATCAGCTTTTTTTTGTACTGCCAACAGGTGGTGAGGGCTTAAAATTTAAACGCATTCCTCAAATGTCCTCTGTCTACAGCACATAGCATATTTTAAATGGTTTGCTCAATTTATTTGCAATTTTCATGTCTGTTGTAAGTATAATGAATACATGCTGAGATATCCAACAACAACAAACCGATCATCGCTTGCCAGAACTTCAAAGCTCTGAGACATGTAGTGAAAATCAAAATGATGCTGCAGGAATTTATTTTCCAGACTCTTCTATTTAGAGCTTACTAGCAGCTCTGCCTTTTAAGTGCTCTGTCTCATATGGTGAGGAGAAATACATCCTGCTGCTATTTGCTTATCTTCTGGCACAGCCAGGCTGTGGTTCTGGTATTCCAGCCCTAAGAGCCCAGTCAATCCTACTTCAGGGAACAGGAGACTCGACCCTATTGCACCCCTTCTATTGCTGGATGGTCTGCAAACCTGAAGCACCTGAATCAGACACACCCCTGCAGTTAACAAGCACATTGTTCAGGATCTATTTTATCTGTTAGGAAATGGCCTCAACTGCTTTTAAAAAGTATTTTCACACTTCTGTCAATAATGGTAAACAGCATAAAGTAACACAAGATTTTTTTCTTCTCTTCATATTTTAAACTAAATCAAGAATTAACTCACATTTACAAAGAAGTTCTTAAAATATGGATTTGAGACTAAAGCAGAGTTTTTTAAAAACTCAAAATAACTTCTGCTGACAAAACAAGATCTAAATTACTAACACAGTGGATTACTTAACTGTTTACCAAAAGATACATACCTGGCAGGGTATAAGAAGGGTGCAGAATCTCTTCTACAAACTTTATCACTCGAAGTACCACCTTACAACAAGGTTACAATGAACATTGCTGTCCTCAGGTGAAGGTTCCGTTCAGGGGTTTGTGACTTCAGGGAATGTGAGCTAGAGTTTCCCTTTTTCTTTCCATGAATTAAAATCCCTCACAAAATTTTTGTTCATGACTTATGCATTACATTATTTTATAATATCCTGCTCTGTGAAGGATAGCATATATAATAAATGGAAAACAGACATGCTTGCTCTGGGATTTCATTCATTCAGAATTTTATGGATTTATGTGCATGAAATTTCCTTCTGTCTTTCAAACAGGCCAGTCTGGAGATGTACCAGATTCAACTTGCCGTATTTAACAGACATTTTGTGCATGTTCTGACCAGTTAAAAAAAGAGACACCATAATAATACAGGAGACTGGGACCAAATCAGGATGATAGGGATGTATTTTTAAAAAATTAAAACTAATTTTAGAGAAAATATCAATATACTTGTATTTGGAATATATATTATTGTAAGTAATTCGTTTATCCTATCTATTTTTTATTTATAAAAGTGTAGCAATACAAAGAGCACCAAAGACAGAAAATTTCCCTACAGGAAAGACAATAAATGTGGATTGGGGGGGATTCTTGTAAAAGACTTCTTTTTTCCTATGTTTGGATGGTCTTGCTATTATGGCCACCAATTTCTAGCAATACTCAATCCAAATTAATTTCTTAATATAATCAAGCAAATCTCTTTCCAATCACTTTTCCATTGCAACTTTTACAGCCTTATAAATGTGTCTACCAAACTTAAACTCACAAAGTCATCCATACAGCTCTGTGAGATACCAGCAAATACAAGTGTTTACTTATCAAACTCGGAGCATGTTAAATACACACAATACATATACACAAATAAAATAGTAAAAATATATTTAAACCCAAATGATTTAAATTATTTCTTAAATATATTTCCAAATGGATTTCATGTATCCAATATTAACACACAGAGGTCCCCTAAGATAACTACAGCTGTGTATGAAGTGCATAAAATGCAAATGCAGCTGTGTGTCCTGGCTGAAACCACATGACACTCCAAACCTGGGCCCTGACCAGATGACATCAGAGCCCACTTCTAAGTCACCCCCTAGCCCCGGTGGCACCGGGGGGGTCCCCGCCGCCTTGCTTGGCCGATGGGATACGTACCCGGGCCGGGGTTTCCCCGAAAAGCAGGGCTCCTTGTGCGGAGCTGCCCCACGGGCCCGCGGGCTGCGGCAATCAGAAACGAAAGAAAAAAAAAAGAAAAAAAAAATCGCCGCAGCAGGGTCCTAAAACCTACCCGCTGCTACTAGCAAAGGTAAAATTCTGCCCTCCCAGTTTGCGGTACCGATCAAACGGAGGACTTTACCTGGTCCGTGGTATCATATGCTGAGTCAGAAGCAACTGAAGGTCCTGTCTTTAGCTCACTCGTGACTGGGCAACCACAAGCTACGAGCTTATCCCTATCCACCTATAGCCACAACATGTGGCCAAAGTGCCTAGGGTAGTTGAACTTCCCAAAGAGCTTTCAAGACTATGAAAGGTCTCCAGCTCCGCATGGGTTCCTAGAACTAAATCTACTTTGGGGGCCAACTGACACAAACCTGTATCCCTCCAAGGGTCTCAGCTAGCTCAGCCCTTCTCAGGCCTAACAGGATTATATCAAGAAAGACAGGACAAGGATTCAAAAGAGGCTCTCTTACCCTTTCAGCTGCAAGTCCTTTATTCCAGGTTGATGTCCCGGGAGAGAGAGCTCCCGGGGGACAGGGGACCCTTTATCTTAGGGTCTCTGAGGGAGGGGCTAGCTGGCACACAGCCAATGGGGTCAGACGGGGAAGGAAGGGTCAGACTACATGACAGGAGTTCCAGGGGACCCTGAGGGAGAAGAAACCATTTCCCCAGGGGAATGTAACACCCCCTGACACTTCTTCTCAAAACACCCAGGGCATAAAAGCAAACAAATCAGCCAGGATTGTGGAAATGTCCTCTTTTTCCAACATGGAACCAAGATGTATTCAGAAGAAGCACCTCAGCCCCTGGCTTTAACGAAAGTCAGAGGAAAAGGCAATGTGATGTTTGCAGCTTTAAAATGCTCTGCAGGACACTGCACTCCCAACATTTTTCAGGCCCCACATATTCAAAACTGCTGAAAAGCCATCATCCCAGGGATCAGCCACTCTTAGCAAATATCTGTGGGTTTCCTTTCCTGCAGTTCCCACATTTTGTACTCTGAGAACGAGATAAATATGAAAGAGCGATAAGGGAAAATTCCTGACAGTGATAATTACTAATCCAAGCATGGGGGGGTGGCAAAAAAACCCCTACATTTCATCTGTCTTTATGACTGATTACATCCCACCATACTACAAAAGAACTAAAGCACATTTTCCAGTATTTTAGTACATATGGGAAACTCCAATATAGCCAGGAAGGCCATTTCCAACGGAAATAGCTTCAGTGTTCCAGAGTTCAGAAAACTATTCAATTTCTTTAAAAATATCTCCCAAATCCCAAGGCAGATTAAGTCCAGAAAATGTGGAATACAAATCAGTCTGAAGGCCCAGGTTAGCTTGATGAGATTCATTTTCAGTCCTTGGCCAGAGTTTATTTCCCTTGCCATTTACACTCAACAAATCACTGCTTGGGTGCATTTTTTCCTCTCTATTTCACGTTATCATCCTGACTTACTCAAAAGAAACAAGGAGCCTGGTCTAGGCAAGGGCACCTGAAACGGTGCCATTCATGGCAAGAGAAAAGCATAACCCAGCAGAGATGCACCACTGAGCTGAGCCCTAAGTCAGCTGCTTGCTTGGCACTGATTTTTTTAGTCTCAAACACATCATGAAAAGGGAGTTCATGGGGAATGGAGTTCATGGCCAGCAGGCCAAGTGGGTGGTGAGAGGAGACCATTTTCATAGCATGGCATTAACCAATGTCTACTTCATAAAGCAAATAAAACGTCATAGTAAATGCACAGAAGTTACAAAGAGCTGTAGGAACCCATGCTAGAGTTTGAACACCCCAGCAGCTCCAACAAGCCTTTAATGAAGCACAGTCAGTGTTTGCTCAGAGTGGTGACTGCGTGTTCACCACACAGCATGTTTGGGAAATGCAAGGCAGGCATGCATGGAGCATTTTCCTTTCAGTAAAGCAAAACCCCCGTTCCCTGCCTGTCAAATTTCAACTGCTTCAGGTTTGCCATTTCTAAATATGTTCTTCATATGTAAAATGTCTACCTTTTTTGACATGTGGCACTCACTGACACAGAATCATACATGGTACTAGCCACAGAGCTGAGTTAAAACAATGAGCCCGTGGTGGCAAAATTCCCACAAAAGACCACACTAGGTCTTTTTGAAGAGTGTTTTCCTACAAGAGTAATTCTTCCCACTAGAGATGATGAAATAGCCCAACCAAAGATCACATCAGATCCCTCCCATTTTTTTAGAGATATATATATAAAACCAATGTACAATTTATACATAGCTTGCACTAAGGCACAGATCAATATATTGGTAGCAATGACAACAAAAGGGGATGGATGCACACAGTTCAAATAACTGTGTCTCTTTATATTGGTTTAGAGACCACTACACAATTCCTTCTCTGATGACACATTATTTCACATTATGAACCAGAAGACCATTCAAAAAGCCCAACACCATCAACCACAGCACTCAACCCTTGAGTTGAAAACTTTGAAGCCCTTTGAGGCAAATCAATATCAAACCCCTACAGATCTGTGAATTTAATTGTTACATACAGGATGCCAGGTTTTACCAATTACTCTCAGAGATCATTGTTCCAATGCTTACTTACAGGAGCCTCACACCCAAGAATAATTTCCTAGGGCTCAATTAGACAAAAATCCATTAAAGCATCTCTTTCTTTCTCACATACACAAAAACTAAGGTACGGTGCAGTCTAAAATAACTTTTTCGGAGAGTATCTCAGACTAGTTATTTTTAAACTCCTGAACCCTGCTTCTTAGCTGTCATTTACCTCTGGAGTCACGTCAGTATCATCTTTTCTTACAGACAGTGAACAGCTTTCAGAATTTCTAAGAGCAGTGGTACAAAAAAGCATTTAGAAAATTTACACCATGTGGTATGGTGTAACATTAAGTTTTAGTTTGGTTAGATATTTCCAGCTATATCAAATACTTGCATTATATGTTCTAATTCCTTCTTATTTTGAGTAAATACCTATTTCTACATAATTCAAAAAAACAAAGTGTGTAAAGTAAAAGGCAAAAGTTTTTAAATTTTCATTTTAAATAAAGTTTGATTTAGAGACTGACTAGTCTAACAGACATTATTTTCACCATGACACAGGAAGGCTTTTATTTCTCTGCTGGTCATGAATAGAACATATTGATCATAATGGTAATAATAAATACTATTATAACCATAGTTTTTATTCCATTATTAAATTGCATTTTAATGTGAATTCTACCCATTTCCACCTTACATATCATCCAAACATAATCACATCTGTCAGTATCAAGGAGTAAGATATAGTGGGTATGTTATCACCTCTCATGATTTGATGATGAAACTGAAGATGCAGGGTGTTTTTCTTAAAACTCTAGGTTCTGGATCATATTATTTATGAGGATTTAATCTTTCACGAAAAGAAAGAATTTGAGCCTCAAGTGTGCAAAAGAAATCTTTAAAACACAAAGTAACTTTAAAAAAAAGGAAAAAGCATGGAGGGAACTTAAAAACCTAAACAAGTAGAGAAGACAACTAAAAAGTTAATCTTATTTTAATTATTTTTAATATGACTCATGATTTCATAAGGTTTTGCACTGGAAATACTGACACATTTCTGTTCCAGCAATTCCTTTAGAAGTGTGTAGTTAGGATTGCATCCCCTTTCTTACCAAATCACAGCATGTTCTGTCCCTTGAATTTCAGTTCACTCATTCCCTAAAATATTCCTTCACCATCCCCTAAAACTCTCTATTGTCCTTCCAGAAGGAAAAGAAATACTTCAAGCCCTGGCACTCTCTCCCTCTTCATCCGAGCTTCCAGGTTTCAAACCAGTCCTGCCCTATTCATGTTCCTACGTGGTAAGATTGCAATTGGTTGGAAAAGAATAAATATAGACTAAGATAACTGTTACTGGGAAAAAATCTTCATAAATACAAATTTGGTTTCTTAGAATGAGAGCAAAACAGCTGTTTTGGTTTTTCCTTTGTTGGACTTTTTTTTTCACAGAAGAAGAACTAGCATTAGAAAGTGCACTGTAAAAGCCCAATGGAGACAAGGTCAACCAGCACTGGAGTAACTCTCCACAGTTACTTTACAGCAAAATCCAGGCTGGTTTTCCACACTGGCATGAGTAAATGCACATTAATTATCTAGTGGTGAAAACACATCTTCTTGGCACTGAGGACAAAGCTATCTTTTTGTTCATTTTGGCACAAAATCAGTTTTCAAATGTATTCCATCTGATAGTATTGAAACAGTTCACAGATTCATTTAGAATGCACAAACTCTCATTTTGGTGGCTGATATGAATCCAGAAGCACCTTTGGTGGTTATTATCAGTATACATGATATTTAATTATTTACTGCAGTTTTAAGCAGCTGAAGCTAAACAGACAGAAGACATCTATAAAACCAGCCTCACTACCACACAGGTTTATTCCTGATTTTTCTGTTTTAGACACATAGAATCAGAGAAGAATAATACAAATCAATAAATTAAGGAAAAATAGAAGTGGAATTCTTCCCAGATACGCATACATTTGCGCCTTTTACCTTAAATCCGGTGGGGTCCCACCCAAAGCTGAATTCCAGAAAAAGGTCATTTCAATTTTACAAATTTCAGGCAAAATTATGATGTTTCTGAATTATAAGTTGTCCCTTGTCCAAACTGTACCCTTAACTCTGTAATTCCTAACACTCAGGAAGGCTCTTCTTTGGTTTATTTGTCTCAACCTTCTAAAAAAGAGACCTTTGTTATGTTCCCACAGCTGCAGCCCAATCCAGTGACACGTTTTGTGCAGGAAAAAAATTGCATGAAGCAAACTGTAACCAATCCCTTCCACACCCGATCATGGTGGTAAGAGACCCCCAGTACCCAGCCCCTACACAGAACACTGCAGTTACCTGACTGCAGGTGTAACCAGCCCCAGGGAACACCACACACCCTGGCCTGCTCTGCTGCTGCCACCCTCAAACACAGATTTCATACAGAGCTGTCAGTGCAAGAACTGCACACATCTGTCTGCTCATCTCCCCTGCACATAAACAGAACACAGATTTCATACAGAGCTGTCAGTGCAAGAACTGCACACATCTGTCTGCTCATCTCCCCTGCACATAAACAGAACACAGATTTCATACAGAGCTGTCAGTGCAAGAACTGCACACATCTGTCTGCTCATCTCCCCTGCACATAAACAGAACACATCCTCCCATTTTGGCTGCATTTAATCCATTGTTTCTGAGAGGCTGCAGCCTTTTACACAAAAGATACAAACTTAGTAACGTCAGCTCTGGCAACAAATGTACTGTTCAGCCACGGTTTAGACTTTAGGCAGATAACTTTTCATAGAATTAAAGATCTTAATGAGCGACAAAGCATTATCTCTATTTTAGTTTCATGACATTAACCTCATCTACTATTATCAGCATCAGTGTTCCTTCTTTTTGTTTAGTTTCAGTTTTCCATTTCAAAATACTTTATTAGTAACCAAGTTTTAATTATTTGCACATGCTTTTCCCCATCTTTCAAGAAAAGCCTAACATGAGCAATGTAAGTATCAGATGCATATGATCATTTTCCAACTCCTACCTTTGCTCCTACATCCTCCTCCCACAAACCATCTGCAGAGTCACACAAAACAATGTAAAGTAACCCACGGCTAATAAATTCCCATTTAGTCAGCATCAGAGCATCAGGCATTCATCATATGCATTGATCCAAAAACACTGAAGGAGACTGGTTTTCTGCATTACCAAGCAGTTTGAACTTAAGTTTACCTTCCCACCCTGTAGAAAACAACTCAGTTATGAATAAAATGGAGCTCAGGTATTTTGCTGTAAAATCCTTTCCAGGTCATGAGAATAGAAAAAGCTTAATGATGAGTCCCGGCCTGCTGCCGGTCGCATGTTTAGTGTCAGGTTCTGGCAGGTCTGCACAACTCACAAACAATCTTCCTCAAACTGAAATCCTGGCATTTCAGATATTCAGTTATGCTATTTATATAAGGAAAGCTCTTGGGTTTACTTTCTGCTTGACATGCACCCTCACACAGCTGAGTTCAGGATTCCTGCGCCCTCCTTCCTACTCCTGCTCTAGATTCCTTCCTTAGTTCTCCTGATGCATCCTTACTTCCCTCAGTGTCTGTCTGTCACTGGGAACCTTGCTCTGGGCTGCATTTCTCATGACCTGCTGTGCAACTTTCAGCTGTTCACCGTTACCCTCAATACAGGCTTAGCACAGGTGACAGTAACGTGCTTGCTGGTTTTACTCTGCAATCCCATCATGGTTATTAGTTATGCAATTTTACACTCAAATCCAAGGTAGAGGTAAAATATGTTTCCGAAAAAAAACCTTGGCATTTTATATTATTCAAAATATGATATTACTTGATTTAGTAACTTAAATGTGGCTATAAATTACCCTCCAAAAAACAACTGCAGGTTTGCACTTGAAAAAAATAATGTCTGAATATTACTTCAAGGGCAAAGCAGGCACAAAAACCTAGTTAAATAATGCAGAAGACTAACTTCCACAGGCACACATTCATCAATATATTTGGTTTGATTCCGTTGCTTAAATATAGGTCCTCTAGTGATATTCTGGATACCAAGGTGTGGATAACCTCTAAGTAGGCCTAGTAGATAAAAAAAATTACTTTTCTGAGGTGTGCAAAAGTGTGTGTGCATCCAGCAGGCTGTCACGTGGCTTCACCAGCAGGCTGGGTCATGCTGGTATGTTCAGGATTACAGCTGGCACTGGTTTGCAAGCTTCATGCTACTTTTGAATAACCTACACACAGGGCTGGGAAGGTTTTAATATTTGTAGAATAACCTGTGTTTTGGTTTGACTCAATTCCAGTTTCAGCTTGCACATGTCTGGCTTTGCAAAAACCTGATGTTTGAATTCAAATACAATCTCTAGGTAGTCTTCCAGTTGCAAAATTATTTAGAGCTTTAAACCATAATTTGTTTTTTTCTTTTATTATGAACATGAAAATCCAGATACTTATTTTGCATAATTAACATGAACCATTTGCTGTAAATTTTAATGAAGTTGGAAATATTTTGCTAATATTGAAGGTATGTAGTGCCTTCCAGAGAAAAGGCAGAGTATGTTGGCTAATTCTGAAGTCCATAAAACGTCTGATACAGTATGACAAATAATGGAATCAGGGACGCAATTTGCACACACCCTGCCTAAAAACTACTAATTGTTCTCAGATAACTCTTTTGAAATTTACTTTTTACTGATGATTTCTTTTTCTGTTCATTGAATGAATTCAGAAACTACAGACTTTGTGAAGTTTCCTGTACAATCTCCTCCTAAGATCAGAATCCTTAACTTGTATGAAATAAATCCATTACTATGCATGTACTATGTATACATTCTAAAGTATTTCAAATGTACAGATGTGATTTGAGCATGCTACCTTTTTAGTTACAATTAATATTCAAGAAAATGATATAATAATATAAGGGGATCTTTTTCCATTCTACCCTGAAACAGCAATTTGAAGACAGCATTTCATTTACATAAAATATTTTGAAAAGTAACTAATTCCATCAAAGGATATTAAACATTTTGACTTAAAAAAAAAAACAAACCAAAAAACCTAGGTTATATAATATTACTTTGTTCCTATATTACAGTTGAGGAATGTGTAGTATTTGAAAGTATTTGTCCCTTGTTTGTGGTTGTTCAGCTGGAAAGGCTTCTTTTATCATTGTTTTCTAATGAAATGATGTACAACCACCACTCGACCTGAAGTAAAAAGGGCAAATAAATTGCTTCTTTCAAAACTTCAGGCCTACACATCTCCCAATTTAGAACACTGAAATCTTTACCTCTCCAAAATAGTAGGCCCATTCACTCTGAGATACTGTGAGGACAGCTCCTCATCAAGTACATTCCTTCCTCTTTTTTTTTTTTCTTGGCAGGCCAGCTAGAGGTCACTTTGCAGAAATTTGACCTTAGTCTGCACTAAGTTGGAAAGATAAATTCAACATTTTTCTTTTAGCTAGATTCTATTTAATGCTTGATTTGTGTAAATTAATAGCTTTTATAAAATTTGAAAGCATTTTCAGTATCAGACTGAAACCTATTGATTTTCTCAGTTTACTTGCTTCCCCATAATAATAATAATAATAATAATAATGATGATTTTGGTGTTAATGTTATGATGGGAGTTGCACTCCATAGTCCTGGCTATAGGTCCCATCTAACACAAAATAATCTATGATTCTGTAATCATTTCACCATTGTTTGCCTAATCACACCTTGTGAGAAGTCATGTAGTTCTGTTTCCTGGAAAGAAATTTCTTCCCAGAATTTTACAGGAGCCATACTGGATTTTATCTGCTTCTCTGGTCATGTCTTAAAAGCATTCAAGAGGACTGCACTTAATTTGACTTGATTTTGAAGGACAAGAAGTTAAATTCTGAGTATATCCTGCTAGTATTTTTTTAAGTATTTTAGAGATTTTTTTTAATGAGGTATCTTTTACTGAGACATACAGCTACATCACGAGATATTAATAACACTGGTATTGAAAGGACACGTTCAACCACCTACCTTTCATCCACTGGAAAATAAAGAAAAATCTGTTTTTTCTGAGATGCTCCACAAGTATCTGGGGGTTCTTTTTACTAGAAAGTGGCTTATGCCTGCTCTTCACAGCCAGGTCTCTGTAATCCACTGCATGTCCTGTTTTGTCACCCGGAACAAAGTACAGCTTGATGCTGACAGCAGACAACAGCTAAGCAAAGGTACTACTTCAGTTTGATTTCATCTCATGAGCAATTATCAAATGCAAATAAAATGTCCACTTCCCACATTTTTGGTACCTTTCATCACAGGAATTCTTTTGCAAGGACATTCCATCCTCTGGCATTGTTGTTTCAATTGAAAAAATGGCTTCTGGCTGCCTCAAAGGTGCTGAAGTTGACTGTAGGTAGAAACTCCCATTTTCACACACACAAGCTCCCCAGGAGGGTTTTTAAACTTTCTGGGTGTACTTTTTGAACAGATTTTACTCTCAAACACTATATAGTAACTTTTGTTTATTTTTTCTACTCTATAAACTTTATCATTAGTCCCCTCCATAAGTAAGAGAAATACGATTTCTCCACATTAAAGTTTTGTCACATGAAAAAAGAATCAACTGCTACACACAATTACTTACACTACTTTCACCATAACCAAAGAGCCCTTACAATGGGATAACACAACTTTTGTTGTTGTTGTTTAATTAAGCATTTCTGTTGACTCTCCAGAAATACAAGCCAGAACCTGCAGTGTTTTTTCCATACACTGTAGTGACAAACATACTTAGTCAGAAATGTTTCCAAATGAAAAGCTACATTTTAACTCATTTATAAACATATTAAAAGTAATTTTTTAAGGGCCTCCCACCATTACACCCACAGGAGAGATACTTGTTAACACAGTACCAAGGTTTCATCTCAGGTAACTGAGAGTGCAATACCTGGGTCACTGGAAAATTAACAGCTGCAGTGTAATACACGGAAAGGCAATTATGGAAACCGATGTTATTAGCCAAGTTGCTAAGCATTATCAAATAAGGGTCTTCTCCTGCCAGCTATAGGAGAGAGCTTTAATCCATAGCTATAAAAATAAACATCCCAGCCCACAAAGATTAACAGTGTTTCCTGCCTTTCTGCACTGGCTACAAAATATTTTGATTGCACTTCTCTCAGGATCTAATGGAAGTGCAGAAAATGGTTGTCAGAATGGAATTTTCAAAAGCTGATGTCAGTGTCATATTTCATATTTCCATTTTCCAAAACTATGCTTATCAACAGGGGAGGGAAAGAGGGAAGAGAGCTATTTAGAGAAACAAAGAAACATGTCTCATGAGATGAGTGCAGAACACATCAGTCCCATTATAATTATTTATTAAATACAAAAAGCAGATAATTCTGGAACACAAGGCATATTATTAACCAATACAAAATATTAAACAATAACTTATATTCAACCATATTGCTTCCCATATTCTGGGACAATTCCAGAGAACACTAAGTAGCACAGAAATTGAAGACCTTAAAAAACCAGAAAATTATCAAGTTTTAGTTGAAATCTGTGCTGATTTAGCACAAGGCTGAAGGAAAGTTATTCTTTCCTCTTCTCCCTTTTTTTTTTTCTCCCAGTTTTCCCCAACAAGCCAGTGCTGCTGCATGATGCTGCAAAGAAAGGAACCAGTGAAACAACAAATGTCTCCTCTCAACATGGGAATCAATTCTTCAATTCTTCCCCCACTTGAGTTTCACAGCTGGTGAATTCTTTGGCTCCATGTCCATTTTTCTTGTTTACATAATTTTGAATCAAGTCAGCAATACTGGAAACATCCATGGTAGTGCTCTAGCAAGGATAGAAATCTGTCTGGCTCTAGGGACAGCAGTTACAGATTCTGTGGAAGAGATGGGGGGTGCTTGTCTCATTGTACTGAGGACTACTTCCATAGGGACACCAGTCAAGAAATTCTCTATGGTAAAAAGCCTGACTTGTAAGTACATTTTTGTCTAGTAATTCAATCTGCTGACATAAAAAGTTTAATTTTTGAAATTTAATTTAAATTTGTTTTATACTACTTTCTGCCTCTTTTTTGGAAATGCGGTTTGACCAGAAGAGAAAGAAATTTTCAAGCATAAGCTATTCCTACACATTTCCATAAAAATTGGGAGGAAAAAAGAAACAATATCTCACTATGCCAACATCCACCACATCTTGCTTTTCTTTTTAAGTGATACACTCTAACAGTCATTCATCAACATAGTAAATGTTTTTCTTACTTTTGCCCGACATTTGCATACACAGATTTGTTTACACACACTTCAGCATTTGCCCCAGTCTGTTAAGAACAGCTCTGTAGCAATCAGGAGATTACATGATCTCAAGAACTTCAGATGTTCACTTATCTGGATATTAATCTTATCAGTTACTTCTCTTCCTGGTTTAACATACAGAAAAGAACAACATGGACATAATTTGCCTAATTTTATTCATTTCAGTGGACCACAAGCTTGATGATGTCCCAATGCTTTATTTAAATAACAAAACATTTCATTCAGGAGGAGACAAACAAGCCTCCCATGGTTATGTTTAGGTAGTACTATTAGTAGTTTTACTAATATCACAGAATCTAAAGCAACTCTTGCAGTCCTAAGGAGGACTTACCCAACTCCTGAAGGACCAGGCAAAAAGATCTGCTCCTCTCTCAAACATTTACAGTGGTATCAGGGAGAATACTAAGTTATCTGCTTCTGAATGGGAATTAACACACTGAAACGTGTCTGTTTCACTCCCCATAGTCCACATTGCTGATGCAAACTTCATAGGGCTCTAAATTCAGCTGTCATCCAGTCATCACATGATACCTGAAATGGCATCCACTGGTCACTCAATATGAGGCCATACCGGGGCCCAGCTTCGCATCCAGGAGGGAAGAAAAGTTATTTTTCATGTTCTCCAATTAGGACAAAGAAGAGCAAATCTCAATAACAACATCACAACAACTAAATGAGACCCAAATCCAAGCCTTAATTCTGGCTTTTCAGGGCTGTGTTGGATGAGAACCCAAAAATTAGCCAACAAGAACTTGTTACATTTTCAGTTGTTTTTCCAGTTTGGAAGTGTGTGTGCAATGTGGGAGTTTCTCCTAACCCCAAATTACAGCCTGGAGGTTAGGAAATATTTCCAAATTCATGCATGTCCTTTACATGCAAGGTAAGCTTAGTGAAGGTAAGAATTTCATTGCATGACTGCTAACTATGATTAGCATTAGCCATACACACCACAACAAACACCACAACAGGAACTCATCAGACGTTAATACATCACAATTTTACAGACAATGGGGTAAAACACAACATGTGGCACACCTGGTCTCTGGATAATCTTGCAGACCTTTAGCTTGAGTAAATTATTCCACTGAAGTAATGGTAGCACTGTAATTTACACCAGATGAAGACCTATTCCAAGATCTGCTTCTTCCAAACAGAAATATCAGGAGAATAAGTCAAATGATCTAACTTGACAGTACATTTTTTCATGCACTAGTAACCTAAGTATGAAAATGCAATCAAAGGAAAAATATACTACAAAATTATTTGGTGTTGAAAACCAACCCCAGAGAATGCACTGCAGATGTGACCTTGCTTCAGCACTGCTCAACCAAACCTTTCAGAAACATCCTGGGTGGGACTTGGCTGCCAACAGAGCACCTTGAAAACCAGAAAACCCAGACTGCTGCTGAGTTTTCTTTGGGGGATAAGGAGACTGAGTTTTTACTGTGGTGTAAGGGTTTTTTGAGGCAATCAGGTCAGGAGAAAACTGCTGTCCAGTGGAAGCATCTTGTTCCAATCTCCCTGACTAATGTGTACTGAGCATCCCATTTGTATGTCTCCATCTACCCAAGCATGGCAGTAGCCAACAATCCTTGGGTTTAGTGCCAAGAATAATGTTACTGTATTTTCTCCCAGTAAAGGAGGAAGAACAATCATCTAGAAAGAACCATGGAGACAGAACCAGGACTGAAATTAGATATCACACCAGCCTCTCCCCAAAATTAATAATCTACCATTCATGCCAAATTACAACTTTATGTTACCACAATTCAAGTATGGCCTTTGACAGAAGTTTAAGTCCTGG
This sequence comes from Prinia subflava, assembly GCF_021018805.1. Classification (NCBI taxonomy): domain Eukaryota; kingdom Metazoa; phylum Chordata; class Aves; order Passeriformes; family Cisticolidae; genus Prinia; species Prinia subflava. The sequence goes on along the minus strand of NC_086252.1, from coordinate 3,261,992 downwards.
AAAATTTCTATCAAGCACTGATTGAAAATTTCTATCTAACAGTGGCTAAGAATATAAGTTCTAAAAATTTTTTTCTAAAGAAACCAAGACAATCTTAAACTGACAGTTTAGGATCATGAAAGTTAAACACAGTCTATTCCCTTGTCCACTGGAGAAATGAATGAAATCAGACCCCTCCACTAATTGGGTTTTTAATCATAGTTATGCTTGGATAAAATTTTGCACTTGAAATCTGAGACTTGGAGCACACAGGGAAATGTCTGCAGCATGCATCAATGACCTTTTGCAACTGAGTTCTGGTATAGAAACAGGACTTTTCAAATGTCCCAGCATGTTCAGTTCTAGGGCTTTGGTCCAGATCCAAAACTCTGGGCTTGTTTAATAAGGAGATTCCAGGCAGTCCACAGCTGACCCTGGGCAGCCACATTGAAGCTCCAGTTTGCTGACGTGGACGAGCTCTGTGCCGGGGCCTGAGTAGGTCCAGATGCTCCTTCTCTCTTCAGAAAGGAAATTATAGTCTATAGAAGAGGAGCTTGGCACAGCCAGTTTTCTAAACTAGGAAATGTCATGATCTGTTGGAATATATTGACATGTACATTTTTAACTCCAACAGAGGCACAGCTTGTCTATGGAACAAATGTTTGATAGGGGCAGAGTTAAAGGGCTAAGGGAATGCAAGGGGCTGGATGATTTCATTACCCCTAAGCTACGGCAGCTGGCAAACGTGGCTATGGTTTACTGCTGTTTTGCCTTTTTTGTTATGAATTGTATGGATAATTGATGGCAGGTTGCCTAGAGCCTAGGATAGGCCTCCTTCATGAAAGCTGAAGTAAATAAATGGTGGCTTGCCCTTATTTCATTCGTTCTGTGTCAAATTCAGGAATTACAAAGATTGGCTTGGCATTTAAAGGCACCAGCCTAATAGAAGGGAGCAGGTTTATCACACACCGTGGCAACTTGGATGTCATCTCAGGATCAGTAACTGCTCCTGAGGCCCAACCTCTTCTGGTGAAAGGGAAATATTTGCAAGCAATTTTCCAAAGACCACTGGTTACCAAGCCCTGAATTTACACTACATACTGAAGGCCAAGAGGAAAAGCAAGTAAAACATGTTAAGCTCCTGGGAGCTGCAAGGTAAAAAGAAAAGAAAAAATAGAAAAAAGTTTCACTCATCACTTTCTCAGTCAAAATTTTTCTGGTACAAATAAACCTGTAAATATCACATTCAAATTAAGTATTTATCACCTCAGTTATACACCAAATCTGCACAGGCAGCTCTCCCTCAAACTATTTCAGTGAATAGTATTTGTACTACAGGTAAAATATCTAAGGTTGGCAGTTCAGTGCCAAGCATATCAGAATCAAATTTCCACTTCACAACCACCTTGTTTGCGAACATAAAATTTCACTGTTCAAAATATTAACTTGACATTAATCACTTTTCTTACTTTCATGCTGATCTATAAAGACAAACAATAAAAGTGTACATGTTTACTCTGTTTTTCCCACAGAGGAATCAACTCAGAATCATAGTTAGGATCATCAATGAAGCACTGGTTTTCTGTTTGTTTCGAATGGGAATTGATACATATTAAAGAAACTGGTTCTCCCTTTTCACCCTCAAAGTAATTCATATACAACACAAACAAATTTGGAGTGAATGATACAGATGATGTGTTTCTTTCATGGCACAGAGTTGAGGGAAGGCACAGCATAGGACATAACTAACCATGTATTTCCCATAACTGCTGTGTAATTTCAACTTAACTGCACTGTAAGCTCAATGAAGTCTCTTCATTAAGTAAATTTTCTGTGCACACCTCATTGCTGTGGCTGGCTGGATTGATGTAATTAAGAACAGTCTGAGGTCAGTATGGAAAAGGGGCTCATTCACCACTGACAAGCTGTCTCTGAAAAGAATACACTCAGAGGAGCCTGGTGATAAAGGCACAGAGACAGAAAAAACAACTGGTAAGGTACAAAACCTATGGCTGCTTTAATCAGAAAATAATTACCCTTGAGAATCTCTCAAGGGCAGTAAATTAAATCCCAGATGCACACCTGGGAATAAACACTGAAAGCACAGAATAGCATTGATGTCAATCACCCACCTGGTTACAGCAGCAGCTTCTTTCAAACAGGACAGCACACAAAAATGTGTGACAGTCTTTTGCAAAACATCCTCCTGCAACTGAGCTACACAATTGAATATTCCTGCCATTTTAGTGTCAAGCCTGAGAGACCAGGAGAGCTTATCATACTGCCTCAGAAGTGCACTACACAGGACCTAGGCTATGCTTCACAATGGCTCCAGAACTGGCTTTATAAATGGACTCCCCATCAGGCCCCGAGCACCTGATGTCCTGGTACCATCTTCCCTAATAGTAACTTCTTATGAATGCAGGTAACACCTTAAACTGAGTGGGAAACTTTCCTACACAACAAGTGATTAATTTCAGGTAATTGCTGAATTATTCACATGTTAGGAAAATAGAGAATTCAAATGCCTGATGATTCAGAGAATATTCTCTAATTAGAAATGCAAAGACAGTTGCAGTTTGGGTAAAAAAGAGCTGCAATATGTTTAAGTTCTTTCTGCTTTTTGGTTTTATTCTCTTTTGCAGACTGCATAACATATAGACAACCCTGTTCAAGGCATCACCAACTTTTTCCTTTTTATTAGAAAAGGAATATTCACACCCTGACCAAACAGTCCACATTAGGGTCCATGCTACTCACATTTCTTTCTGCAGAAAGTTTCTCTGAGTAAACATGGTCTAAAGCTCTGCTGCAACACATGCCATGAGCTTTAGTCACACCTGACACGCCAGAAATTTCACAGGCTACAAAAACCTGAATTTTGCAAGCATGTCAGACTCTTCCTCACAGGGCTGAGTGTGCTAACATAGGCACTGGAAAACTCATTATGCTTTCAGCTGGACTAAAAGGAGAACATTACCCTTCAGGCATTTTGCATGAAGACAATCTCATTTCCAAAACCAGAGCTGTCTGGTTGCAGGCCCCTACAAGTTTCCCACAGGAAGGGAATTAAAAAACAAAACAAAACAACAACAACAAGAAAAGTAGTGTAAGCTAGAACAGGAAAAAAAAGGCATTTTGAGGAAATACTTTGTGTTCCTTAGTAGTACATCTATCATTAGGGATAATAGGCAGATCTGCAATTTCTTGCAGCCTCAAATCTCCTACTGGGCTAAAAAATGTATAGCAGAGAATGGCACACGCCTACACCACCCTCAGGGACAGGGGCTATGTTTAGTTCATTAAGACTTGAAAGAAACATTTTAGATGCCAGAAGATATTGTGCTGCATTAGACAAAAATATAATTGCTGTAACTGCCTCTGTAATAACTCACATGTTAGGCAGCAGATGTTTTTCTTTTTCATATCCGTATTCCTGAAACATTGTTGTTCTATTCCTAATCATACTGAAGGTAACTTTTTCAGTGTGACAGAAGCTACTGTCAGCCAGATCCACCTGCAATTTCTTTTATTAAACTTGCCTTAACCAGGCTTGTCCTATACCATTTGTTGATGTCCTCTCAGAGCAAGGCAAGCAGTACAAAAAGCATTGTTTTAACAGGACACACAAAGGCCAAGAGAAGCTTCTAGTGCATTAGCTCTGAAATCCCTTGTGAAATCTTCATCTTCCTTACGCTAAATAACTCCAGGAGGGAGGAGAACAAAACAAACCCATGCCCATCCCCCTCTAAAATCTAACAAACTTATACCAACCTCATCCCTGTGAAAAAATCTTGCCTCCTGAGACAAATACTAAAAGAACCAGGCCTAAGCAAGATCTAGCCTCAAACTTCACAGTTTGTTAAATATCAAAAGCGGTCATAATAATTAGCTATTTGTCTTGCCTGAGTCTGACAAAATGTCCTAAAGCTCACTCTGCCGTTTCAATAAATTGTTATAATTCAAGACAAAAGTAAAAGCCAGAGGATCAGAGTGCTGGTATTTACATCTCATTTTTGAGCTGCATTCCATTGTATAAACAAGTTACTTAGAATTTTCTAAGTCTTGCAGACTTCAAGGAGGAATTTCAGTCTTTCAGCCTCCGGAAGGGAGGAGATTTAAGGGGAGGAGGAAAAAAAAAAAAAAAAAAAGAAAGAGAGAGAGAAAAAGTATATGCTCACAAGAATAAGACTTATTTAGCAAACTCATTAAGAAAAAAAATCACTTGGGGGTAAAAAATAATTCTTATTTTTTGGTTTTGGTGACCAGAATTATAAGGTGGCAATTCTGACAAACTAAAAACTAACTTCTGTAGAAGTGTATCCATTTAACTAAAGCAGCCCCAGATCTGTGCTTTCAAAGTAAACAGCTGAAAGGCAGAAGATGAACCACTCCACTAATTCTAACCAGATTCAGATTTATATGATTACACTGGGACATAACAGGCACCCATTAAAGCCATACCTTTTTATCTTGTGTGACAGTGGAAACAAAAGGACAAACTGGATAAATGTCTTTAAACATGGGCTCAGCACAGCCTATACCTCTACTGTAATACCCACAGTAAGTGTTGCACAGTGTCTCACAGCTGTGTGCAAGAGCAAAGCCCGGAGTGCATTCTTTGATGAAGCTACACATTTCCAGCAGCTATACCCCTGCATCCTAAGACCATCCCAGATAATTTGAGTATTGCTGAATATTAAGTCTGGGTGACAATACTATTTAAGAGTGCATGCTTTAATTCCACTCATATTTCAGCTCACAGACCAGCTCTGGCTCCAAAGGAGTGCTGACTTTCAGCTGTATTTGCCAACTTCTTGTCAGAAGTTTAAACATTTAACCAATAGGGTAAGTAAATTTAAAAGAAAAAAAGGCAGCACAGGCAGAATGTCTTACTCCTTTACTCAAAAAAACCCTACTTGGCAGGTAGTACCAAAGATGTAACTTGGGCTTTGAATGCAGTAATGAACAGCAGCAGCAGCGTTGTGCTCTCTTCCATGGCATTTTGAAATTGCATGCGTGCCAGGAATTGCTCAGGTGTGATTCCAGTCCCAGTAAAAGAAAGGCAGAGTACTGTCACAGCAGAAAGTTTCTTCTCATGGCATTGAGCCCACATTCAATGACATTTATAGGACTAAGACAAAGCCACAGCTGTATCCTGTTAGAAAACAGGACCATAGGAGCAGTCACATCCCCTTTCCAGGCAGTCACATTCCCTTCTGCTATCATCACTCCAGCCCAGGGGTCCCAAAGCGTTCTTCCAGACAGAGGTACAGATCAGGATGTTAGAAGCACCAAATGCTGAGTCACTCTCCAGACTAAGGCCTGCTGAAGTCTGTCCCAAACTTAAGCCTTTTCGGAGTCTCATGTAGCTTCATGTAAAATTTACCAGGAATTCATCTATTATATTAGGCTTTATTAGGCAGACAGATCATCTTGATAACCCCAGAAGCCTTAACTTCCATGTTCTTCTGTACATGTACATCTGAGATGATGCAAGAACCTTTACTATGTCAGATTTGAGCATAAAGCAAACTCAAACCAAAACCACCAAGATCCCCTTGGTTTCCTGTGAAACCAGAAACTAGGCTGTGTTTCTATACTGATGTTTACTGATGACACGAAGCCAAATCACGTGAATTTGTGCAAAAATGTCAGTATTACTCTCAGAAGTTATGTAAGATAACTATTCTATTTAAGATAACCCACTGCTGCATCATTTCACCTAATCAAATCTTACTTCAGATTAAAAGATCCTGAAGTTTGTTGCCCTCATTTAAAAGGAAAACTGAAGTAATATTTTTTTCATTCATTAAGGAGAAAATAAAATAAAGGTAAAAGTTGTCTCATTACGATAAATAAGACTATTCATGTGCCTCGAGTTAGGTTCTAAAGTACTCTCCTAAATGGAAGATTTAAAGTATCAAATATTTACTTTCCATGTTCATTACATTCAAACACAAACAAAATAAACTGCCTGTAAAATAGATAAATTCCATACTGCAGAAGTTCCCTAGGAAACCAGGAAAGACTCAAAGAAACAGAGAACAGCTGGAGGGGGAAAAAAGCCAACCCCAAGAACTAAGTGCTCATACCCTCATTTTAAAAAACACTAGATCAATATCACTAACAAACATTAAAGCAGTGCCTTTTACACTGGTTGGCCCTGGCACTCTTCATAAGGGCAAACATGCACAGCCTAAAGAGATCAAGATTTAGCTCTTCTCTCCCCATCATCTCATCTTGCTTTCCAAAAAACAACAACAAACCAAACCAAGAAGAATGAGTGCTTTGCTAAAATGTGGTAACGCTGCAGAGTGTTGGCATGTACACTGAAAAGGACAGCCAGCCCCAGAGAAGTGCCTACTGAAACCGTACAGCAAGCAGGTGATTCACTAGCCAGAGATTTCTTTGCTGAGGAGCCAGATTCCACTGCTGAAACCAGCCAGCTATTCAACATGAAAATCCATGCCATCCCAGAAATGTATTATTAGCACAATGACTCAGTATGTATATTACAGCTGTACCCTAAGGCTTCATTTGATATCAAGGATGCTTTGTGCTCTGCACTGCACAAAGTCATAGGAAGACCCTGCACTTCACAGAGAAAATATAAAATCAAAGCATGCCAAAGTTATTCAAGCTCGGTGTCCAGTTTTAGATGGAATTTTCTATCATTACAGAAAAAAAAAAAAAAAAAAAAGAAAGAAAGAAAGAAATGGAAAAAATGAGTAAAGGACAACTTGTCTAACCTCAGTCCTAATTTTTGAAGTAGGCTCCCAGCACTTGGCCAGTCACTGCTATAATTCCAAGATTCAGTGTGGTGACAGCAGCCATACTGTCATGTTGGCTCTTCCTTCCCATGTTCTGCTCTGCTTGTCACCAGGCTCAGTGCCTCCGACATCAGGTCCTTCCCTTCCTTTGTTGCCGCCAATGCATGTTCCAGTCCTTTCTGTCTCTTGCCAAAGCAAGCATTAAACATCTGGAAATCATCCTCCATCACTTTCACCAGTGGAGGTGCATCTGTCCTGCACTGTAGTTCCCATACAGTGGGAGACACCACACTCACATGTATATGTAAAATGCACTATACATATTTAACACACTATATATTAAACCACTTTAATCTTTATTATGGAGTAAGTTACAAACACACATTACTTTTTTTAAAGATGTAAGCATATATACTGGGGAGCTCAACACTCCTGATTCGAGAGAGTTCTAAAGTACAGATATTTACTCTTAGAATGGTGCTCTTTTCCTCGCACACGAAATCTCTTTAGTATTAGAAACCAACATGCTTTCGATGCATGTCTTACATGTGCTGGAAATGGAAAATTGATACCAAGGAAAAGAGATAGGACATTTTGCCCATGCCTCAGAAGGAGTGGAAAATTCAAGCTATTTCCACCCCTTTTCCACAGCCCGAAGTCACAACAGGACAATGACCCCTCGGTTGTATGGAGCTGAAGGCTCCTCAAGAGGTCCAAGCCCCATCACACTTCCCAGCCCCTCTGTGGAAGTTCCTGCCTCTTGCTTCCCTTCCTCTTCTATTCTCAGAGCTTTGGATACACAAGAGGATTATTCAGAATTTCTGGAAGCCTCCAGGAGCCTTTGAAAAATGAGGTAACCCAGCTACTTAATGGTATCTTTCCTACCAAGAGGCTCATCACTGATGTAAACAAGAAGGCCAAAAATAGATCATACTTAGTTTAAAAGAAGTTTATTAGCTTATTGATTATATCACTTATTAGCAGTAATTATAATTCATAATTTGGATCAACTACATTCAGGGTAACTTGATTTTTCTGAAATAGCGTAGATGGCTTAAAGATGACTAAATCATCCTTGGTACTTGGAAAATTAAACACTCCAGCTGGGGGAAAAAACTCCTACTTTAAAGTAGACAGAAAATAAGTCATAAATAACCGTCATAGGATAGCATTCACTATGGCAATTCAGCACATTTCTATTAGATGAGAAGATTTGATAGAACCCTATAAAGAAAGTATTTGTGAAAAGCTCAGTGTAAAACATCTTCTGTTTGGTGCTTCAGCTCTAATTTTTTCCTTAAATATTTTTTCTTGATCTACTGAGATGTTTATCCTGATACATGAGCTACATGAGATTTCAGACTAGAAAGTAATTTAGTATCAATCAAGCTTGTCTATGATTTCCTGAAAGAGAGAACTACTGTAAACTAAATGCTCCCTCATCATAACCTCTGAGGTTACCTATGATAATACAGCTCGCCTGAGACAGTTCTCCTCAAATGAGGAACAGTTTCCTTCTGGCTTTTAGCTGTATTTTTACTATCATTTTAATGTGAAGCAATAATCTTGGAGCAACTGGGCCAGGACAAGTTCACAAACTGGCAGAAGGCAGGTTTAGATTAGATATTAAAAAGAAATTCTCTCATGTGTGTTGGATGAAGCACTGGAACAGGTTGCTCAGAGAAGCTGTGGCTGCCCCATCCATGGAAGTGTTCAAGGCCAGGCTGGACAGGGCTTGGAGCCAGCTGATGTACTGGAAGGTCTCCCTGCCCATGGCAGGATGGGCTTTAAGGTCCCATCAACCCAAATAGTTTATGATTCTGTGATGACTCTTCTTTTATCTCCCTCAATCTCTTCCTACACTACACTACCATAATGCCCATAATCCTGCAATTCAGGTGGCCAGCTTGCTGAATGATGATGAAGCACTTAATGACTAAAGAATATTAGGAGAAGATACTGTATGGACCTTCTCTGCCAGACATCTACTGCTCAGCAGGGAGCAGACCTCAGGGAGACAGTTTACTCTTCTGTTCTTACTCTAAATGAGTTCATGTCCAAAGCTCTGAATTCCTGCCAGCAGTATCAGAGTCACTGTTTGTGTTTCTATTCAGCCACATTATCTAAAGAACAAGGGCACAAAGATTCAAATTAATTCTTTAGTCCTCCCATGCTACTGCTGCATAGTCCAAAGGCTATAAATGAAAAATAGTGAAGACACAAAACACCATGAAAGCTTTTCAATATAAAACAACTTCATTATATCACTCTCTCAGCTATACTGCTCGCACAAAGCTGCAGAAAAATGCAAATTCTCCAAAGCTCAAATCAAGTTTCAGCTGGAAGCAGCATGGCTAAGGAACAACCTTAGTACCGCTCTCCAAAGACAAGACCTATCTTCAGCAGCAGATACAAACAGAATCCCGAGGGTCTGCATGAATAGGAGGTCCCTGAACAGAGAACATCCCACCACTGGCCCTCTGACAATCATTCTTAGTCTTCGTGCTTATATAACACATGACCTTTCTGCAGCAAATGCGGGTGGGATAGTGGAATAATGGAATTGTTTCTCACTGCAAGAATAAAAGACAGCACAGCAGGCTATGAAAAATGTATGTTGCTTACTAAGACGAGATAATTGTAAGCAACGGTTTGGATATTTTAATTACCACAGCATCAAGGCTTTATCATCATCCAAAGCTTCCAGCACATTACCGTTTCCATAATTATAAATAAAATTATAAAATACCCATTTATATAAAAATAATTGTGTTACTTCCTATAGTCAGTACCACTGGTTTATACTTTCTTGTAGTTTAGGAAAGCACTAACTCTTCAAATTTCTCTAAATTTAAATTAGGAAAAGCACAGAATCACAGAACAATCCATGACTAATAAAAAAAAGTATCTAGTGAAACAGTATTATTTGTATGCATAATGCATTGATTACATAAAAGGAGTAAACAATACACGATGCCACCCCCTGGGGTACCTCTGTTCCTCTAAGTCTTACATGACTTATGAGCCATTTCTCTCCAGCTTGAAAGTACCTGGTTTCTCATTTTATACCATGGAAAGAAATGCATTTTCTTCATTAAACTTGGAATTAATGCATCCTACATTCCAGTTCAAATCATACTGACCCTCTGCACATGACAGTCTCACCAGGGCATTCAAAGACGGTCGAACAAGGTGGGTCTGTTGCAGCTTGAGATTTCAGGCAGTGCAACAATCCTTCCTCGTGCTCTGAAAGTTTAAACTCCAAGAAGCCTTTGTCAAAAACTGAAATTCCAAGTTAATCTGATTAATTTATTCATTTTACATTAAAGGATACTTGGGTTTGCCTTGTTGGTTATATTAAGAATGGAGGGTTTGTCTATACAATAAACTGAAGTCCAGTCTCTCTTCCCTGACCCAACTGAGAATCCACTGGATTAACTCTGATTTATTCTAAGAAAAATTTCAGAGAAAATTATATCATCAGGAATTTACACACAAAAATGTGCAGGGTAACAATGACAAATGTAAGTGAAACAGTGCACATATAAGGATAGATCACATGCCTCCAGCTGGAATTTCGACTATTTCTTATTACTTCGTTATTTCTTGGCACTGAGCTTGTTGCCTTCCTCTGTATATGGAAAAATAGTTGTATACAGGCCACAAACATCTGCTTGGTTTTTTTAGAGGATTATATTGTTGCATGAAGATCTGCCTTTGCAGCTTCTGCTTCCCTGCATATGCACACAGGAATCTGTTTCTTTTCTCAAAAAAAAAAACCAAAAACTAAGTTATGTGGCAAGTTCACCACTTTTAATTCATACCACAGAAAAATCGCAACTTAAAGTTTATCTAGATAGTAAACACAACTTCAACACCAAGAGTTGTTCCTAAGCAGGATTTCCCGGGAGCATTTACCATTAGTCGAGGGATTTGGTAGTTATTTCTTTTTTTTCTGAAAACTTCTAAAGCATTAGCAAGTTAAAAATACTTATTTTAAACTACCTTACATTTAACTGTTGTTAAGCAGGACCAATTCTCATGCTTTGCATGAACAAATCAAGCTGATAGAATGTTATCACACTGAAACAAATTACAAGGATGGAAAGACCTCACCAAGAAATGAAGACTGAGCATGTCAAAACATGAGTCATGAAATGACCATTTGGTTTCTAGGGCAATAATCCATATTTGTAAACATCATGGGGAAAAAATGCCTGCACTAACAAACACAGCATGCAACAAAGTATTCTCCAAAAAACCTACAAGTAAATGTGGATAGTTTAACATGACCCTCAATTTTATGTATTCCATAATTCTGAGCAATATTTTGCTCAGGCTGAACAGAAAGAATCCTCTTGAGGAGTCATCTTGTAGAAATTTCTGTGTAGAGCATCCTTCCCAGACTTTTACAGTTACAAAAGTCAACCCCAAATACTCCAAGTCAATGAGTTAGTCTCCACAGAATTACAACTTTGTCTAATAGATACTAGATTCCCATTTGCTCCTCGTTTAGAAATTAATTCTATTAATTTCTATTCTTGTATTTGCTACGCTTAAACCCCCAAACATATACACCTACATGCATGCATGCACACACACACACACGCAGGCTTTCTCACTAAGAAAGCAGAGGTACAGTCATAAGAAAGCAATCTTGGTATCTGGAACTTTTTGGGGGAAAAAAAAAATCAATACAGCATAATCAGGGGATCAGGCCTAGCCAGAATGGCTTTATGAAAAGCAGGACTCACTTGACCAACCTGATCTTTTTTTATGACAAGGCGTCCCACTTATGGGATGAGGAAATGGCTGGAATGTTGTCTACCTGGAGCTTAGCAAAGCTTTGGTCACTGTTTCCCATGGCATTCTCCCAGAGAAATTGGCTGCTCATGGCTTGGATGCGCTGTCCACCGGGTAAAAACCTGTGTGGATGGGCAAGCCCTAAGATTGGTGGTGAATGCAGGTAAATCCAGCTGGCATCTGGCCACCAGTGGTGTTCCTCAGTACTGGGCCCAGTCCTAGTCAGTATCTTTGCCAATGATCTGTGTGAGGGGATCCCAGCAAGTTCACAGCCAACACCAAGCTGAGCTGGAGTATCAATCTGCTGAAGCACTGCTGTGCAAACAGTTGGATTCAATGATCTTAAGGGGCTTTTCCAAGCTACACAGTAATTCTGTAATTTTAAGTATTATCTATCTCACTACAATTGTGACAACTGTAAAAACTGGGTGCTTTTCCACTTTCATATACAATCATACAATATCACTCTCCTTAGGAGCTGTGAGGACCCTTTACACAGATTATAGACCCATAGAATCTAAAGAAGCATTTGGCACAGTTACTCAATCATTCTCTTACTTTCTCATAGCTACAGAGGACTTTCACTTGTCATCTTATTCCCAACACTTGCTCCACTATGAGGACTGTGCAATGTAACATCTTATCCCCCTAAAGATAGCATTAGTGAGAAGATAATGGACACAGTTAATAGCCCCCATTTCACCAGCTGAACTCTTTGTGTCTCCAAAGTCAGTCCACTCTCCTGTCTCCCTTGCATGGTTTCCAGACAAAATGAAAGACCTTGAGAATTCAAAAAAGGCAAAGAACACTGATAGTTTCTTTTTTTTTCCTTTCTTGTTCACACTGTCAAACAAGGCAAATTAGATCAATACCAGGGTTCACACTGATCTCAGCTGAAGGAGGGTTGACACCACAAGAAATGGACAGGAAAATATAATTCAGAAAGAGGTACATTGCAAAAACTGATGAGAACCAAAGGCAAGAATAGGATTGAAGAGAAATATGGGAGAGGGTGGCAATAAACCACCACTGCCATATCCACATGCAATTTGCACAGACAATTCTTCTTGAAAAAGGTGATTCCGACAATTTCAAATCCGATTCAAGTGTACTGATTTCCCATTAAAGGTATGTTTCTAATTTATTTTTAGGAAAACTTTTACACTCCCAAGGGGACAGGAAAGGACCCCACAAGCATGCTCTGCTTCTGCTAGTAGTTCCCTCTATCCCAAGCCCTAGGGAAGGGGAAGGATTGTAGAGTTGAGTGGAAAACCCTGTACCAAAGGTTCAGAGCTGTCAGGTATTCAGCATTTAAACAGCACAGAAAATTTCAGTCACCTCCTGGGCACTTTTTTATCCTGTTGCAATTCTGAACTAGATCAGGTCTCTACAAAGAAATTAAAACCAAGATCTTTCAGTCCTTCTAGGATTTTGCAGCACTGACTTTATTGATAAATAACTTTTCAATAGGCACATTTAAACAGTCAGTCTCAAAATGACCAATTTTGCTGTACTAGGTTTGGATGTATCTGCTTTTCACATTTTTACATGCATTTTAATCACGTGCACAATGTAGCACTACCAGCCAAGTGCTCCTGAGTACAACAGATCAATTTGCAATGGTTTCCAGAAAAAAATAATAAAGGAACTGGTATTACTTAAAAGCACAGCAATGGTAAGTGCCAAAAAAAATTATTATGGTTATGCAGTATGTCTGGTTTGAAGAAGTATTATCGTTCTTTCATTAAGGTTTTTTAACCATATTATCTGCTTTATTACATTCAATTTATCTATCAATATCAATCCTCCTTATGGTAAATTCTGTAACATTTCTTCCTGCCACTTTGTCTAAGGTTGACAAGCAGTACTCAACCCTTATTTTGTCTAGAATAGTCATGAAAAATGACTGGTACAAAACTGGTTTACATCCTTTCTGAGAATTGGGTAGCTTTTTCTAATCTACGCTTCCTGAAGGGCCTTTCTTGCTTTCCCAGATATCTCTAATATTTGTTTATCTGGTAGTACCTATAGTCAAGTAGCACATAAGTGAATAGGAAATGAAGCAGCTCTACAGACAAAGTCACCTGCAGTAAAATACAATGTTGACTGATGTTCGACCTTTGCACAAACACCAAATCCAAGACAATCTAAGGGTACTCATCAGCATTTGTAGGCTTCAGTCAGGAACTAAATGAAAGGTGAAATCCCTTTCTTATGCAATTAAACCAGATCAATGTGCAGAATGCACCCTATTTCTATGCTCACTGCATCAACACTCACATCACACTAAAACAGGTTTGGGTTTGGTTTTCTTTTAATATAATGAACATTGGGGAAGGGTATGTATAGTAGACAAAAGCTATTAATTCTCAAACAGGAAGATGAGTAAGGATGTAAGTGTAAACAGATGTCCCTAATTTATTACAACATATTTTGCTCTCTGACTTACCATGTACCTCTCAGCTGCCTCAGCCATTAGCACATGGAAAATACATCCCAGAATGTGTTGCTACATTATTGGCTTATCCCATAATTTCCATAATTCCAACGATCTCGTAAATCACTTGTAACAATCCCAGAGAAAACTCATATAATGTCTGCATTTTTTTTAAACAGGCAAAAAGCTATAATTTTTATTAAGTGGATACCAAAAGTGAGCTCAGTATTTTCATAAGCGTTCTGTTTGGTATTAAATGTAACTGAAAAATGTACAATATATGCCTCCCTTTATGGCAAGTATATGAGTTTCACTCACAAGTTTATATGAAGTGCCCCCTCTATGGGACTTCTTACAGAGCTGTGCACGGGCAGGACAGTCTCATTTTGCTTTGTAGAACAAAAGTTTCAGAAATATTGCACTGGTTTATTCATCAGGCTTTGACTCCTCCTCACTTATGCAATCCAGCGTATTACCAGAGAAGTTCAGTTACGAGAAAAATTACAGTCTAAAAAATACACGATAAAGTAAGTGCAAACTGCATTGTAGGGTAGGGCACAATTTGGAAAAGAAGCCAGCGTTACTTATAAGAATCCCAGGAAGTACGTTCAGAAATACAATAGCTCCAGACTGTCCCACAACCAGCCCGCTCGCATTTCAGGAAATCAACACACATCACGACATCCATCCCGACTGCTGAAAGAGGACAGTCCCTACGCCTTCTCCTGACCGTCAGCGTCTCTCTCGCAGGCACTGAACTGCTATTAAACACGAGCGGCCGCAGACAGCGCGGGCTGGGCGGCTGAGGCTCGCAGCTCGCCGGCGCTCCCGCCCGCACGGAGCTCGCCCCGAGGCGCCGCTGCCCCGCTCCGCCAGCCCCGGGGGAGAGCAGGCTCTGTGCCATCCTCGGCATCACGCAGCCCCTCCGCAAGAGCCTGGGGAAAACGAGCCGGAGAAGGAAAGAAAGGAAAATGAAAAGAAAAGGAGGAGGGGGGAGGGGTGAAAAAAGGGAGAATCTACTCTTCTGCATTTCTCTAAAACAAAGAATGTGAGAAAGCAGATGTAGTTCAGCGCAAACGACTCCACCCTGCGAAGCTTCGGTGTTTACTCTCCCGGCTCGCTTGCCCAGCTGTCCTGCAGCCGCGTCCCAAGCCCTTTCTTTTGTTGGGAAGTTCCCAGCGGCCGCAGCCCCGGCGGGACGGGGGCTCAGCCCGAGCGCCCCGCGGCAGCACTTGGCCCTTGACCGCCCCTCCCGCTCTGTGCCCGCAGCGAGCACCGCAGACCTCGGTCTGCCGCTCAAAAACCCAAGGCGCAAACCCCTCTCTGCCCCCTGCCCAAGATATGAAAGCAAAAGGCTCACTCTCGTACCCCACAGGTTTTCCACTCCACTTATTAGCCAAATCACACAACTAACACACTGCGTGTAAAGAGGGGGAATTATGATAATTGTTTTAGAGGTAGAGAGAAACTCACCACCTTCATACTCTTCCACTTCTTGCGCTTTTACGGTGACAAATCGGCCTAATAAAGCAGCGAGGATGAAAAAAGTTCTCGTTTGTACCAAGACTGCCATCATGCCTAAATAGTAGACATGTATCCTCCCTGGGCAGCAAAAAGTGTAGAATCGTAAGGTTATTTTAGCACCATGAAGCCAGCTGAGGAGTCGTTCTGCCTTTCCGCATCAGGTCCAGGACAAAGCCTGCGAGCCTTCTTTTCAGCACCAGCTCCAGCGCAGTCTGCAAACAGTCCTTTCAGGGGATGCAGCTTTAAATAGGAAGAATGCTGCCTCCACTTTCTTCCTGCCCCTTTTCAGCTCGTTCAGGCTCCTAATCATCCACTCCCTGCCAAGCAACAGTCTGATTGATGGTAAATAACCGAATCAGAGCTGGCTTCACTCCTCCTTGAACTTTTCTCTTTACGAGCACACTCGCAGGATATTTTCCTGCTGCCGTGCAGTGCATGTGCCTTTTCAGGACCATTTATTAAGCAAGCAAAAGCAGAGTTTTAAGAAGCTGTCAGGAAGAGAAAGCTCTGCTTTCACCACACCCAGCGCACTCCTCCTGGAAATGGAGGGTATAGCCCCATTTGGAGCCGATTCCCTTATTAGGAACTTGATCCTTTCCAGGGCGCCGGAGGAGAATTTCCTCCTCTCCCCTGATAAGTGCCCCCTGCCTCGCAGTGTTATCAAACGGGACTCCCAGTCCCTTGAGAGGGGCTCACAGAGCTACTATATGGCAGCTTGCTTCAGGAACTTGTAAATAAGCCCCCTTCACCCAAAGGGAAATGATAATTCTCAAATGAATTCTTTTGCTGAATAATCTTTCCTCAAACGCCTGCGTGCTCTGTATTTACTGTCCTAAGTTGGGAAAACTGTTGGAAATCACCGGAAGATGCTTTACACTTTTAACACCAGAATGCCCGTTCAAGTTATCCAATTACTGGCTTTTCTTCAAGGTTCTCTGCCCCTGTTCCCCGACAAACCTACCTAAAGCCCCAGACTAGCATTGAGCCCTCAACAATGTGCCTTAATTAGCATTCTAGCCTGAGCACTAAGCAAACCTCTCTTTCGCGGATCACTTGCAACTGGGAGTAGAATGTTAAATTTCTTTCTTCCCACAGTGTTTATGGTCTGCTGAAAGGAAGCTCAGTCACTAATCCCCTCATTAGATACGAATAGGGTCACTTACACCTGCTACAGGGAAATGTAGATTCATCTGCTGGAAGGTTTTCTGTGTTCAGCCATTTCAGCTGGAGAACAATCCCATTTGAAGAACATCTTCACCTGGGATTCACACAGATTGGAAACTCCCTGGATAATCACAGCATGATTTAGCACCTCTCAGTGATGCAGAATCCTAAAGCCTAGGAAGTTTTCTTTTGACTCTTCAAAGGACCAGAATGCCCAGAAGAAGAAAGGTAACCCAGAAAATGGTACAGCACTGTGATGCTACATCAAACCTACTCTAATAGCAAAACCAGAGATTAATGTAAAAATACACTGAAAGAGAACAACATCAAAGTTTCCTCTTCTCTTGCACCAAGCTGTCTTGACACTTTTTTTTTCCCTGATGTATTCAAAGATACCTTCTGCCATTTCACTGCTAGGAGAGATTCCAACAGTGATATCTAAAAGTTACCCTTCATATCTAATTCTGCTTTGGTCTCACAAACAAATTACAACTAAAACAGATGAACAATAGACTAGAAAAGGATACGAACTGAACCCATCCCCTTATGCCTCCTTATAAATACTGCCTTTTATTGTAGATCTGCACTTAAAGATGATTTCAGTTTTGGTACAAACATCATATAATTTTTCATTTAAATAAATTCACTTCCCAGTCTAAGCTATTTGATCGCATTCTACTGGATATGAGTGAGAGAAAATCTTCAGGTAGCACCACTGTGAATAGAGTCAGACCAAGCAATTAAGAGTGGGCAGATAAATAATTTCAAGTATGCTCAGTGTTACTTCTCCCCTCTTCCTCTCAACAGGGGAGAAGCCAACATAGCACAGAATAATATTGTACATTTATGCAGCAACTTCTTTCCAATGTTTTTTCACTTTTTTTCCATAGATTTTAGGATTCTCTAAGAACAGAGGAATGTGGAATTTCGCAAATTAGCCCAAGGTCATGGATTCACTAGTAAAGCCTTTTTTGGAGCTCATTTTTCTTCTGTGCCAAGGAAAACTTGCACAAGGAGAAAATTCCTTGGGAGGAGAATACTGGGCCCCAACACCTGGAGCAGATTCTTCTCCAATCCACCTTCATTGTATACATCCAGCTTACAGTATGTAACCACAGCAAATTTAGTAGACAGAGACACTGTAGAAGTGGTAGGACTGAATCCTATTGGTCTAGTCCATCTCAGTAGAGCAATAAATGTGGAAAAGCAGGAAACAAAGTCAGGGTCTTTCCACCAGCAGGAGACACTTTGAATTCAGGATTGCCTCAGCTACCAATTTGTGGCTAATTACTCACAGGAGATGAAAAAGTGACATGACATGATTTTAAAAATCACTTTCTAATAGTATCACAGTATAGTTAAGGTTGTAAAGGACCTTTATAGGTTATCTAGTCCAAGCCACCTGCAACTAGAAGGGACATCTTCAAACAGTTCAGGCTTCTCAGAGCTCTGCCCAGCCTGACCTTGAAGGTTTCCAGGCATGGGGCATCCACCACCTCTCTGGGACACCTTTTCCAATGTGTCACCACTCTCATCATAAAATTCTTCTTTATAGCTAGTCTGAGTCTACATTCTTTTCGTTTAAAGCCATTACCCCTTGTCCAATCACAACAGGCCCTGCCAAAATGTGTCCCCATCTTTCTGACAGACCCCTGTCAGGTACCGGCAGGATACTATAAGGTCTCCCCAGAGCCTTCTCCAGGTTGTACAACCCCAACTCCTCCAGTCTGTCCCTTCACAGGAGAGGTGTTTCATGCTTCACATTAGAGCCACCTTCACATTTTAAGAATCTTTATACAACATGAAGGGAAACAACAACACAATAGCAAAATCTTGACACAAAAGCAGCGTGTGCTCAATGATAAGCTCTAAAAAGTCTTGGATGAAATGAGAGCTGTCCCCAAAGCTAGAACACTCCTTGAAATGTCAGGATACAATACTCTGAAAAAATACATAACTAAATACTCCCTAATATCCTGTTTGCTGATATTACCTACTTTTAACCAGTACTGTAACTTATCTGACCTAGAAGTCAAATGTAAAATTCAAAATTACTCAAAAGTCAGAGCACATTGGGAGTGATAGATGAGGCTAGGCAATACTCTTAGGCAATTTTGAGGACTCAGAAATAAATTAAAATATAATTCACACACTTAAACCTTTCAAAATCTCAAAGTCAGGCCAGAAAAATCCAATTAGCAGCTTCATATGCATCTGAGCATGCATATATATGGGCAATTAAAATCCAATCTCTATGAGGGGCTCTCCAATGGCCTTTACGGGCCTCCTTAAAGGAGGTCACACTGTGTGACAGTGTTCCTGTTCTAAACTAATCTGTACCATGCTGATAAAAAGTATCTTCATATAAATGAGCAAGCTATCTGCTACATATGAGAACTTGTGCCAGTGTTTTAGATCAATATGACATCAGTGGATTCATGGAAACTGGCAATAAACTCTAGCTGAATTCCAAACGTATCTGTTCAAGTACCAGCAAGATTTTCAAAAGCAGTGCAGTTTCACTAAAGGGAGCTCACACCCAATGTGAGAGTTGCCATCAAGTTTTATGTATGCAGTTAAATCCATGGTAAGTGCTGTTTGAAATTTCCACCTTGTATAAATTCTTCGATCACACACTTAGCTTAAAAAAAAAAAAAAAGAGAAGCAAATTGCCACACCATGTATTTGACTTGCAAAAATATAGTCCACATAAAATGCTTGCCCTTTCTTGGAATTAACCATTAAAATGAACATGACTGAAATAATATATGAAAGGAAAATCGTTCTACCTTTGAAGTGCATTCACTTTGCACTTTTAAGACCATTACTGCATAAGGAATCAGTTTTTCCATTTTATACAAGCCTTTCACATAGTAAAGAAGAGAAAATTCTGCTGTTTAAAATGAGAAAATGTAATAGGAAACTACAGAAAAGGGAAGAATGAAAACAGAGGAATATTATACTACTTTTCAATCATATTTTAAGTAGACTAGATTCCAAACTGCACAGCCTCAAAATCATAATCTTCCTGCAGAGAAATCCACCAAGAAACTTGGTTAGCTAGAGATTTAACAACATCAGTAACACTGCTGCCCAGTTGTAGGAGAATATTCCCATCAACCTTTGTGTAGGAAGGTTTAATAAATGAATTTAAGTCCTAATAGAGGAAAGATATCTTTCTTGGTTGCATTCAACCTTTTTAATGTTGTTTCAGTTTATTTTTAATTTCAGGACATAGGGTGATACTTTGCTTTAAAACTGCCAGTGAGGAGTCTTGGATTATGTCAGTCACCATAAATGGGCTTTTGTATGAGGAGCTCCTAACCCAGTAAATTCAATAAGTTATTGGCACCAGTAGCCCTTGCTTTAGAATGTCTCAATTAAATTAAACTCAACATAAGTCTAAGCATAAAATGTCAAGGAACTAATTAGGGAAATAATTAGGGAAAGTCTTGCATGAAGTCCTCTGAAAATTATACTTATTCTTTACCTAGAACAGGAAAAAAAACATCATTATGTTTTTTCTTTATTACAAATTCATTGTCAAGCTGCCTTTTGTCTGCCTAAGAACTTAAACTGATTAAGTGAGAACATAAAAGGATCACAGCAAGCTACCCACTTAAGTGGCAAGGGCAAATGCTAATCTGTAATTCAAATAGGTCCCAACCAATGGCCTTCACTGGTTTTTTTTTTTCCTAATATTTAATTAATTTTCCTTAGGACCCTAAGATAGCTTACTTTGTTCTTTTTCATTGACTGAAAGTCCCTGCAAAAGGAGTTAAAGTCCTATCCAACAAGCATATTCATAACTCAAATAATTTTTCTGACCTAGGGAATCACTTAAACCAATGGCACTGTGAAGAAAGAATTTTGCTGAAAGTCTCTTTTTAACCCCATTCTCTTGTGGGAATAGGCTTGTTATAAGATGTGTTGAGGCTCAGGATTACTTAATCATCACCATTAAACTTTGTCCACAGTTTTAAAATGGTATTATTTCATTGTCATTCCTTTGTTTTAAAATTCATGTCCAAGACTATGTAGAACTATTTTGTCTTAACACAGATTTCAGACCACTGAACTGTGCTTTAATACATTCAGTGCAGCCCCAAGCACAAAATGAGCCCTTTGGTAACTTGTCATCATGTCCTAGTATAACATAGCACGTCTTCAAGAAACAAAACACGGTATCTGAGAGTTTATATTGTGTAAACTAAGGACATGATTAAAATCTTGTGTGTTGACTTCATCCATGGTTGTTGAAGTTTTGTATCTGTTGCTGTTTATTTAAACAGATGTAATTGCTACAGGTTTCACATGTTCAGAAACATTACAGAATTTATTCTCAGAAATGTAAGAAGCACAAATGACCCCACTGAAAGGACAAGAAGGTGATGTGGAGCTCAATTAAACTCTTATTGCCCATGCTCTTATCTGAAGTCCCATGCAGATGGAACTCTCTAGTCACCAGTATTTATGTGCAAAGTATGGACCTAAGAGTGTGTGTCCTCAACTACCAGAAGCAAAATAGTCATAACTAGCACAGCATGCTGCCTGGGCCTGTGTTCAGCTCTCCTGTCTGTATAATTGCTTCAGTTTGGGTAAGAAAAGAGCCCATGGTTTCCTTTTGGTCTCATGGACTAACATCCCATTGGCCGCTATCAGGCTGTGACTAAAGTATAGAAAATACCCCAGCCAATTGTTTTCCCTATCATTACACTAATTTTTAAAGCATTGATCTTCAGCCTTAGAACTGAATTTGTAGAACATCCAAAGCTAATGGAGTTATCCACTTTAAACTTGGGGAATAAAACATTTAAGTTTGTAGCAGCATTCTTACCAACCAGAACATGAGTAAGAAGTTCAGAATGCAGTCCTACAAACCACATTGCTCCCAAGTTACATCTGATTTCCTAGCAAAATAAAAATGCTGCAAAGCCTGTACACACTATGTGCCAATTAACAGAGTTGGCCTACAGATGTGACTGGAGAATGGCTAAAGCAGCTCCAGGAGGGACTTCAGAATCACCAAGCCAGTCACAGAATACATATGTTAAAATAAATCTCAGAGAAAAATATATACACAATGCTTCAAGGGAAGTTAGTTACTGATCACGATCTACAGGCTAAGCTTCCAAGTAAGATAAACCCCAAGGTAACCAAATGTACTGGAATGTGTCTGAGCTCAAAATGAGACTCTGTCAGCAGCTGCTCTGGGCCTGAGCCTGCTGCCTGCAGGGAGCTATGGGGGAACCACGCTGGGTGGCCTGCAGAAGGGAGTGTCTTGAGCAGATGGGGCCCTGTGCAAGCCAAAAGCAGAGACAGGTCCAAGGAGTGTCCTCCCTCACAGGGAAAGGGCCACTAAAATAAGGACTACATTTCTCCCCCTAAAACCCCATATTTATTATTACATCCATATGAAACAAAGTGCCTGTGACTTTACACACACTATAAAGTAGGACTGAAGGGATCCATTTACACAGGATATTGTTTCCCATGTAAAAAAAAAAACCTTAGCAGATGTTTAGTGAATGTTCAGTATCTATAGACACATTTGGACAACATTCTTAAGCACGTGGTGGGATTCTTGGGGTTTGCTGTTCTTGGCCATGAATTGGACTCGATGATCTTGATGGGTCTCTTTGAGCTCAGTGTATTCTACAATATAATGCCCTATATTAAAGTTACGTTTTCCAGAAAAAGCCCATTTTTAAACATATTGGGTTTGTCCTGGATAGTTGAAGTGCCTTTGATTCCACTTACCATTTAAAATTGGGAAAGGCCTCAGCTCCATTGACAAAATGAGCTTAGCTTGCTCAGCATCTTACTGGAATTGCTCAGCTTTCTATACGGCAATCTTCATAAAATACATCATTCAATATCTTTAATTAGTAAGAAGAAACAAATTTAATAATTTCATGGCAGGCATTTTTGACATTAACTCAAAGCAGCAGACACAAGGGTGAAAGATTGCATCTGTTGAAGTTAGCAGCAATATTTCAGCTGCTGAATTAATGTATTTGCTTGCGATGGAAGCTTCCACCCCTTTTTTACCCATCTTTTCATCACTCTGTTAATATATAAACTTCAATCTGCTTTAAGGATTGGAATAGTCGAGATGATCCTTTTATATTCTTTCCAGCATTATTTTTCTTTAAGCCATAAAAATGTGATTTATATAAGGGCTATATTCTCTCTTAAAAGTGAGTCCTCTTCTAGGAAAATAGGATCTACCTGTATCAGGTGGTAAGAGCTGATAAATGGAAAACCAGGGCGTTCATAAAACCCAATTAAAAAAAAATTTATCATGAAAAAGGAAAATTTGTTATATTTTTAATATTTTCCATGTTAACATGGACATTCCCTATTTCTTTTTTTTAAGCAGCCAAGGAAAACCAGTGCCAACATAGACAAATTTATGGATAATTAATAAAAGAAAGGGGAATAGCAACAACAGTGGAAGGAAGCAATAGAGAAAAAGGAGGAAAAAAGGATTCAGAATTTGTGTAAGTCAGGGATATAAGGCTTGAATTTATGTATCACATTCTCACAAAGGTGAACCAAAGAAAAACTTCTGTAATAGAGTTATAATTCTAGCACTAGGGGTGTTGGTTCCAATACTAGAACTATAGGCCCAAGACATTAAACAAATGTCAGTACAGTTGTGTCTAGGTTCAAATAGAGAACGCAAAAGAGGTTTATTCTGCCTGCTTTACTTTTCCATTTCCTTTCCATGCTGTCTTCTTTCCAATATTTTATATCTTTTATGAGCCTTATTGCACTAAGATTCTGTGAATGCATGTGTGGAGCACATTTTGAACTGCCTTTAAACATTAAGTGCTAATTGAAAACATAGTTTACTCAGAAACAATTCATCAAGTTTACATTTAATTTTTGCTGTGAAAAGATGTGCAAACTGAGCCCTTTTAGAAAACTTTTTGACATTTTTATTTCAGTGCAGAACTTTTTATAAGGTAGGCTTATTTTCAAAGTTATGACTCATCACCAAGTGGATTTTCATCTTGTTAATGGGCTGAAACAGATTGTGGAAGAGAATATCTACTCTTCGTGCTCACTCATTTGTTTTATTTTGCCTCAACTGATTACTTTTGTGATAATAAAAATAAGGAAATAAGCCTCTTATCCTTTTTAAAGATTGATAGTTTAGATGAGCCTCAGTCATTTTATAAAATAATTATTAAAGCTTAAAGATGGTTGTACACTTCCACAATAGCATAATTTATTTGCTTCTCAAAAATCCCCCTACTCTAAGATCCCCATGGCAAGCAAAAACTTGTATGCAAAAACTTCTTCTATCTCTTTATCTGCAAGTTTTAACTGTCTCCTATTATTAATTCATATAATATTTTTCATTATTATTTACAAACGTTGCAACAGAAAATGTCAATTTATATACAATTTTATGAAGCTTGAAGAACTTTCAATTTTTTTAAATCTGCTTCTTGGAACTGTTTTTAGAATTACACCTAAGTATGAGAGACTGGTGTGACATTCTAGCTCCACTCTCCTGAGAATACAGGAAAAGTTTTAATACAAAAATCTTGACCTAATTTACCTGCATTCAGGAAGCCTATGACAATGTTCCTCTGAAGAGAAACAAACACGTGTCAGAGGTAAAGTCCTGTCAGGAACTTGACATTGATCCCAGCCTTACCTGCAAGACTCTCTTGGGAATTGTAAGTGTCCCAAGCCCCACTGAAGTCACATGCAGATGTTAATTCAAGGATATAGCAACCAGCATTGCCTAAACCAGCATTTAGTCAAATATTTGTAGGACTTAGACATTCTCCAGGACCCAATTTATTTAATATATCATCTCTTTTTCTTTTTTCAGTCTTCTTGAAATCTTGGATTGAGGCTTGTGCACCAGCCTTTCTGAATAATCTTGTGAGGTTTCTAATGTGTAGAAAATAGAAAGAGAAGGGAGAGAGGAAAAGTTACTCCTAACTTCTCCTCAATGCCACAGATGCTTAAAAATACTATTTGTACCTATGAAGAAGAATTTTTAGGCCCCTGAAAAATCAATCAAATTGCAGAATAAAGCCATTTCCAATGGTGGGGGGACCAACAGACCACGAAGAGCTCATTGCACTACAGCTTCAGGGTCAGTACTAGAAGAAACAGCCCACTGACCTGCTGAACATGTCCTGGAATAGGATTTCCACCATGGTGAAGGAAAGCAACCTGCCCGTCACCAGCAAAACAGCAAAATCCAGATTCTGGTAGAAAAAACCAACAAGCCTTTTGTTGGTTTTTGAAAAAACCAACGGAGCCTTTTACATTCTCCCTAACCCCAGACTGAGGATATCAGACCACAATGTTATTATGACAGTCTTGCAGAGGCTGTTTGAATGTTGGCTGCTAGACCTATAACAAGGAATTTTAAAAGCCCTATCTTATGTATAGGCTCCAACAGACCATCAGAAGGCCAAGCTGAACCTAACACACACATAGACCAGAGGAAGTACTTAGTTAGAGTGGCATACTCTATAAAAATATTTTCTTTGGCAGAGAATGAGTCTCTATAAACAGGAACAAGGTCGAATCATGCAATTTTGCAGGAACTAAAGTATTCAAAGTCCAAAAAAAAAGTCACTACTCAAAGCTATATAGGAAAGAACAGCTAAATAATCATAGAATGATTCCTTTATTTTCATGAAGCTGGATCCCTTTCAACAGCATACTCCTTCAGTGCTATTGTAAGGTTTTAAAACTCTGTATGCTGTACCCAAATGCTATAGTTTCTACAACAGTGGATGCTTCAGTAAATCCTTCAGTTCATCTAAAGGCTCTTAGATGAAGCTTTATTTAGTGGCACATTTAGACAGTCAGATTTAAGTCAGCTCTAAGTGCCCTGAACACAGAGGTCAGCCAACGTCAGAAAACTCAAAGCCAAATGCTGTTTTTATAATAATGGTGAGAAATTACTCAAAGAAACTGCAGAAACAATTCTTCTAAGTGCTATTCAAATTTAAGTCTCTGATATTTACCAGCCTTCATGGAAATCATTCTCCACTATCAATAAGAAGGATATACCAAAAATAGCTCTGTCTTTTGTTCACTCACATTTACACAGGGGCTACTGGAAGGGGCTACTTTAATCCTATAGCTTGGCCTGTCTACAGTACTCCTCTCTAAACACATTGGTGCCCAAAACTTATCCTGACAAGTGTGCTCTGTTTCCTGTTTTTATTCAAAAGTTAATCTATCCATATTATTGAGGACAGACAAAACTGAAGTTTGATCTGCTTCTTTAGCATGCATGATCTACATCATGGAACTTAGTCCTTCTCCAAGTTATCTCTGTTGGTCCTTCCCCTATTTCCTCCATCTCTGAAAGAAAATTTATGTCTAAGGCACTTCAGTAGTTTTTCATTTAACAGTCTAGGAAAATGTTCCCAGTGAATACTTTTTTCCGTATCCTTTAAGAGTGACATAGCATCCCTTTAAAAGCAAATGTAATTCTAAAGTAAAGAGCTAGCAAACAATTCACATAAATATTACTTTTTCACATTTGAACGGATGAATGAAGAATTTCCATGAAATGACACCCTTAAGAGTGTAATGTCATATTCGGATTTATAATTATGTGTATACTCAAACTTAATGAGCAATTACAGAACTTTTTTGAGGAAAGCAGGTGAAATCAGCACAGTCTTTCATCTGTGCAATCCTCTGTTCCCATTGTGGAAATGGGATAAATATTTTTGTAAGAAAGCCAGCTGTGAGCCAGGCAGGAAAATTCAGTCACTGGTACTCAAACAAAAATCAAAATACTTTGAAATCCCAAGGTCACCAATGCACCTGTGTAACTCTCATTAAACTTAACTGACATTGTATACATTTGGTGAGGGCAAAACCCTCCTACAGCTGCAGATCTTCTTGAATGACTGTTCATTTGCATGGCTTTCTATGACCAGATAGGCCAGATTATAATTGAAAGTTGCAAAAACCATACATAGTATGTTTCAACAGACTAATCAACTTTTTTGGCTTTGGATTTGTGTTATCTTGAGTCTTAGCTCCGGGTACTGGATCTGCAGCTGCTGACAACTGGGGCTCACAAGGGCACAGCTCCTCCCATTGTCCCCGCACTGCCAGGAGACACGTGGCCCAACACATGCCAGTTCACAGGAGGGTGCATCCATGTGATTCACCCCTCTGCTCTCTGAGCTTTCCCACTCCTCAGAAAGAGACCCGGGTATGAGGAGAGCTGCTGGTGTCTGCACCCAGCAATGAAATTCTGGAGGGGCTCACGCAGCAGCTCTGGGGATTGGACACAATTGATCCCTTGTTTGGCAGGGTCCCGTTTCCTCAGGACCCATTTCCACCTCTTGCTGGGGTTTCAAATACATCCCTTTAAATTGCTATGAAACCTGCTAGGGCTTTAAAAGCAGGTCAAGGCTAGGGCAGAGCCAAGCAGAGAACCAAAAACTGCTTCAAAGAGAGTTCTGTGCAAGCTTCAAGCAAGTGCCCAACTGAGGACATTCAAAGGTCTGCAAATTCCAAGAAATACAATTCTGGCCAGATTAAGAGAGCTAAGATACACAAAATAAATCATCTGGCTTTAAGATTTCATCCTCTTCAAGCACCAGACATGCCTGAGACTTCCCCTTTCTATCAGACAGCCAAGCATTCTCCCATCAGGCCATCCCTCAGCAGCTGGCTCTCTCCTTTACGTAGCCCCATCTCATCTGAGTCCCTAACCAAAAGTCTGACTCACGTCACAGTGCCAGCCCAAAAGCTATTTTTATTTCCCAGCTTTGTAATTCTCTCTCAGATGTTAATCTATTTGCTCCTCCCTCCTCCTCCCACATAAGAACTTAAGTCTTTTTTCCCAGCCAGGCTAATAAAATAATAAAGCAAGCAAAGAGATTGTGAGCCAAAGCATTTTGGAACCAAAGAATTTATAATGTATCAAAAAAGTAACTTCCTGTGTATTTCTGTAGCAATGCAATGTTAACAATGGGGTTTTTTTAGTCTCTGAACAAAGTTCCCCAAAAATTACAGAGGGAGATTGGAAATTCAATATTATGCTAAGGAATACCTCACTTTCCTCTGAAGAATGAGGTTACTACAGCTGTGCAGTCATCCACCAGGAATCCCTCTTACTGGAACATAAAAGCTGCTATTTTATTCAAAAATTCCCTGCTGGATTTTTAAGTTCTAGTGAGACATGCAGGAGTGCAGGACTGATTTGGGGAGGGCTCAAATTTACTAATAGGAAAGCTGGAAGAAAAAAATCTTATTGAAACTTTTTTTTTAAAGTACTGAGATTTAATTTAGTTGAACAGAAACATAATATGTTAGACTAGTTATAACTATTCTGAGGTTTTGGCTATAGAAAGTAAAATTGCATCTGCAAACCAATCCCTGACAAGCAGAATGAGTCACATTTCAGTCTGCTTTCACTTAATTAGAGGGGTTTTTTTACATATGTAGGGTTTTAAAAAAACAACACAGACAACCATTTCAAATGGAAAATTATTAAAATGTGAAATGTGAAGAGGTTCTAACTCAATGGCTGTGGTTTTCCTGACTCCAAGAAAGCTCTGAGGAAATAATGGTAACCTTTGTAATTTGCAAAAATAATAAGCCTTTTGAAAGGATGCCTAAAATATATCTCAAAAGTAACACATGCTCTGCTACTTACCTAGAAAAGGAAATCTTATTTTTAATTAACCTGGTAGACATATATTACATGAAAAGAAAAAGTGTGAAACAGAATGAAAACCTGAGAATAAGCAAAGAGGAGAGAGAGAAAACTACAGCCTTCTTTCCATTTCTGCAACTGCTTTTTGTTAACATCCAGTGAAGAGATGGTTCCAGACTAAAGCAACATAGTTTAAAATGCAAGGTGTTAATAATGGCTAAAAATGAGACTTTAAAACTTTTTCACCTTTGGATGACATGCAAAAGATAATAGAAAAATAATACTTTTTGAAAGCAACTGAAGTAATTACAAACCCGTTGTCATGTACTCTTACTTTTGTAGATGAAAATGATATCTCACTTAAAAATTCTTCAACTGCATCCAGATGAACATGTCACTCTGAGATGCATCGTGTCACCTTGAAGACTGTGACACAGAGGCTGTTTGCTAAACTGAGAGATTCCCATGGGTACTTCAAGCACTAAACCAAAGTGACTTGGCCTAAAGATTATATTGTTTAAATACAAGGTTATGTACAACTGCCTAAATGGATAGAAAACACAATGTGTTTTATGGATAATCCTTGGGCTAGGTTGCCATCCTTTAAAAATAGATGTTTTAAGAGGTCCTATTTCTCTTCAAGTTCAGGAGTGATGAGCAGTCAATGAGAAAAACAATTCTGCATTTGGGGCCTGGTACGTTTTTACCTACTGAAAATTAGATTAGAAAATATTTGCATATTTGGGCCAGTTCCATAACTCACTATATAACACTGTGCAACAGTATTTTTCCATGCAATGGTGTTTATTCCCTAATTGCTTTCATCCTTTATCCTCATGCTTCAGTACCTCATACCCAGTACCCGGGGTCCAGGATAAAAGTATTTCAACTTCACACAAATCAGTAAGTAGATCAGCCAGGAAAATGGGCATGGATTTGTCTTTTTTTTCAGCCCACAGCTGAAACTACCAATATCCACATATCAACAGCCACAAAAAAAGTTTGAATTGGATGGAGTCAGTGTCCATAACGACCCTCAGGTTTTTAAAATTTAGTTAGTTATCATGTGGAGATAGCTTCTAGCATAAAATAAAGTTGAATAATCTCAAATTAACAAATTAGCAAAGGGAAAGACAGCAATAACAACTGCATATAAAAAGTTGCAGATGGTATGCTGGAAGCCACTGAAAATCCACATTATAGGATATCATGAAAAATCACAAGATGCAGATCTAGATGCAATACAGCAATGCCTTGACTGAGGTTTGCCAGTGTCAACAGATGAGAAGAGAGTTTAATCAGTTTGCCTATGTGGAAAACTTGAAATACTGAATTTGCGTGATAAATGAAGTTGATGGTCCAGAAGTGAATACAGATCATTACACTAAAAAATACCCAATGACAGAGGAGAGACAACTGATACTAAGGATGGTTACAAGCATCAGCACTTTGTTATTCCCCAGCACAGCCTTTTATACCCTCACATGCATAAACACCTGTGTGCCTTTTACTCTTTTGTGATTGGTCAACACAAATCAGCATTCTGTGCTTCTCCTTCAAGGCTGTTCACCTGTCTTATACAGCTGCAACTTATCGGGGCAAGACTGCCTGCAGCACTATCTTTATTCTTTTACAATCTATTCTCCCACAACCCAGCAAGGCAAAGCTTAAAAGAACAGGCCAGCAGTAGGAAAAATCAGAGCTAAGACCATTCATTGCATTGGGTATTACACTATCATTCCTGAATGGGCAAGCTCAAAAATGTAAAAACAGTATTTTGGGATAACTAGCACTATTGATTACAAGTCTTTAAACAGGAAAAAAAAAAACCCAAACACCTGTTCATACACCATTCTTTATAAAATGGACTCCTGTCCTGAGTACTTTTTTTTATTTTTGTAGAAGCAATTCACTTTTATTTGAGCTAGGGATGGAAGAAGACTTGGACCCAGAAGATTCAGCAACCAAGCTCCATTCCTGGGTAATCAGATAAAGGCCATAGGCACTAAGGAAGACATCTGGGACAAGTGTCAAGTGAAAGAATAAGAAAGGTACAAAATAACTACAAGTAAGAGAGACAAGAAAATGATGAAATTCATTTGTGTGCTTAAAAGCAACCATATGTCCATGTAATATTCATAGTCCTAGAGCTGGAAGGAATGACCAGATTGATCTCAGAGTGCATCAAGTGTGTAGGGGAACAGTGCTGTGATGTGCCAGTTCTGGAGGCTGCAATTTGTGCATGTGCTACACCAGAAGGCTGAAGCAAAAAGCAAATTCTTAATTCCTTCTCTGAGCCAATGTTTTAGCCCTTACCCAAGAGTGTGCCCATGTCCTGGCAGCTCTGCCATATAGAAATGAATCGAGCTTTATGTAACAATGGGAACAGATAACTGGGGGAAAATAAGGGCACTTGAATTAAATTAAACTCCATGAATAAACTTATTTGGCCTCAAAGCAGTTCAAAAAAGCAATGGGAATACCTGATGGTGAAACCCCTATCCAGCCTGACAGGAACATGGTGCATCCCTGCTGGCAACTCCCACAGGAGTGGGCAAGCACAGCTGTCTTGCAGGGATGTAGGTAGGGGGTACAGAGACACTGAGACCTCTGTGCTGCTATTGCTCCTTTCCCGCTCCAAGAGCCTACATACTAGATCCAGCCAGAAAAGAAAGGGTTAAGAATCAGAGCAGCTACAGTGCCAGGAGTGTGTGGGCTGCTGGCAGAAAAGCAGGAGAGCAGTCAAGTTTTAGACACAAAATGTCACAGCTTTACCTGAAGTATCACTTTGTAGAAATACGGAGAGTAAAAGCTTCCCATAAAACATTAAAAAGTGTTTCCACATTGATAGTGATACTTCTCTTTTCCAGAAAAGACCAAAGAGCCAAAGATACAATTTTCCTTAAATACAAAAATTTAAATTAGCCATTATTAAAGCAAAGTAGAAACACATATATCGTACTAGAATACGCCTGTTTGTTGAAATTTTATTTGAATTTTACAGCCTCTATTTAAAAGGTTTTACTGCTTCTCTCTGAACCCAAGTAACTTTCAACTTCCAGTAGTGAATTTACTAACCCTGCAGCAATGATTTATCCATCATTTCCCTCATTGCCAAGCATATGTGGATGCTCTCAAGTGAGCAGGGAACACACAGATTGAGAAACTGTATAAAACAAGCAACTGGCTTTTTACTTTGCAAGTCTTTCCATTCAGTTGCCTGCTATTTAAATGATTTTCAGTCACTGCAAGTCTAATTGACAGTAAACAAAACTCTTTCAGGCAGTCCTCAGTTTTACCTCATGGTATCCTAGTGTGAAAGGAGAAAAGCAAATTAATGATACTCTTGCCTTTTAAAACCAGTGATGAACAATCCAGCCCTGCCACCATCATATAATAGGGTGGAATACAGGCTGCTCTTCCATCAGCACACTCAACTTCTGTGCAGAATTTCCATATGGACACTTCCCTTTTTATGTTTGTCCCTTTGCTAGGTGTGTCACCTGAGTGGCACAAACAGGGACAGCAATTATGAAAGGCATTTCCAGGCAGAGAAATTATCTGCCTGTCATGTAAATATAAAACGTAGCAATTGTGCAACGCTGTTTTCTTCACTGACATTTCACAGAATTTGTGTCCTGTTGTTTGTTACATGAAATAATCAGGTAAAAACAGATGTAATTTCTCTTACTTGAAAATCTATGTAATGGATTTCTAATACATAGTACTTATATTTACCTTTATATTATTTGTATTTTTACAGATATTTTTAAGTAGATTATCTTTTTCCCCAGTTGTTATTGTTTTTAAATAGACTGTCTCTTCAATCCACCTTATTTTTAACCTGGAAGCCAACTGGCTTTTCTACACTTCTGATCTTCAAACGATTTTGATTTTTACCCATCACTGACTATGTCAAGAATCTATGCTTCCAAGGAAAACTCTGTCTACATTACACAGGTTGGACAAGTTTGAGTCTCTGATGGAATTTTTTCAACCTATGCTTACAGAAGAGATGCCTTTTCACATGTGCAGCCACGCATAATAAAAGGAAACAGCTGTGTGCCATCCAACAGGAGACTCCAAATGATCAAATATTGGCATTTCAGAGCAGACAGGAGTAGGCTGATCCTCTGACTGCCGTGGTGCAGTCGACGAGCAGCAGTGGATCTTAGGCAAGATCCACTTAAGACCTAGCTTGGGGCGAATGCAAACCTGCCTACTGACATCCTCCGGGATCACAGCTGGATTTTCACTTCAGGGAAAGCACAAGCTGCCTATTCCACTTACTGCTACATGGGTTGCCAAAATTTTGACCATACAGTTAGTGAGATGTGAAATACTACAAGACTAAGGAGGACGAAAGAAATTAATCATGACTGACTCATCTTTCTTGCTCCTTGGGAAGCGCTTTAAAAACTCTTTGACTTTCTGCAGTGCAGACATTAGGATTTACTTCATTAAACTGTGTGGACAGAGGGGGACTGTGGTACAACTCTATGACTCTTCTCACAGACATAGGAATAGCCATGCTAGCTTAATTAAATAGGAGTATCTCACATCACACTGGGACACCAAGAAGGGTGGAGTGCAAATGTTGAAAAACATTTTTTGTAATTCCAGTAACTTTTTCCCAGGAACTAGCTATGAACATTTGATCCAAGTCATTAAATGTTATAATAAATAGGAAGTAAAGAAATTAGGCTAAAAATCTAGATTTTTGTTAGTTCACTTATTGGTACAATTATAGTGCAAGCATCTCTATCCCATCATAGCACAAAGAAAACAGAGCCCTATTCAGTATCAGTACACCAGGATTTTATTTTGGGTTGTCCTGTAAGTTCACTACCCTTTTGCAAGTCACTACCTTTATGTCTCAGTTTGCACAGTATTAAGTAAAAAACGACGGCACATTTTAAAAGTCAATCTATTGAGGAGTGAGGTTTTAATATTTGAAAAACACTTATGTGGAGTAGAATTCCACAATAAGAATGAGAATCAAGTGTTGATCTCTGTCTGAAATAAAATGGTCTGGAGACTCCTTGTTCCCTTCTAGCTCTGAATTTCTGAGCCACATCTTTCACGCTAACACCCTGCAGACAAAAGAGTTTTCCAGTTAATTTTTACTCTTCTTCATTAATTCAGTTGCTTCCAAGCCACAATCTGAATTGATCAATCTCAGCCTGTTGTATTTAAGTCCTTCTTTTAACCTGGAGATAGCTGTTTTGCCATCATAGTTAACATTTCAATCTCAGGCAGAAACTAATTATTAGTAATTATTAATTCACATTAACCTCAATATTCCTCTTAACAAAACAGCAGATCTGCATAGCAGCTGGGGAATGGTAACCAAAACAGCCACTTTATATGCCTAGGTTTTCCATTCAATCATGATACTTCCTCTGGTGTACAATCAAACATTGTTGAATAGCTGTAAATCATATGAAGATTTTTTTTTTTGTTTGCATTTCAGAAAAACATACCAAGCTAGTTCATTTGGGTCATAAAGACTCTTTTCCCACCTCAGTAAACATTTCCTTCTAATTGTGACCCTACTTAAAGACACACAAAATTAACTTCACAATTCAGATTTAAGTGCTCTATTTTTGAGGTACCACAGTTTCTTGGGAAGTCTGATTGCCCTGAGTTCCTAAGATTGGGCTCAAGACAAGTGCAAGTGGGCATCTTCCTTTCAGTGTACAAAAAAGCCATTATGGAGTTTCATGTGTTTTTACAACTACATGGATTAGCAGTTTTCAGTCCCCAAAATAGCTGCATCTGTCATCATTTATGTTCCTACCAAAGTAGTCTGGTATTCCAGAGTGGTTAAGCTTCTCCACAATTATGTTCAAGTTAAGGAAATGAAGAAAAAAATATAAAGAGAGAACAACCTTATTTTGAATATGTGCAGCCCCAAACATTCTAAAATATTCTTTTTTCTTTAGAGAACAGTTAATTTGTCTTGCCTTTTTAATATGTTTTCAAGAAACAGTGCAGATAGCACTTTTTGAAATCAGATGGTTTAGAAATGCAAATTTCTAATATTTATAAATATGATTTACACTTTAATATAAGAAAAATTGGGGCATTTAGTTATAGGACAATAGGAGATGGATTCAAACTGAAAGAGGGCAGGTTTAGCTTAGATATTAGGAAGAAACTCTTCCCTGTCAGGGTAGTGAGGCCCTGGCACAGGTTGCCCAGAGAAGCTGTGGATGCCCCATCCCTGGAATGTTCAAGGCCAGGTTGGATGGAGCTTGGAGCAAACTGGGATTAGTGGAAGGTGTCCCTGCCCGTGGTAAGGCATTAGAACGAGATGACATTTAAGGTCCCTTCCAACCCAAACCATTCTATGATTCTATGAAAAAATAAACTGCAATACATTCTCTTTTGCATGCCTCTTGACTTTAAAAGTATCTACAAAATTTTAAATTAGGTGTGTCAGTCATATTTCATAGCCTAACTAATAAAATACCTTTGCTGAGCAAACATGGGCAAGAGCTCAACCTCATACATCTTTAAAAAGCAAGTTGATATAACTCTGTGTCCAAAGTCTCAAGACTGTTAAAAAATTCATTCAAGAGTTTGAAACCTGAACCCAGAGGGAAATACTGCACTATGACCAGAATGAAAAGTTTGGAACAAACTGGGCACAGCCCCTTTCTCTGGAAGAGCTGCAGAGCTTTGTCCTGCTGCAAGTGGGAAGCAAAGCAGAGTCATCTCCTGCCTGTCAGCTGCCACAAACTCTTCACACTCTGCTGACTGTTTCTCCTATGCTGCTTCTGGACCAGACTTTTACGGTTGCTTACAACAATATCTCCAAAATAAGGGAGCATCTCTCCACCTTCAAGGCATGTGTCATCAAAGTCACTAAAACTGGACCTCTCCCATCTTTTTTTTTTTTTTTTTTTTTTTTTTTTTTTTTTTTTGATGACTACTTTTATCAGCACAGTACAACCACAAAAAACTCACTTCACAGACCACTGCAGCATTAAAATTTCCCATTTTTAATTCTCCATTTGAGCAAGACTTTTATGTTACAATGTTAGCTCATTGTTCTCATGGTTATTAATAATATTGCACTCCATGTAATAAAAGGTTAATTGAAATCTCAAGGTAGCCATAAAACCATTCAAGAGTTTAACTAAAGTCATCTTGCAAAGTGACATTTTGGTTTGATTAATAATAGAAAAATTGTTAGCTCTGTCTCATTAAAAAAACAGATCTCTGCAGAATAACTTGCAGAGACATAGAAAATATATAAATTTTATTTCTGTCTCTAAAACACCTACAGAACTCCACAGCAACTGTTGTGCCTAATTACAAACGCCAATAAAATAAAGCTACATTACAATTATTTGTTTCAAGCTCTCTTTTGAGGAAAACCTCCTCTATCCAGGCATAAATGAATTCATATTGCCTTTCCCAGCTAGCATAAGGAGCTTAGTGTAGAAATTATGGATATCTTCACATAGAGTAAAAAAATGAAAACCTCTTGCTTTTTCCAAAGCCATCGCTAATGTATTTTGAAGACTGCATTTTACCCTTTGTGAACACAGCTTTCCTCTCCAAGATGAAATCTCACTAGCACCACTGAAGTGCAGTTACCAATCTGCAAGATCAGCATCAGCAAGAAAATGAGCTCTGCCAGGGCCAAGTGTTTCACATTAAACACTGCTGGCATAAAATCTGATGTCTCCAATGTTCATTTCCTTTAAGAAAGGGGCAGGATGTTACTCAACAGAAAGCATAAGTCATTTAAACAGTGCATTGAAGCACTTCGTGTTTCTAAATTGAGTCTAAAAAGCATTTGAGGAGTAGACTAAGGACAGATTTTAATAGTACCTCCTGACAGTAAAATGTTTAAATGTGGTCCATTTTAAGTGTTCTCCATTGTTTAAAAAGATACAGCCTGTGAATCTCCAGTGCTCATGGACCTGCTGCCATTTTAGGGTGCTAAGAATGAACTTCCATTCACCAAACACTGAATTCTGCACAAACCTGTTTCAAGCCCTGAATTTTAACAGAGTAACATGCCAAAAAACAGTTGAGAAATGCAATTCTGAAAACCACTGCACTTGCTAAATATAGATAACTCTAAACTTAACAAATCAGAAACACATTAAAAACTGCCACCTAAAAATCAACTATACAGCAATATAGCATATGATAGGAAAAATATAGGCAAATATGACACATCATGTCTATATTTCCTCAGAAGTTCTTCAGAAGACTTATGTATGAACAACCCTGTCTGCTTCAAACAGGAAATGACCCATCCTTCGGTGATAATTTTCAGAGTATCCTGAGTAACCTAAGTATCCTGCTTACAATGCAACCTTTTTACTGGGGCATCTGATTTTTTTCTTTTTTTTTTTGTCTAGAATATTGTAATTTTAGCATTGCTTCAGATAATGACTGCCTTTCACATTCATCTGACTACCAGTTACATCATTACAGACAAGGCCAATAGCTGCTGGTCTGATAAGTCACCATCAGCCACGGTTTTCCACTGTAAAAAATAAACACTGTAGCCAGTCAAGAGGGAAGAGGTACTTGTGATAGTGCTAAGAGTAGCAGAAGTGTCAAAGAATTGCAAATTTTAATCAATCTTTTCACAGTAAACTTGAGGCCTGTCTGCTATCATGGTGTCTGCAGCTGTCAAAGGCAGCCCATTCACCCACATTGCAAAGGAGACACCAGCAACCTGAATGAATTTTGAAGGTATGCTATTAAATGAATTTACTCTATTTTGTAAAAGCCACCCACCTTGTACACACCAGCTTGACCTTTCATCTCTCATAACTCTGCCCAAGATTACTTTGATTTTCTAAGTTAGCAATATTATTGACCCTAATTGTGTTAAAATAAACGTCAGCTTATTTAGGTGCCTAAATAAAGTAATCCTGGGAAGTAAAAGGGATCCAGAGGGTTCGTAAAGAAACAAATTTTGACTAGTAGGCTTGTGACTCAAATGTAGTTGACTCCAACAATGACTGAAAGTTAAATTGTGACATGACTACATAGGCGATCTATGGTTTCAAAATTATTTTCTAGTGAACAAGTGTTATTAGTACATAGACTGTCATAACTATCCATCAAAAGATGCCCTGGAGGCTGAAACATGCTTTAAAGTTGTCTCTCTGAATTAGGGTGAGTAAATTAACAGCGTGATCTATACCTGTCCAAACTGAGTCTGTTCTCATTAAAGATAAATTTTAGTTTTTAGTATTATCAACATGACATATCTCACAAGTATTATGTCTGGTTAAATTAGAAAAAAAAATCTGAAGCCTTACTGTCCTGACAGAATCTCCTTAATTCCCAATCATTTTGCCTAATACACTGCCAAATTAGAATTTTCCATTCACAAAATTCACTCACTCTACATGAATTTATACACTCTACGCACACATATTTATACACATGTATAGAATCCATACAAACAGAGTGAAGTATGAGGGCAGCATCTAACAAGGGAACACAACCTCCTGAACCCTTAAGTGTCCTGTGGTTACAACAGCTTTAGCAGTCACAAAAATTCCACCTCTGTAATAAAGGCAATCACTTACAGAACTGCTCACCTGCTGATTTCCACGACAATAATTGCTCAGACAAAAGTCCTGAGGCTATGAGGAATCACCCAAATGAGGGTGGGAAGAGATCCATTGGAGCCACACGGTGCCATCATCTACCAAAACACCACAGTACACAACTCCCTGAACATGCACTGCCTATCTCATGCCCTCCTATATTTTCCCATTCAGTTTTAAATGCATTAATTTTCTGCCAAGACCCTGATTCACAGCCTGCTATGTCTCACAAAGACTGGAGATTAAACTGATAAATTTTAGAATTCTTTTTTTTCATACTTTTACTCTGTGATTGTTGCTTAGAGTATAGCCTTCCCTTCACCACAAAATTCCATTTCAGATTGTAAATTCAATCTGTGTATTCTTCACATTCATTTTACTAAACATTTAGAATAGAAACCATTCACTCAATAGTTCACCAAACATTTTCTACTGCATTACAAGACCGACAGTTTCTCTGGGTTTATTATTGAAATGTCAGCATAGTTTGCTCATCAGCAATATAATAAAATACAAAAAAAGAGCATAGGCTCGTATTCTCGTATTCCAAATAAATTTTAGAGTAATTTAAGACTCTTTGACTGTTAAAAAAGAAGTTTGCAAATACAAATCCCAAAAATTCCTTTCACTCGCTTTCCTCCAGGAGTAGCTAAAGGTGTACAAATATAGGAGTGGCAAATTCCAGAGGAACTTCAAATAGACTCTTCTATTTAATCATATTTATCATCAGATGGTACTAATCCTTCCTTGGGGCCAGAGATTTTAAAGCTATATTTGGATACTGAGAAAATTTTGCTTGCAGGGAACGCAAACTATCATTGGCCCGATTTTTAATTTAAAGTGATTTTGGAACTTGCCTTCTTCCATACCCACTTGGATGGATTCTGACATAAGCCTAAAACAACTTCTAATTTCCCAGCAGAAAAATAAAAAATTGCTTAAGCTTTCAGGCATCTCTTGAGCAAGAACTCTCAGCATAATCCAAGGGTGCAAAATAGGACTGTGAAAGTCCTATTTACATCTGATAGGCCCAGATTTCTAACTACTGCCCAATTTTCTGACACTGACAAGAGTGGATAAATAATTGCATTCTGCAGGAGTCTAGCAATAATTAACATAAATCTGGGGCTAGAGTACAAAAATACATACTGAATAACACTTTTATTATCAAGGAAATATTAAATTACCATCATCTATTTCTTATTTTCATTCTGTTGTAAAATTGATTATCAACATACGGCTATGCCAGAAGCACATGTGCCAAAGAAATCTGTTTGAAACATCTGACTGCCAAAGAGCAATTTCTTTCTTAAACCTTGGGGGAACAGGAAAACAAAACCTACTGAAAATAGAGATAAGGAACTTCATTTTCCCTCGCTTATATTCAGCTACAAAGACTGTAGAATAAAAGCAGCAGCATGGCAATGGTTCTATAATTGCTATTTTTCTCTAACAGTAGAAACATACATTCAAATAGTAATCTTAAATATATCTTCAGCATTAAATAAAGATGTTTATAACTTATTTTGGAGTCAGAAAATGCCTGCCTATACCATATACATAACACTAATGGGTCAGGGTAAATTGGCTTAAATTCTCTGGTTTGTAGACAGCAAAAATGAAAAAGCAACACAGCTCTTAGCCCAGGATCTTCATCATGTCGGACTAACACTGCCTTGCGCCACTGACTGCAAATGTCTTTCAAATCAGGAACCTCTGTTGAACTGTATCTCTTTTTCTCTTTCTAAAACAAATATTTTCCCTCCTAGGAGGCTGTTGTGTAGTTTCTTTCTTATTGTCTCTTGATCAAATGAGCCAGTTTAGAATAAGCAAAGATCCAGGGCTGGAAAAGATGCTCAGTCACATCCTGCTAAAAACACACATCTTGGCTTGGGCATGAGAAGCAATATAGATTTCCTGTAGGTAAAACCACAGACTGCTTCTTTGAAGCATGTCTTCAAAAGTCGAAGTCTGCTGCAAAACCTAAATCCTACTCTTGAATGGAGAGAGAAGTTTCCCTCCTTCCAGTATCCTTAGGCTGAGAGATGCCAGGTCTTCTCTGCTTTCCCTCCCAGAGATTGCCAGCTCCTATATAACTTCATTTTGCACTTGATTCTTCTAGACATGGTTACAGAAGAAATTTCTGCCAATTTCCTCTTCAGTATTGAACTTGACAGAGAGTAAAAAAGTTCTCTAAAGCCAAAATCCTGCTCAAAGATAAGGGGGAAAAAAAGAAAATAATTCAGCATTTCAGAAAATGTGGTGGGGGTCAAACATCCATGTAACACACAACGAGAAGCTGCTGTGTTACCACAACAAGAAGATTATTTAGACATAGGCATGAAGACACCTAAACTGTGCATATTACATGTACTTGTGCACAAGAGAGAGTCTGCAGTGGGTGGATGCTTTATTTAGGCAAGTTACCCGTCTGTAACTGCAGGAGGGAGTTGGCAGATGGAGCTCTGGAGTTCCCTGCTGGAATCTGGCCAGGGCACTGCTGTAACCGACTCGTCTCTTTTGAAACACAGACACACAACTTGCATGTCATATGCTAAAGCTGTTAAAGAGCACTGAGCAACCAGAGACTGATTTCCTCTGCTTTGTTCTTTGCAGACCTATTTGTACTTGATGGAAGACTGTGTAAAACTCTCACCTCTCTAGGACAATGGTTTCATAAACTGCTTCTGTACAAGTATGAAGAACAGTAAGGACACAGTGCAGTTTTGATTCCGGTTTTCAGACTGGAATAACCTACAAATCTTTTCAAAATCATATGGCAAGTCTCATTACTACTTTCAAATAACAAAAATTCCACTAAATTAATATTTCTTTAAAACTCCAAAGAATCATAATGCTAAAACACCTGCACATCTAATCTTAGCAACTAATTTGAAATAAAAATCAAAATTGAAGGTGCAATATTTTTTTCCTAATTAAATATCCTTCACCAAGTAGTTTAGTGGTATATAAATAAAGAGGTACAGCTAATACATAAAGCAGGAAATATTTCATGAAAGGAAAGCACTCTGAAGTTCACTCAGGCTTTGTTCTTTTCGGGCTTTGCTCATGTGTATCCCTAAGCAGGGAGCACAGACACAGGGGACCTGGCTTCCTTCTGTTATCCTGCCTTTTCATGGGCATGTTACTCAAGTGAAGGGATTCAGCCTGGATTCCAGACAGAGAGAACTTCTCTGCAAATTCCCGTTGTAGCCAAAGTATAGCATAACTGCTGCCACCTCTACTGCTTTCTTTCTGTTTCACATAGAAACTATTTGGAAAAGATGAGAGAGTTTTCAGTAGGAGCAGGGAACTTTTTTTTCATTCACTGGAGACTAAACACAGACCTTTTTGGAACTCAGCTTTGACACTGGATGAAAGTAATAGCTGCAATCGTAAAGCCAAGCTATTCTTTCAGCTCACATGGAAAACTTGTACAAAGTAAATGGTTATTTCATGAGCTTCTCAGATTGGAGCAAAAGGCATGTCATGAGTGGGTGTTAGTCTGGAGAAAGCACTTGCTTTCTCGTTTAGCTGCTCAGCAGAGGTTTTGCAATGAGCTATGCTCCTCCAGAAATGTACGTTTCCCTGCTCATAGGACCTGAAACCTCTGGCTTGCTCTAATATACTGCATTCTTCTGCCTTCTGCTTTTCAGCCAGAGAAGACAATCTATCCAATCACATGGGAAAACAACATGTCACTGGAGAAAGAAGTCCTCCTCAATGTAGATTATGCAGACACACAGTAAACAACTCCTCATCCAAGCCCTCTCTGTGCTATGCTGTCTGGAGCGCTTGCATTTTGGCAGCTCCTCTTCCTCACACTGGCCCTGCCTGCCTCAGCCACCTGGCCTTTATTGGGACACCAGCCATTCTTTTTCTCAGCACTGTAACACTGCAATTCATGATTCTTTAAGGAAAAAAGGAATAGAAAAAGCTTTATATTAAAGTCCCAAATACATTAGAAATGAGAAATAAGCCATAGCTCACTGACCACAAAGACAAATTACTTGACTTAACTGCTGAAGCAGAGGCCTCAGCTGCCTGGGGCAACTGGAATATTCAGCAATCATCTCCTCAGCTGGCACACTTCACACAGAATTTTAAGTAAACACAAACCAACTCACTTTTCTTTAAGAGCTATAAGGGAAATTGCAGTAGAACTTCAATCCAATTCGAGAGCAGCTCAGACAACATGAAGTTAAGAATATTAATCTTATCAGCTACTGCCAGGCAAGACACATCTTTTACTTATATTAAAAATGCATTTGAGGAACCAAAGTTTTAGAACAAAGTCCTTTCAGTGTTGTTACAAGAAGTGACATCCCTGGGCACAGATTTGCAGCTCAAGCTGGCCACAAACAGCTTGCAGATGCTGTTTTATACACCTACCTGTAATGTCCATATTGTGTATGCACTTTATAAACAGCAAGGCATTTCCAACTCACATTAAAGCTCTCTAAAGTGCCCTTGGGAGAGTCTTTGTTAACAGTTAAAATACAAATATTTTCTGGACTTCAAACCCAGTTAATAGTTATGAAAAATGTATCTAAAGCATAAAACACACGTGTTTCAATTTTATGCATATATGTAAATATGGTATTTATATAATATTTAATAAAACCCTAAAACTATTTAGGACATTTAATTTGCAGTATGCTACTTAGATGAATAATTTATCCTCACATCTTTGGAATACCCATGTCTCTGACTTTATAACATCTTAACTTTATGTTCTTCGTGGCTTGTCTCCTGCTAGATCACATCACTGTATATATTTATCAATTGCTACACATCTACAGTCACTGAAGAGTTAAGTCTGATGGCATAGAAAGTATTTTATAAATCAGAAAGCCTCTATAGTGTGCTATTCATGTTCCAGGGACTCTTCAAATTGCTTCCAGACAATGCTATTTTTACAATGCCATCACAAAAGCAAATCCTATTCTACCCATTCATGACTTGAGTGCAGCTTTAGATGAAAACTGCATGTGTCATAAATCAATCTTTGTCCAAACTGCTGAAAAAAAAACTCAGATAGAAGTTCAGATAAACCATTAAGGAGGTCAGGACAGGAATTGTCAAAGTCCATTCCAGTCCCCACTTTTAAACTCCACTCTTGCTGTCTCTGGGAACTGTTCATCTTAATTTCTGGAGGTTTTTTGTTTTCACTTTTTTTCCTCAGTAAGTTAATCAGACCATGAGCAGCAGTTGCACAAGCAAAACCAATATGTACTGACTGCTATCAGATGCTCAGGAGCAAAAGGGAAGAGTAGCAAGAGAGGACCAGGCAGGCAAACACTGCAAATGTTTTTGCTGTTCCTGTTACAGTTCCTGCATTACTGTTTCACTTGGTCTGACATGACTGAATTTTTCTAAAGCAATATTCCAGACCTGCATGTGGCCTTGAAGTTTCCCCTCCATCAGTAACGCATAGCACTTCTGCACAGGAATGACCTGGCACTACTGCCAAGACACAGCAGAAACAGAGCCATACCACAGTATTCATTTCTCCCATATAGTCTCCAATGCATAATTCATAGACAGGTCTTTGTCTTTCATACCAAAGCAATGCTCCATCAGCTTTTTACAGACTGAAGGAAAAGTGTCCTTTTACTCATGTCTAGAATATCTGTGGAAACATGAGCCAGGGCAAAGTGCCAGGCATCAGAAAACCCTGAGACCACTGCTCATATGGGTTTTCAATGCATTACATCGAAGACACTTAATTCCCATCTGAACTCAGATTAGATTACTAATACATAGTTAGATTACTAATAGATAGTATATAAGAAGGGAACAAGAGTAATTTACAAATACGTTTCTAAACATTTTCTTCTGATGACTGTAAAGTTAGTTGTCAGCAAATGTCACCCAGGAAGCCATAAGCACCTCAAGGTGACAGCTCCCATGCCACTGCCAAGAAGGGCCATGATGGAAGCACTGCTTCTTTGGGTTTGGCATTGTGTTCACCACTGCATTCCCCTCTCTGCCCTTCTAATTTTGCAGTGTTCTGTCCCGCAGGCATGGAGTATAATAAAACTTTTTCACCCCAAAAATACGCTCTTGAATATATATTAAATTTCACTTTTCCAAGGATGTTCAGGGAAATAATCTGTTCACGCTTTAACCCACCTTGAAAACAAAACCCTTAATAAACAGGCAAAATTTTTGGTTTGTCAGCCTAATCTAAAAAGAGCAATTGTACTTCTCAGTTTTAGGAAGCATATTCTGTTGGCTTGTGTTTATTAAACTGGGGGAACTCATGATTCAGCCACTTTGAGTTTTCACATTCACATGAAAAATACCATATCACGGGTTTAAAACACTAGAGAATCTCAGGTTTGACGTTGGGTTTTTTTGGAGGTGTGGGCTTTTTTTTTTTTTTTTTTTTTAATTGTAGAACACTGATATCAGCAGTTCAGTTAGTTTGGAATTTTGTTGTTGCTTAGGTTTTTTTGGCTGTTCCTCTCTTTGCAAGTTCTCTCATAATTTTTCATTGGTTTAATTCTTAAAATAGTGTTAGATCCTTCACCACGTTTTACTATTCATTTTCACATACAGTGATTTTAGAAGCCACAAATTAAGCTGCTTTCTGAATGTTTCAGTCATTGCACAAGCTTGGCAAGGGAGTCATGCAGCCCTTTCCCAATACTCAAATGTACTCTGGGAATTTTTCAAATAAGAGTTCAGTGTTCAATGTCACCTGAATTTGATGGGAATACCTCACAATACAGTTGTCAAAATCTTCCTTATAAAACCCGATAGAATTGAGAAGTGCTTTAGAAATGTCATCCAGTAAAAAGCAAAACGTTAATTTTTTAAAAATAGAATTTCCCCAAAACCAAAAAATCATGTTTTATATGACTTTTCAATAAAACATTACATGAGAGATTGTGCAAATTATAGTCTAATAAATATGGAGGACACAGTTATATAGAAAAAAAT
Organism: Prinia subflava; assembly: GCF_021018805.1. Taxonomy (NCBI): domain Eukaryota; kingdom Metazoa; phylum Chordata; class Aves; order Passeriformes; family Cisticolidae; genus Prinia; species Prinia subflava. The sequence continues at coordinate 3,217,100 of NC_086252.1, read as the reverse complement.
CCCTAACAAATAAACAGATTTTTTTGAGAGATAAAGTTTCTTTTCTCCATTCCCATTTATTATTTGGTCTTAAAATGATGTCTCCCCTTGTCACAAGCCTCTTTTCTTTTCTCCTCTGCTACATAACTCAGTAAAGAGTCCAAACTACCTGATGAGAATCACAGCTAAGAAAAAAACCCACACATCTGTGCAGCATGGAAGAGCATCAATCCCTCAGTGACTTACTGCAATGCTTTAAGCACCTATTAAATTCCTATGAGAGGAGAGAAGGAACAAAAGAACATGAATTCAAACTTTAAGAGCATAATTTAAATATTTTTTGCTCTATTTTATAGAAATACAGAACAAATTCATACCATTTTAACCCTACAAGTTTTCTAGCAGGCAGAAGCTGGAAGAACTGTGTTACAAACGAGACTTCATCATTCTGGCCAATTTTAAATTCCAGTTTTTGTGAAAGCCATAGGAACCATGTACCAAAACCTGGATTCACTGAGGCAGCTGGGCCCAAGTGGAGTTGCAACCATTCTTTAATCATTCCAGAGATCATCTCTGTCACAAAGCCAGGAAGCCAAAGCAGAATTCAAGATGTTAAGAAAACAGATTTAAAAGGCTAATGCAAACAATTTGTGCAAGCTTTACTGTTTTCAGAATTAATAAAACACAACCATTCTTAGATACTGCTCATATAAAATGCTCAATTATGTCTTTATAACTTACAAAACTCTATATAAACATGTATGTAATTTTGATCCAAAATATCCCACCTGTAAAATCAATTTTGGTGGGTAAATGCAATTCAGTGCCAGGCCTGCACAAAGGAACTCAAGAGAGGCATTTTAGATAACCCTTCAAAAACTGGTCACATTTTTGTGCCACAAATGCTGGCACATACCAAAAAATTTCTACTAGTTACTGTTTTTATAGTTTTTACCACTGATCCCTTAGTGTTCTAAACACTGGGTGATTTATCAGCCCCAGAGACACAGGGAATTTACCTGTGGAATTTTGCATGTCACATCTCTAATTCATAAACTGCAGGAGTTGCCCTGGAAGACACTGTTCTTAAAATCTTTCACAGAAAACAATAAAAAAATTACCTCCTTAAGATTTATCACAGCAGTAAGTGGCATCTCTGAAGAGTTCTGTTGGTTCTAATAAAGATAAACAAGGTCAGAAATGATGTTTTCAGTTACCTTGACTTGGTGGCAACACCACCCACATTCCTCTAGAATTCTGGGATCTAGAGGATTTGGTACTTTTTTCCAAGTGGTCAAGTCCTACTTTCACAGAAAAAGCTCTTTATGGTTATTTCAAAAAGATAAAAGGAAATGTTTTAGCAATTTCTATTACTGCCCTTATTAATACCTATCAATTTACTTTTTTTTCTTGAAAATATATGTGGGCAAGATTGAAAACTGCAACACTCTGTCACAAATAAGCTCTATGAGGGCAAACATCACAAAAATCTGGTTAACAGATAGATATATATTCAAGTGGGGTGGTTTTGGATGGGGGCATTGGTGTGGAATTTTGGGTTTTTGGGGTTTTTTGTTGTTGCTGGTTTTTAAGCATGTAAAGCACATAAAAATGAAGCTACCTGAATCATATCTCAGTAACACAAAGAGATCAACTCCTCCACTTGGCAGTTGACTGATTTTGTTTTTCCTTTAACAGTTTACACATTTAGAAGTCCAGGTCAGAGACAGTACATTCAAGGGTTACTTCATCAGGCTCTTTGTGAAGGTTACAAATCACCTACCCTGACCCTCCAGCTGACACTACAGGGTAGGTAGTAGCTGCACGCTACTGGAGAAGGTTTCTCCTGACTGCTTGTGCAAAAGCTCCGACAGTGCCTGGCACACTTTTTCAACTCCACCTAGTACCACCAGGTTTGTGAATTAACCTCTTAGCAACCTGGATGATTCACAGCTGTCATTAAAATTTCTTTTTGCTAACAAGCAAGGACCTATTTCTTGGCTGCTGTGAAAAATAATCACAGAAATGTAATCAGTTGCAGATGTAAAGCCAGGTTTTTAATTAACATTTTGCTATTATTGGTTACTATAATTTTTTGAAGCTGTCTTTTCTCAGCAGTTAATTATTCCTAAAAAGAGACACACCTTTCAGGCATAGGTTCTCTAAGACATTATCCTGCTTGAAATAAACAATCTCACAAGTAACCTCTAGTGTTTAAAAAAGGACAAATTTTAAAAGGGTGGGGGTTTAGCACAGAAAGCCCCTTTAATAGTGGAACACATGAAATGCACTGCTGGCTGTGATAATGAAATGCAGCTTTATATTTTTAATCTAACATTCAGATCTTTATTTTTAAGCTCTTTGAGAGCTGTTTGTACTCAAGATCAGTGACTTTTCTCTTTCACCCACCACCACATGGGAGTGAAAGCTGGAAGAATGCAGTAGGTACAGGAAGCACAAAAAGGCATCCGTCCCTTGGTGCAGCTCAGTGAAGTCACAGAGCAGTGTTTTGTTAAATGAGTTAAAGTAGATAACTTTAACTGGAAAAGGGGGAAAAAAAGCCAAATTAATATTAACAATGTAAGGCAGGTAACCCTTTACAGAAATTGAGCTCTAGCTATGCCAGAAGCTGGTAGAATTAAGCATCATTAACTCAGCCTCAATAAAATCATTTCTACTGCATTTCTGTGCTGGAGTCTTAAATATTTTAAGAATATAATAAGAATTACAAAATATATCTGCTACTTACTGCATACAATCTCTTCTTCAGAATAAAGATTCTGTCACTCAGATCAAATATTTTTCATCTTTCTTGACAAGTAGATCAAATCTGCTGATAAAAATTTCCAGTTACAACATTATATTTTAAAAATTACACATTTTGTTTTCAAACAACTGAGCCTTCCTCTCTGTAATGACTGTTTCATAGATGCATTTATGCATACAAGACTACTTTCAGGACTTGGATCAGGAGACCCGCTCCTTTTATACCACACAATAAATCCATCATTGTGATTGCTAAACTTTGTCCCAGCAGATGGATATTGTGTTTTACGTGGAACGTGGTATGATCTTAAACCTGGCTTAATTTGACAGGATTTTGTCTGCAATATGGACAGGACAACCCAGCAACTGAGGCTGGGCTATGGCTAGAAACAGTTAAGGGATTAAAACCCAAACCTGACATCAATGGAACCCCAGTCAACCTGACTACCCACACCTGCCAGAGCAGGTGACTGGTACAGCCTGAACAGCAGCACTCATGCTGTGTTCAAAATCAGAACAAAACTAAAATTGACACTATTCACTTCAGAAAGTCTTTCAGAGGGAGCAGAAGAAAAGCATTCAAAACCAGCATTTTGTTGGCTGCTTATATGCCTTTTAGATCTGCCCTCAGACATCTGATGTGAAGCTTAAAATGAATAAATACTTCCAATAATCTGGATTTCATAATCCCATGATTCTAAATCACAGGCTGCTTGTCTTATGATAAATTAACAAAACTAGAAAAATACAAAGAAAATTATACATTTTCATAGTTTATGAAATATCTCAACATTCAGTTTTACTTCTCACAAGAACTCATGTTGTTTGATAGAGTAAATTACAAAGTATTGTAAACTGAGATACAGTTTATGGAAGCTCTGAAAATAACTCTGTTGATGGACTGGACAAAGCTGTCTTATAGAAGCAGATTGCTGAAATCCATTGTGGAGAGCCAGTACTGATGTCATGGTTTTCTAGTTACAGAAATCTGGTGAACACACAGCCCCCAAGGCCTCATTAAGTGTGCTGAGGGAGTACATGCAATGGAACATTATTTTCTGTAACTGGTTTTCAATGTAGGGTTATTACTGGAAATGTTGTATGAGAACTAAGTCTCAGTCTAATATCTGCCATATTCCTAGTAGGTTTTGTACCTTTAAAAATATTATGTCCTGGCTGCATACTTTACTTGGGTTGTCCATTTCTACAAACAGATCAGTAACTTCCCACAGTGCAACACAGAGGTTTCGTCAACGCATTGTTCCACATTAGCAGCGTGACCAGATTTCTCTTCCAATATAAATCAGTGCAAATGGGTAAATTAAATCAGGCTGAGCATGGCAGCAATCTGTGGGGTGCCAGAGGAAGGTCACAGTGCTGGCACACAGAGCCAAGGGCCAGCCAGGAGATGCCCACCTGGCTTGCTCAGCACCCAGCCTCAGAAGCTCATGGCAGGGAAAAGGAAATGAACTGCCACGTGAAGAACCTAGTAAGAGGCACAGATTTAGTCAGCTAATTTAATGTATGCTAAATAGAATTCCCTTATGTTCTTAGAGCTGAAGTGCAGAAAAAAACACTGTTCTGCAACTGAAGTAAATGGAAAAACGCAAAGAAAGCCCGGATTGGACAAGACTTGTGAGTCACTACAGAGCTATCCAAAGGGATACAGAGGTCGGCCACTCGCTAGAACGTGGGCTGAAACAGTCACTGATTTATTTTCCAAGAATCCCAATAAGAGGCACTCTCAGGGGAGCACAAGACAAGAGACTTTGCCATGATTGCAGCTACAAAGATGACTACAGTTCAGAAATTCTGGCAAACTTGACAGGCTACAGTAGGAAGTCAAAGCTCTACTCTGAAAGCTCTGAGAATGCAAGCACAGAGCAGGAAGCAAGACCTTATAACAGCATAACTGCTAGGAGAGCTTGAGAATACTAAATGGTATTTATTAGTATGATTTATTCAGATGCATTCTTATCAAAAGATCAAGGCTCAGTGTTTGAGACTCCTATTTTATGACTAAGTGTTTATAGACAGCTTTGGACGTCCCTCTCTGAATTACAGGGCAGTGGGTATTCCTTGTTAGGAAGGAATATAGGTAGTTCCATTTACCGCTGCACTCAGAATTCAGCTTCCCCATTCGTTCCACAGAAGTGGTGAATTCCAATTTCTGTTTTCAGGCTAAAGAAAAAGACAAACATGTAGGACTACTTGATGAAATGAAAAATTGAAAAGATAAAATTTGATATAAACCATCCTTTCTGCTTTGGGTTATGGAACATCTAAACTAGGTTAAATGTAAGAAGTAATAATTCTCTTTATTATTAATTTTAAATCAACTTCTGAAATCTACCTCTAAGGCACTAGATGACTTAATTTAATTACATAAATTGCAATTAAACTAAAACACAGAACTTTGGCTAGCTACTACTTTCCTCTTCCATAAACTAAAATTGAAACATTTAATCTGCCTGGCAGAGACATTTCATTTACAGACACCAAGTTCAAGCTGACTCTGAGTAAGTCCTGCAAACCCCCAGGTCTTTGAGCACCAGCAAGATGACTTGACGTGCAGCTCAGCTACATTAGAAACGGGGAGCTACAGCTCTGGCAGCTCTAATTGTATCTGCAGCACATGGAACTACATGTTAAGGAAACTCTGACAGAAACTGGGCAGGAACAGTAGAAATTACCTTACATGACATCATAAAGCACAGGCCCCATATAAAATTAAATGTATAAAAACCATAGTTTTAAATGAGGAATTGAGAAAGGTAATGGAAATACAGCATGTCAAAGTTTTGATTTATAAGCAATTTAAGGCTGAAGACAAAACCCTGCAATTTGGGTGCTACAAACTTACAGAAGTGATCAAGACTGTAATTCTATGAAGTCACCTTTTGTCAGCTGATTTTGTCACATTCCCATCTGCCTCAAATTCACCTAGGGTATTATTTTCATTCTCAAACTCAATTTTGTGCAACACATGGGTTATTCATCTGATTTATCATCTTTAAGTAGAATGAACAAGAACCATGATTGACTTTCCCTTCTTTGAAACCTCCTGCTCTCAGTAGCATTTTTCCAGTGTTGCTAAAGGGAAGGCTGGACCACAGCAGCTGTACTAAAGCTTACTGAGCTGTGATTGAGAACTTCCTTGCTGTCTCCACTGCTCCACAGACTGCTCTCTCCCCCTAACTCAAATGCCTAGGTTACCACTAATTATTTGATGAAGGTTCTTATTCAGAGGTAAGAAAAATAAAATTAAATCAAAGTTATGACCAGGGTCTCTATCCCCCCATGACTTAAATCTTCATGTTTCACCATTAAAGCAGAGGTGACATTCTGCAGCCACAACCTTTTTCCTTTGTATGACAACATATGTCACCATCCTGTAATATTTTTCATGGTGTATGTATTTTAAATGGGGAAAGTAATAACAAAACTGTATAAAATCTCTGTGCCAGATGTTGATGTAGTTGAGGAGGAATCCCAGAGATATAAGACTGGAAGCCACAGTCCATCTAGGAAGCCAACCTGGAAAACATGACTAGTGCTGCGGGTAATGCTGGAGTTGAACATCTGTATTTTCTTCCAGAAATGAAAAAACTCATACCCTGGAATTTTTTAAAGCTACATATATCAATGCATGGTCTGAAAATGCTGTGAGCTTTTACATTATATTTTCTGTCTGCTTTTTAAACTAACCTCACTTTGAGTGTAGACATGACCCTTCATTTTTGTCTAGAAAAGATGACTAATAGGATTCTAGTTAGAAATGTGCAGTTTTAAAAATATTATCCTGTGCTTTGCATCAACTGTCTACACCAAGATGGGAAATATTAATCATTGTAGCAGTCTGCCACACACAAATAGATTAATTTAACAGATGTATGATTTAAGTAAAACTCTGAGCTCATGATGAAAAATTTGGAGTAAATCCAGTACACGGAAAATAAAGCACTGAACTTATTAAAGGAAGAAATGTGAGAAAGAATTGCGCTAAACATTCTTCTTATTCTTGCCTTCTTAGGAGGACACCATGCTGGGCAAGCTTGGGGAAGGAGAAGATCTGTCTGCTCCCTGAGGAAAAAATGAGGAAGAAGAGATTCATCAGCCCTCACCTCTGGAAAGCTGAGTCCTCTGGAAAGCTCAGTCATTACTTGCACACAAGAAGAGAAAAAGTGCGTGTAAAAATCCTAGACAAGGGCTCTGTGCCTACAAAGAGGCATTCTTCTGTCTGACTTCCACTGCTGCCTAGATTTATGATCTGAGACATAAGTAGATCCCTTGGCATGAAAGTCAAAAGGATATTCTTTTCCAACTTGATGCAAAAACCTACAGAAACAGATAGAAAGTTCTTAAACTTCAGTAGGATTTTTATCTGTGTCACTGAACTAGAAGATGACAATTTTTTTCCCTTGGATAAAACATATAAAAGTCACACAAATGAAAGATCTTCAGTTTTTCAGTAGCTCAAGACAAAAAACCTTAAAGAAAGACAACCCTTTTCAGTACTCAAAAATACCACTTCATCTCTCAAAACATTATTAACATACCATTTCCATAACATCAGTTGGTTTTACTACCACCAAGCAGGAAAATTTCAGTAAATAGAGTATTTAATTTGCAGTCTTACTACACCGCTAGAAATACACTGACAGGTTGTAATTCTCTAAGAATTATAAGATATAATATATGCTGTGGCTACTTTTTGGCTTTTACATATTTCTAAAAGGAACCAGTATTTCCATTTATTAACCAAGTTATTACAGCTTCAACATATTTTAAATTACTCCTGTCAGAGTATACAAAAACAAATTTTATTTTGTGGAAGGCCCTAGAAGTACCAGGAAAAGTTTATGTTGTAACAGCATTATGGTGAGAACAGGAAAGAGTAAGAGAGGAGTGTAACAAGTGGGACTGCAAATCACAGACAGTACTACAAAGTAATAAGTAGGCTGATTAAGCAGTATAAAATTAGAAACAATCTCCTGGCTAAATATTATTGGTTATTTGAGGTACCTCCAGGTTGACAGGAATTATACATATATGACCCCAGATAGGGGTTTGGGTTAGGGGTAAGGGATTTCTTCTTGTCAGTTTAGTTTTCGAAACAGTGTATGAAATACAACTTTTAAACAGACAACACAAATATCCAGATCTTTTCTTACTCGTAGCTGCATATTCCAACTGAGAAACTCATTTGAAAAATGGAGTGTCAGAGAAAACATCGCTACTGATTAGAAGTGAATTAAATTAGTACTGTGAAATAGAGTACAGGCAGGATTAATTTGAAGGCAAACATCCCAGAAGCAGCATCTGTAACTGACAAAACACTGTACTTTCCTTGATGAAAAACAGGCTCTTGGATGCAAGACAAATTGAGCTGTCATTGAGGTGAGTTTGCAAAAGGTACGTAATGACGTCCATAACACCTTACAGACTTATTCTTCCTTGAGTATTTGTTTGTGTGTTTGTTGAGCTTGGTTTCCCCTCTTGGTCTTCTCTCCCTGCTCCTGAAAAAAAGGACAGAAATCTTGATATTTGCCAAAAAGCCCAAGTTTGTAGGAATTCTCACTGCTAAAAAGCAAAGATAAAAGACCCGATATAAATATTCACATAAATTCACATAAAAGGTCAAAGTCTATTGTTAGTCACTATCTCCTTTTAGAGAATGTCAGCATCATAGAGCACCTGCTAATACTTCAATATTTTCTAGAGTTCCAGTGTTCCCTTCTCTTCATGTCCTTTTGCTCTGTGTTGAGATGCTGGGGTATGGCAGGGTGGGGAATAGCCTCTATTCTCAATTAGGGAAAGAAGTTGGGGGTTTTTTTCCCATATCATTCATACCCTAATGTATGTCACAAATATGAACTAGAATTTCTCCAATGAAAATATAAATCAGCAAAGCATGTACGCTAGGGCATATGGAGCTCTTATTTTTGATATCCCTTATCCTGTTTTTTCAAGGTAATATGAATAAAGAGAGATAAGAATGAAATACATTTTTAGCTAAGACCATTTTCTTATTTCTATTACAAATCTAACTCAGGAGAATAACAGGAAATTTCCAGGTCATTTCTATGTTCTCTCAAAATCTAATCTATTTCGACTCTGTGGTCTAGATATGTTTTCATACTTTCTCTTGCTGTTTTTCCAGTAATTTATTCTAATACAAGCATTAGTTCAGCATTCCTTTCAATTAGAGCAACGTTCCAATTCTCTCACAGTCAATATTCTCTCTTACCAAAGAGATTTTTTTTCAGTACTAAAAAGCTGAAGTTACTTTTGGTTTGCTTCTCTTCACCTTCTCCCTCCTCTGAGGACCTAATGAAAAATGTAATTGTATAAGTTGATAGTAGAAAATATCAATTTTATAGTGGCAATAGTAGAAAAATTCATCACGATGTCTTAAAGAACAAGATAACAATTGCACAAAATCTTAAGCTCCTTATATATATATATATATATATATATAAATATATAAATATATAACTGATTGTACTGCTATCTGTAGTCCTCTCAGTGATCAGAGATGAACAGGAATCTCTAGAGAGGACTCAAGTCACAGATAGGTTTTACTTCGGTTCACTAAGATGACTTCAAAACACATTTGTACACTCCCCTCAAAACTGAGGGTGTCAGTCAAGAAACAGCATCCCTAACCTTGAACTCTGACTATGTAGGAATACCATCCTTTCCCAGCAGTGCTAGCCAAACACGCTGGTACCACCAGGTTTCACATCACTGTGGTCATTAAAAGCAAGGCCAGCCAGCATCTGCTTCCATTACACAGAGTAACTTTTCCCTGGCAAAGTAAAGTCAAAAGCCTTTTCAGCTCATAGATCACAACAAGCCAAGAAATCTCTACAGTCCTCCCAAAGGTGAAACACAGAACTTGACCCAGAAATCAGCTTCAGTCACTGGCCTCAAAACATCTGCCCTGCTAGTTTATCCAAACTCCTTTTCCCACATACACACACTTCAATGGGTTGAGTTGGAATCATTTCTTTAAGTTATGAGGCATCTTGGTAAAGCTAATACATTTATGTTATTCTGCTCTTTGTAATTAGCATCTAGTAAAAATACTTTGCCTGTAAACAACTAGCACAATATAAATGCAAAATCTGTGAAGATTTCCACAGGCTGCATTTTCAGTATAGTTACAGCAGCTGGAGGTAAAATACAACTAGAACTGGCTATATAACAACTCATATTGACTGAGCAAAATGGGTATTATTTTGTTGATACAATTTATCAAATCACTTTTTAAAGCAATGATTTTATTAAAAAAAAATCTCTTAATCAGAAAGCCGCTCTCATCTCTAATTCAGCTGCTGGCAATGACTCCTCTCAAGTAGGCTCTCACCATCCAGCCTGCCGAGGCACTTGCAGCCCCTGGGGCAGAGGGAGACGTGCCCGGTCAGCACAGGCCAACACTGACATCTGGTGCCAGCAGAGCCCTTTCACACAGGCACAAAGGTCTCACTTGACACCTCACTGAAGAGTCACCAGTTTGACACCAAGATAAATCGGCATCGCCTATTCAGCACCAAACCACAGCAGAGTCTGACTGCAGGGAAAGAAATAAAACAGTAAAAATGCCAGGAGAAGAAAGTGAGAGAACATTAATAATATTTTTCTGTAATGCACTTTTTCCAAAATTGTGCTATTGGCTGTAATATCACAAGATAATTTTAGCTGCTGCTAAAATAGAGATGCCCATTTTTGTGAGAACAGATAACAGATAATCTTTGCCAGGATGAGCAGAGCTCGCACACCTGAAAAAGCACAAGTGTTGTTTCATTCTGAAAGCAAGGGCTAAGATTGTGGCTGGCATGAGCTTACCTTGCTTGAACGGCTACAAGCACTACATGCTCTATTTTGTGGGCAGGAGAATTCCTCTGTGCCAGCACTTTTGGCTACTTGCCCAGAACAAACTGTCCCTAGGCAATGGAGCATGCCAATCTTTATCAACGAGTCTAGCACAGATGAGGTTTGGGGTGCAATCTCTATATGCACACCTTGTAGGCCACAGCTTTTCACTACCACGAATATCAAAGACCAGAGAGGATGATCCCAACGGTACTGAAAAGACGTTTTTCAAGACTATGAAGAATCAATTACAACAGATTATGACTCTTACCTACTAAGAAACTAAGCGTTTACACTGCCCTTAGTTCTGCTACCAGCTGCTAGCTCGAATACATCTGTGCAAGATGCACAGACCTGCCCCAAATATAAACCAACCTCACTATTCTCTCATGCAAGTAGCCAACAGAGAACTATTTCCAAAGTGTAGTTGTTCCATACAGCAAAATACTTTGCAACATGTCCTTGCTCCCATAAGGCACTCTGCAGCCAGCAAGCTCTTGTAATGTTATTTGCAAGCACAGACTTGGAAAAAAATGCCTTTTTATTATTGCATCTTTGTGCCAGTGCAGACAGCATCCTGACTTACCAGATGTTTCTTATTTCTTTTTTCTAAACTGCACTTTGATATTTCTAGAATTGAAAGTTTCAGACAAAGAGGTTTCTGTTACCTTAAGAAATCCAATTTAACACTGCCTCAAAAATCCATGATTAAACAAGTAAAGCCTGATTGAGAGAAACACACCAAGCCTCCATCCAAAGAGAACACTTTGAATAATTTTTATTACCCCACATCTTTAAAAAACATGGAAACAGTAATAAGCTCTGCAAGTTCCATGAGTGGAAAAGCACTCATTTTGTGAAGTTTTGAGGTTTTGGAACACAAGGCTGTGCTTGTGTTTTTTCTCCAGTGGTTTTTTGGGGGTTTTTTTGGGTGTTGTTGTTGTTGTTGTTGTTGGGTTTTTTTGGTTGTTTTTTTGGTTTGTTTGTTTGTTTGTTGGTTGGTTGGTTTTTGGTTTTTTTTTTCCTGTTTTTTATTTTATAATTGAGGCAGTCAAAAATACTGAAATCCCAGAACCATATAAGGGACTATATTTCGTAGGGAACAACACTTCAGGATTTTAGTGCATGTGCAGGGAAGGAGGTGCAATAGCCTGACAAATAAGATGAAGTACGGTTTGCCTGATCAGTGCCAATTGTTGCTGATTAGTTTTCACTTCATCTTAATTGAGGTTTCAAGACCTTTATTTAAGTACTACAGCTACTTCAGCAGATGCATGGCCGAGGTTTGCAATTTTCCTGCTTGCAGGAGATACCAGGACGTTTCAGCTCTCTAATCCCTAACAAGCAGCAGCTTCTGCTGTAAGGAAATACGAGCAAGTAGAAGGCATAGGGTTTATAGCACCTTATTTTACTGACTGCTCTTGCCACTACAAGAATTGCTCTTAAATTATGGATGATCTCTAAGCGCTACGTTAGGAGTGTGTATTACTTTTGAAAAATAACTGCAAACCAAAGAATGTAGAAAACAAGGTGAAACTCTCCTTCTTTAAACAATAGATGAGATGGAAGGAATTCACTGGGGAAGGGGAATTAAAGCAATTCAAGCACAGTAGCAGACAGCTGGGCAAGAAACAATGGCAAATAAAGTCCCCACAGCTAACGTAAAAGCTCACCATGCAGTTTATAATTTAAAATGATGTTAACATTGCAGTAAAGACTGTCCTTTTTGGTTTATTTTCTGTCACACTTCCAGATTTTCATCATCAGACTGACAGATTATTCAACCAGAATGGATTATTTTTTTTCCCCTATTCACTAGCTTGCAATACCAACAGCAGTTTGGGGTGGTTGCTTTACTGGTTGGCTAACTACAGAATATTGCACACTCAGTGCCAAAAGAAAAATCATCTTTTTGAATTATGCCTTTATGAACTGCTAATTGACCTCTTTATCTTTACATCTCCTGCTAAGTATGTCCAAGGAGAAACCAGGTTCCCTGTGATACAATCTACAGACATAGGGAAACCAAACCTCCCTACAATTTCAAAGCTCGACATTATTGCATGTCAACAATAATGCATTGAACTACAAATACACATTTGTTTTTATATTCTTGCAGTATAAAATTTATCTTTTTCTTCTGCATGTGTGAAAATTCGGGTTTTGATTTGGGCAGTCTCTCTGTAGCAAATAGTTCCCTGTCTGACAGCAAAACTCCAATGTAGTTATTTCTGACTTCTTTAAACTCTCAGTCATGCTCCTTCTCTTTCTCCTTTTCCCACCCTTTCCATAGTTAGGACAAGAGATTTCCTAGCATGCTCTTATAAACCCAGGTCTCTGGAAAACAACTGTAAGGACTAGGGAGGGGTTGGCATTGTCCCACTTCCAAAACATCCTCCGTTTTGGGGCCTTTCGGGGCCTAGTAGTACACGGCTTTCAGATTTCAAATAAACCAACTACAACAGAAATGGTTTCTATAACACGAGCTAAGAATTTAATGAATACTAAATTGATTCCTGCATACAACGTCAGCAAGTGTCTGTCTTTGAAGAATTTCCAAACACCGAAGCTGTCCGAGCTTATTTCTGCTCCCTTCTCATCACAGTAACAGTAACACACATTCAACTACCAGAAAAAAACATTTGCTCACTCATCTCGTATCTCCTCCTTAGTCTGCTACGAAACAAGAGCCTGCTCTCTTACCAACAGCAATTTGCACAAAATCTTTGCTTTTGTGTGACCTTTCCTACCCAGCATAGCTTGGAACACCAAGCTGGCAGTCTCTGATGCCCCTGCCTTGGCCGCTCTCCCGGTGCAGCAAACACCTCACCGGCAGCTCCAGGAAGGGTGACAGCCATGGGAGGGCCCCAGGAACCGCAGTCTGCACCAGGATGGGTTTGTTCCCTGGGCAAAGGCACGACGTCAGAGTGAAAAGTTTGCCCTTCCCAGCAAAGACGTCGCCAAGGAAAGGTTTGAGTTTCCACTGCTGTCAACCAGAACCCTTTCACAGGCATTGTGAAAGCAAGACAGGGATTGCTGCTCCCTCTATGGGCTCTACAGTGGGAAAGTTGACTTCTGAATGAGAGGTAATTAAATAAGATACATGCGTTATTGAGAAATGTTCTTAAGAAAAACAGTAATCTTAGTGAGACCAGCTTCAGTCTACTGTGCTTATTTTTTAAGCAGTTTTAGCAATTTCAGTTAAGCTTGGTCTCAGTATAAACAATTAAATTGTTAATCTTTCATTGTTATCACTGGGATATGATTTTAAGTCAGTGCTGAGATGTAGCAGTTGGTATCAACTGTTCCACACATTAGTGTGTGTGAAAACAAACACATAATTTTTCAGCATTCTGGATCGGTTTTACAATGCGACAGCTCCAGCTGTACCTGCAGAAAGCCAGACCTCTCAGACCCCAAGGAGTGATAGGCGTCTCCTTTCAACATTGTATGTTCACGGAAGCCTCAAGCTGGGTTATGACTGCCTGGAGTTTGTGCTGTGGGCACCCAGGAACCTCAGCCAAGTGTGGAAGCTTGGAACATCCTATGATACATGAGGACCATAAAGAATAGCCAAGCTCTCAGTCACACTGCCTTCAGAAGCTGCCTGTCTGCAGAGAAATTGTTCTTGTACTTCTACTACCTACTTGTATCACCCACCTTGCTCACCACTACTTATAAGTTACATTCTCCACATTTTTTCTACATCTCTGATGATTCCTTACATAGCCACCATGCAACAGCAGCAATTTTTAGCTACTTACCCAAAACAAATCTTAAAAATGCAGATATGTGCCTCCAAAACCTTCTCTCAACAGACCGTGCATTCCCTAACACACATCTGCTCAAGGGTAATTTGTTGCAAGTGCATGTAAATCTACAGAATTACCAGGCAAAACCAAATCTGCTGCCCTTGCAAGCTTCTCACCCTGAAGTCAAACACACAGCATGCCTGACAATGTATAATACCCTTTTTTAACAGCACCTTTATGTTTACATTAAAAGGTAGGAGCTTTTCTACTAACAATCAAATTAAAAAAAATTCCTTACAGGTGCTTCAAGTAGTTTGGGAAATGTAATAGCATGAAGCCTTTTCTTGTTACTTTCTGTGAAATAGGTGAGGTGATGTTGGCCATGTACACATCACCACATTGCTGATAGCAGTGGAAAACTCATCTGTTGTGCAGGAGGTGCACTGAGTAGTAAGCTGCATGGTCAGGATGAAAAGCTTTATTACATCCATGTGAACATAGTGACATGTACAGAATACCTAGGGCTGTCCTAAGCCTGACTTCCTAGACAGTCAGAGAAAGTATTTCTGTCCTTCCTTCCCACTTTACAGCTGCCCTTTCTGAAAACAAACAAATTTCTGGCATACTTCAAGAAATAAGACATGTAACACTAGATTTTCTGCCACCATTCATGCATTCTTCCTGCTTTACTCCCTGACATTTGACACAGCAGCCTGAAAAAAACTGCCCAAGTTTCATGTGGTATTTGTTGCAGATTATAAAATTCTAGTAAACAATGGATTTTTTTCCTTATTTGAACCATGTGTGTTCTACTCTGTGATCTACCACAGATGGTATTTTTCTTGTTACATAGATGTAGCATCCTCTACTGTTAAGGAGTTATATGTGTGTGTTTTATGAGGGAACAATATAATACCATAAATTCAAGCAAACATCTTTAAAACCAACTTGAAAGGTAGTTTATAAGTTATAGGGAAGCTCAAAGCTACTTGGCATTGATGTACACACAGAAGGGCCACAAATGACAACAAAAAATTGACTATTTCAAGAGAAGGCCAGACAAGTTCAGCTGCTGATTCTTTTTGAGCATATTAAACATTCTTAAGCATTCTGTTCCACTTCTATTTCCACAGTAATTACCAGCCTGTTGATTATTTCTTTGTTTTCAATTTAGAGCTTGCAGAAAACTGAAATAAAGTAATACCATTTAACACCTGTAAAAATACTGCAATTAATGGGTGCCTAGGAAAGTGGGTCAGAATAGAATATTTGAACAGAGATAAAAGATATTTCCTTTGGCCATGATAGAAATTTTTATTAGATACATATTTGAGGTCCTTTACTAAAATCCTGCAAAGAGTTTGAAAGAGACTTCAGACTAAAAATTGGTCAGCTGGGTACTAGGAGAGCTACGTGGTTCCTCTGATGTAGGATGAATGAGTTAAGGGTGGAAAGATATTTCAGAGGTACTCCTTAGAAGCTATTGTTGTTAAAAATGGGTTTGATTAACAAATATAAAAAGAAAGATTTTCAGGAATTGTATTACATTCTGTGGCCATCAGATATTAGAAAGCTCTGCCTATTACAACAGCAGTTACCACAAATGTGTATTTTGAAGGAATTGGTAAAGTATTGTGTCATTCAGTAAGGTTTCTCAAAGCCAACATGCAACACAGGCACATACACATTTTGATAGCTTTTTATAGCGAGGGCATTTCTGCTTTTTCATACAATAGAACTTCCTCTCCTCTCCATAACTTCCAGGGAATTAGCTGGATAGAGAAATCAACAGTGGATATATCAGTTCAAAAAATATTATTCATTGTTCAGAAAATAGTTCTCGACATGATTCACACATCTTCATTTTTCTATTTGGCCCTGCCACAGACCTGAGTCCTAATAATTACTGATTGCCTTGGACTAGACTTCTCATAACTGAACTCCTTCTACATTTCAAAGCTTTACACCTCCAGAGATGGTTTCTTAGTGCAATTAGTATTTCAATAATGTAAATAATTTATCTTTCTGGAATGGCCTACTTATTAGAAATAGGTAATAATCTCCAAAAGCAGAAACCAAGGCTTTACCAGTAGGTTTTGTTACAAAAAATTCTATCTTGATAGTGCTATGCATTATTTCATAGTCAGAAAGGGCTATAAGCACAATCAGATGGAAATATGTACTAAAAGTTTCTTATTATTTTCCTTTCTCTTAAAGCATTTGTGTGGTGGCTGTTTAACATTCAGTACTCCAGCAATTCTGGTGGTAAATCTATTTTGTGGGGAAATGGCCCTTTGATGCGCTTGTGTAAAGTGCCAGCAACTCTGAGCTCAGCTGCAGATTCATTGTAAGCAAGGGTAGAATAGTTGTGCTAACACCAAGTGTGCAATAAAACTGCTTAGTAAATCCTCAGACTTGGAATTTAAGTCATAACACAGCAAAGGGAGTCAGTGAGAAGTCAGAGAAGGTGATATGTGAAGAAAAATAAGCATGTCTTCAAAGCGTCAGTTAGTGCTGGAATTTTATAGGTTTATAGGAAGACAGACATAAGCCCATAAGCACGCTTTCCACTGATCCAGAAAGGAAATCTCTTATATGCTTGAAATCAATGGGTAAATAAAGTTCTTAGTGATTTACAAAGCAGTGGAAGGAGCTATGCCATATACTTGGTCAATGCAGTTCCAAGGAATATCAATGAAGCTTGACGGTTAGTTTCAGGGTATTTTTGTTGAACTGGCAAGAGTTTTAGATGGTTTCTGAATTTCTATTTGTGGCATCAAAACCAGTGTGACAATCTCTGGAATATCTACTACAGTTTGTCCAGGTTTATTCTTCTCCTGCAGTTTTATATGTCCTATTAAGTGGGAAAATCCCCTCAACTTTTCATTCCCTTGCAACAAAGCTTTTCCAAATTTTCTCTTGCTGTACACCTTAAATCTACCCAAATGATTTGTGAAGCAACCCTGAAACAGAGAAACTGCCTTAGCAATAAGGTAAAGCAACCCTAGTTTGAAAATGAATCCTCCACAGAGCCAGAAATTGGGTAATGGAATAGAAAGAAAAATTACTGTATAACAGCCCATTAAAGAGGTTCAAAAGTTTGTTTCATTTTACTGTCTTGGAAAGTTGCTGGTACATATCCAACCAAGTTTTACTTGTATGTATGCAAAGCTGATAAAGTTAAATCTACAGTGTATGAATACTTAAACTGTTGAAAGCCTGGAAACTCCAGGGTCCATCAGGCTCTAAACATCTTTTTTACATAAGCACAATTAATTGTATTTTGGCAGGGGGAAAAAAAAGTAATAAGAAAATAACAAAAGCCAGAGACAATAGTACATAGTCTTGTTCTTTAGCAAAAACTCACTAAGGAAGACAAACACAAAATGTATCCTGGACCCTATAATCCTACACTTCCCAAGAAAGCAGGCTATGACTTAAAACACACAGCTCCCTGTTTCAGCAATAAACCAAGCAAATGGAAATTTCAGCCTCCTGGTGAAGAGGTCACTACCTGGCTGGCATAAGCCAGTTGTTGCAGCAGCCCTCTTATTAGAGGATAAAAATGAGCCGAGAAGATAATTCTTGTTTATCACAGCATGAAAAGGGTCCTGGTTTATTCCTCTTTTCAGCTCAGCCATCCTGACTTCAGCCCTTCACTGACTCTGCCTGCAGCAAGCTCCTCCTGGAGGTTTCCCTTGCAGCCTCTGACTGCTGCTGATTTCCTGCTGAACTCTGACTGCAGGGATCAGTGTGCAGACTCTGAGTGCAGGCTTTACCCAGCCAGACTGTGACTGCAGGTTCCAGCAACAGGCTCTGACTGCTACACCCACACTGACCTCACTGCAGTGAACTGCTCACCCCAGGACCCTGCTTCATCATTCTCTGCTTCATACTCCTCAAGGTTCCTCCTCCTTCATACTCCTCCCCTTACCAGCTCAGCCCTCTTTTCTCTCACTCATCACTTATTGGCTGCAGCTGTGACTCATCAGGGGCCAGGCTGTATTGGGTAATTAACACAGCTGTGACTCATCAGGGGCCAGGCTGTATTGGGTAATTAACACAGCTGTGACTCATCAGGGGCCAGGCTGTATTGGGTAATTAACACAGCTGTGACTCATCAGGGGCCAGGCTGTATTGGGTAATTAACACAGCTGTTACTGAGCAGGGGTGAGGTCACCTGTGTTCCCTTCTCTGGCAGCTCCTGAGTCTGACTTGAGAGGGGTCTTCGAAGGCTGTTTCTAAATGAATAAATAGCTCAATTACTAAATTAACCTAATTTTCACGTGCCTGATCTCTTACAAACCTGTGACAAAGTTTGGATTCACATTTGTATTGAGAGTTTTGTTGGAACCAGAAGTGGGATTAGAAAAGCAGAAGTAGGTTTTTAGCTGTAATGCATCTTTTGCCACTGAATAAACTGTGGATGGAAAGAGCTGTAATAAATAGCACAGAATGTTCCAAAGGCTGGTGAGATGAAAAATGTTGGGTTTTGGTTTTTTATCCTGCTTGGACTAAGCTTTGTAAGTACAGACAAAAATGTGAGCAAGTCACAGCTGATTCAGATATAAGTAAATTTCAACTCCAAACTGAAATGCAAAGACATTTTGTTGAATGCCTTGGCCACTTTCAGTCTCAATTCTGAAGCTAAAGCAACAAGAACAGATCACAGTAGGACAAACCACATACAGAACTAAGATGCCATTTGATAATTTTCATGTAAAATAATTTAAATTTAGAATTGAAAAAAAAATATTCAAAAAATCCTGAAAAAGAGTTTAGATAGCTCCAGACTGAGAAGGAGGGGGAGAGGTTGCCAGTTGTCCTATATCAGTACTTTCACATATGCAGGAAGCCAAGTCTTCAACACTTGGAAGTGTTTTCCAGTTCTAGATCCTCACTCCCATTTTCATTACCTGATAGCATCATCTGAGATACCACAGATTTCCCACATCTCTTTAGAGAGGCTTAAAAACTAAATTCTTTAACGAGGCTTTATAGAGGCTTAAAAACTAAATTCACCTAGGTCTTATTTCAAAGACCTAGGCAGTATGACAATAAATAATGCCTCATGCTGCAGTGAGAGTGATTTTAAATAATAAATCATATACATATAATTTGTATACATATTTAAATAAAAACTATATTAACAAGAAAAATTTGGACTATGTATTGCTGCCTCTGCTTTGCAGTAGTGTTTCTAAAGCAGGAACTCTAACTAGAAGATTAGAGGAGTTATGGAAAAACTGATCTCCCAATTGAAAAAAAATCCACTGGCTTATTTTAGAAATTATTTAACTGGCAGTTGCTACACTTGGCCTTTTATCTGTTCCACAGTATAAACTCTGACAGTCTAACACACTCTTTCTTTCTTTCACTGCTGGCTAATGAAAGTGTTCATTTTCCAGTGACTGTGTAATTCTGTTTTGGACTGATGTCATGGCTGCCACTACAGCAGACCCATTAAAAATAAAAAACATACACATCTAGAACTTAAGCTGTTACCCAAACCAGAAACTTGTGATTGCAGAAGCAAGCTTACCATCTTATAAACAGGTTTTGGTGTATGGCATCTGTTTTACTGAGAATTGCTGTAGATTCTATAGCATGCACACTTTAAGAGCATTTAAACTCCAGAAAAAAAATAGAACTGCATGAGAAAAATGTCTGCTCAGTTTGAATTCGCTGTAACATTAGATTAAAAAGTGAGAAGGCCATTGCTTGGGGAAAGAAAAGAAAAGAAAAAAAACAAAAAAAAAGAAAAGAAAGAAAGCTTAGTTAAGACAAACTGGGACTGAAATACAGGAGAAAATTCAAATCCTTCTAATGCTGCACCAAGGGGAAAAAAGCTTAAAAAAGTGTCCTTGACAATACTGGTCAGAAGAGAAGTTGCCAATAAACCATTTTCATGTACAAAACACACATTTCACAGCACATACATAACTGAGAAAGATAAACAGAAATTATTCAAAGGCATACTTTGGCAAATACTTAATGAATATGCTTTCTTCCCCCTTAACTTAAAAAAAGAATAGAATGACGGTTTGTACTTTGTCACAGCAAGGCCAGAGAACAGATAAATACAGAAGAGCTTTACTTTAGATTTATGAATCGTAAGGTCAGTAAAATTTCCAAAAAAGAAGATCATATACATGGTACTAAAACTGTCATCAAAAGCAGTTGCTAAGGATTCTAGAAAAAACATTCATTAAGGCTATTTCTGTCAGTATCTTGCCCAAACATACAGTAGCCTAGAGAACTGTGCTTTGAACTCAGGTAATGGTAGCTAATCAATGTAGTTGTAAATAGCAGAAAAATCAGCAGGGTTAACTATCTAGTTTTTCTCAAAACATAGAGTACACCAGGTTGAGTGAAAGTAAGTGAAAGGTTAAAGAAAAATGCAGCTGTCACCTGGACATGGACAGCTAACAGGTCAAACAAACCACTGACACAGCTTCAAGGCAGACTATTAAGTGTATTGAACAAGACATTCTAATGAACAATCAAAAGAATAGAGATCTTGGGAGGAAAAAATCTGTCAACTCTTCTTTAGTTTTGTTAACAAAAATTCAAAATATTTATGGCTATGTGCATTGTACAAACAAATCAACCTATCTGTATGTCAAGTTCCTAACAAAAGTTTTCTCAAGTGTTTTGAAACATACCAACCTAATTTATCTTGCAGTAGGAGTTTGCCACATACTTTTCTTCCCATTGTTATAAATGCTAATACGATATTCCAATTAAAATAATAATTTGGTTTATTAATAAAGATCAAATCACAGAATTTTGAAAACCCACCAACAGCGGAGAAACTTGACAGAGTTTTCCCAGGAAATGCCAAGGGTGAACTGTGAGATACAGGGCCTGGGAGCCTGCTAACCCCCCAACGGTTCACAAATTAGCCCGGTTCGGGGCTTGGTTTTTATACACTTTATTCTGCCCTCGGCAATATTTCCCCATATTTCCCATTGTTTCCCGACTAGCTATACAAATTCAGGAGTTTCCCCGACCAAGCAGAAAAGAGTTCTTTTCTTAGTTCAAATGTTAATGTCCAATTTCTATAGGTCCTTATGGTTGATGAATGATCGAGATATGGATGATGTTGTTGATGATCTGTGAAGGTGACAGCCAAGGTGTGAGTTGCTGATGCCACCTTATCTCAATAGGTCTCCTCCCGGTACTTGAGAGGGCTGCAGGCTCTCCCGGAAAAGTCCTTTGTTCTTTTCTGAATGGAGGTGCCTGCTTTTTCAGGGTTGTTAGTTTCACCATCTGCTGCAAGGTCTCTTAAAACATAGACTTTTACCTGATACAAATTTATACAGTTTTATAGTTTTCTAATTTACCATAAGAACATGAATTAATCATTTCACATTTTTCACACCATTCATCTCAAACGTGTTATGGACAGTAGTCAAGACAGTAGTGAAATTTTTTCTTTCACTACAGCCACATACAGAAGCAATTCCCTTTAAACAACTTTAATAATATATGTGACAGCAGCAGAGTAGTCAGAAAATATCCAAACCAGCAAGAAAAAAAGATTTCCTACTTCTGGCTGTATCTGTCCTTGAGGACAGGGGAACTGGTATAATAGTTCTTTAGTTGTACCTGCTTGGCAGCACACCTGCTTGTAATGTCACCTATGTACATCACACACAGAATGATTCTTAAGACAAGACAATAGTAATCTCATTATTCCAGGTACCAACAAAATGCCACTTAAAAACATATCATTCTCTACTGCAAGTGCTGATACCCACTTTATGTAGCACAGGGAAAGACACAGCTGACAAGTTATCTCTGTTAAAAGACACTGACTTTCATAAAGGAAGGGGAAAAGCTTCAGAGAGATCCAGTGATCCACTGTGTAAATTATCATGCTAACTTTTCTGCATTATTGCCAATAAGTGCATTAAACATTCCAGTGCCATAATGCAAACTACTTCATTTTCCTTCAGCCTCCCATCTCCTTTCTCTGTTCTTTCATGAAGAAAAGGCATGGTCACTAAAGTGATACTAAGGGCTGAAGTATTATTTTCTCCTTGTGTTAGTCTCTTTCTGGAGAAAAACCACAGCACTGGTCAAAGTCAGTCAGAGCCTGGGACCTGACAGGGGCAAAACACACATAAATCAAAGCGCTCTAGTTATACTTTTAAAGAAACACATTTCAAAGCAAGGACATTCTAAAACTGTGATGACTGCATTTACAGTGTCGTTTCTTTCATCGCCCTAAAAGTGTAATGACTTGTAAAAGAAGAAAGAAACCATCACACAACAACTCTTAAATAATGTGAGAATATCACTGTGATTTTCTTTCTGCTTTTTAGGGCAGAGTTTTGGTATTGTTTGTTTGGGGTTATTTTACATAAATAATTTAACCTCTGCAGTTCAGATGCCATAGCATCTTGGAGTTTTAAACCTTTACTGACAAGTCTTCAAATATTAAGATTGTTTCTCTGTATTCTGAAAAAATATCCATAAATAACCAATAAACCAAGCAAATGGAAATTTCAGCCTCCTGATGAAGAGGTAACTACCTAGCTGGCATAAGCCAGTTGTTGCAGCAGCCCTCTTATTAGAGGATAAAAATGGCACAGATTTGTTTATCTCAGCATGAAAATGGTCCTGGTTTATTCCTCTTTACAGCTCAGCCATCCTAACTCCAACCCTTCACTGACTCTGCCTGCAGCAAGCTCCTCCTGGAGGTTTCCCTTGCAGCCTCTGACTGCTGCTGATTTCCTGCTGAACTCTGACTGCAGGGATCAGTGTGCAGACTCTGAGTGCAGGCTTTACCCAGCCAGACTGTGACTGCAGGTTCCAGCAACAGGCTCTGACTGCACACCCACACTGACCTCACTGCAGGGATTCTCTCTGCCCGGGAGCCTCCCTCAGGATTCTCTCCCTCATGATTCTCAAGGTTCCTCCTCCTTCATGATGACCCTCCCCTTACCAGCTCAGCCCCTCTTTTCTCTCATCTTTATTGGACACAGCTGTGACTCATCAGGGGCCAGGCTGTATTGGGTAATTAACACAGCTGTTACTGAGCAGGGGTGAGGTCACCTGTGTTCTCCTACAGCCAGGGACCAGCACGCAAGGACACTGTCTGACAAAATGACCTGACTTTTCTAGCTCTCTACTGGTCCCACTAAAGGACTTCACTATTTGTCTTATTTACAAACTGAATTAGCTTCAGCTTCAGATTTTAGTAAAGTAGGCAGAAGAACACCTCTGAAGCAGAAATTTGGAGTAAAACTTAAATTTAAGGCACAGTTTGAGCTGAATTATCAGGTAGATCATATTACAAATTCCATCCTTAATGCAATAAACAAGAGAACACCCAATAGAAAGCAAAGTGAGTGCTGACAGACATCAGTAACTTTATTCAGCCTTTCTGCTCCTGACAAATGCTATTGTCACTTCTCCAGAGCAGGAGAACTTCCCACACTTGCCATTAGCAAGGAATAAAGTGAAGTTCCTGCTAGGCTCTGCTGTTCAGGAGTAAGTGCTGGCCATTGGAGAGAGCTACAGGGCAATAAACATCTCACATGTGCCAAGCTGCCCAGGATGTAGCACTTTTCACTGGACAGCTGGAGACGGAACAAATTCTGGGCTCTAACTCGGTAATGCAGCACATGAACCTTTGTTATATTTCTTAACTTAGCAAAACTGTTACTGAAAAACAGACCTCAGAACACAAAGCTAAACCCCTCTGGTCCCATTAGGTAAAAGGCACAAACAGACATGAGCCAAGATGGTACTGATCTTTTAGGTCTTAAGATCAAATTATAGGCTTTCTGTATTCTTATTTTTAGAGTAATACTAGCTAAGTTTGCATGAAATGGCTACCAAATGAAACAGAAAGCTAAAAAGAAAGTACTGTGCAGTCACATTCAGCATCTCTTAACTACCTCAGAGCAGCTTCCAAATATAGAAAAATAGTTTGCAGTTAGAGGGAAGATTTTTCAACCTAAAAATAATATTATCTTTATGAACACTGAAAATGTTGTTCAAAAAGGATAAGAGAATATGGGTTTAGTTTACTAAAAACAAACAAGAATGAACAAAAGTTATTTTTAGTCCTACTTTAAAAACACAATGGACCAATACTCCTGTCATCAACCTCGGTGAAGAGCAGGTCTAAAGAGAAAATCACATATATAGGTCAAACATATACTGGTATTTTCTCACTAGAACTAGTCTCTCTAGGTGATTTTCAATCACCCAACCTATGCAAATATGACAGAAAATAGTGACAAAGCACAACAGTATTTTTTATTCTGTAATTTATTCTGAGAGCCTTGAACAAAGAATAATTTAATTATTAGCTGGAAAAAATCATTCTTAAATGTGAAATCAGATACATCTGTTTTCATTTCTTTTTGATTCATATCTCAGGAATACAAATCAATGCTATTCATTCAGGTGTCTAGTATCTACATGTCCCTTTTAAAACGTCACATTTTCATAAAGCAGTGTAGGGGATTAACACAAAATTATTCCCCTGCTGACCAAAGCAAGGTGGAAGCAAGAATGCAAAATATTTGTGTTAATAGCATTTTGCTGGAAAGTCACAAACCTCTCTACAAAAAGTAAAAGGTTTGTGATTCTGTGAACTGCCAATGGTTAGTGAAGAGGGCAGCAGAACATGAAGTAAAGCAACATCATGAGCATGGTTGTGCAGGGCATTGTGCTGCTCCTCCTGAAGTTTCTCTTCTGGGCGTGTGCCTGCAAGCATAGCCCATAAAATTGTCTTTAGAACTGAACTACTCTGAATTTTGCAACATACAAATTACTTCTGTTTTCAGTTTGCCTCCTGAATCCACTTATTATAGCACTACTGTTGTGATCCAGAAGGTAAAATTCCAGTCTAGAGTATTGCAGTTGCTCCCATCCCCACCTTTTGTGGCATCATCTCTGGTAGCAAGCCCAGCCTCGATCACAATTTACATTGCTAACTGCTGCACAGTGCAATGAAGTCAAAAGAGCTATGTGGGGAAATCCACAATATTTACAAGTAACAAACCCCTAGAAGAAAGGTGAACACAAAAAAGCCAAAAGTGAACACATATATATATATTTCTCTATTTGCAATCCTAAGTTTTAAAGCCTGGATCTCAGAATAAGTGGATCATGTAAATTTCCCAGGAAGACAGTGGCTAAAAAAACCCCAGTATTAGGAAGACAAGTATCACTCAAAATGGTGTTAAGTCCTTGGAAGATGCTGGCTCTGACCTGTTCAATGTAGGAAGGTATTCTGTAGGTGTCTGAATTAGTCCAAAGGAAAAAATTTACCCTGATTTTCCAATAGGCCCACAGAAATAAACAGAGAACAATCAAATTCTCTCCCTACTGCTACAGTCACTAATACAAATACATATTTTGCAGTATAGGTAAAACATTAGGACATCTCCTTGAGTAGGAATACAAGTCTACTCTTTTTCTTACTAAAAGCTGATACATTATTTTGATTAATTACTTGTCAGGGATTTGCTTGGCTGTCTAACCAAACTGAGGGAATGCTTTTTCCGCTATAACTAGAAAAAAGGTTATTCCTTTTCAGCAGATGAATTATGTCTCTGCTTTCCTCTGAAGAACTGACTGGAATGTGTTTAGGCAACACCTTAAAAATAACGTGGGCTGGATACTTCTTTTACTCTCTGGAAGGGTCAGTTCTAAGTAAACACTGGAAAGAAAATCTGTCTGTTTTGATGATCAAAAATAACTAAAGTGAAAATATTAAAGAACAGTTTATAAGCTCAAGTAATCTATGTGTAGAATACTGGTAAGTGAGAAGTTTCACCACAAGGAGAATGTGGGATATGTAATGACCGATGTAGGTAAGAAACTCAGTGACAGAATGAATACATGTTGATAACTATATACATTAACCAGTGCAGCTCTAGACAATCAGTGTTTTGTTCATGTCAAAATTTTACCTGCAAGGCAGATATAGCAGAATGATGCTTCTTTCAATCCACAAATAGTTCATTATCATTCACAAACTAACAAAAGGATGACAACAACTTCACTGCTAGGGAGCTCCTAACTACCAAAAGCCTTTCTTTTTAACTATACCTTTCAGCCTAGAACAAGTTCATCTTTTTCCTACACACACCTAGGAGGAGCTGGTTTATTTAGGGTGTCATACAGGCTTTGCCCTTCACCTGACTATGCACCATACACACTTTGCCACTCAGGTCTCAGTTCAGAACAAGTAATTACTTCTCCAAGACAAAACATTTTTCTTAAAGTGTATCTTTTAAAGTTGCAACTGTACTCCAAAAGGCCAAATGGAAATACATGATTCAGGCTTCTCTTAGTGTAAAGAGAACTAAAAGGAATTCACTTAAATTTTATAAAAGACTTTCCCAAATATCTTAGCAATTAGCATTTTCAACTAGTCATTAATGTTTTATTTTCTTTAAAAATTATGAGTCATATTCTGGAAAGCAGATCATCTGTTTTACAGGGGACAGACTTAAAAGCAAAGTTAAGCCTTTAAGCAAAGGGAAAGTTATTTCCAACCTTTTCTTTACTTATGGTAAGGTCTCTTGAGACTATAAAACATGGCTAGAAAATAGTTGAAGGACAATTATTAAAGGGAAGTAGAAGACTGCAGTGCATTCAAACCAAAAATGTCACTATTTTGTTTTCAATTAATTTTTAATTATGATCAACATAAATCTTACTTAACAGTTGGGTATGAGTCATTAGGCTCCAGACACTCCTCTTTCCTATGCCAAAGCACCTCTCAGAGTGTGGGGAGGATGACTTAGGAGCTGACTTCAGTAAACTCATTCAATCAGGGCTGACCCCTGAATCCAAAAGCAGGAGCTGGCACAAAGAAAGCAGAGAAAGGGATTTTGAAAGTGTAAGTTCATAAATGTGAACTAATATACACCATGGACTAGTGTAACCTGGTGCAGACTCCCTAACGTATATCACAGGTGTACTCTCCCAAAGCTCAAACACAGGGGTGTCCTTTAGCACCTGCTATAGTGTCTATTGAGCAGCCATCAGTATCTACAGCGTATATTTAAACATATATCCTATTGCTGTACATAAATTGCAACTTCTCCCCACTCATGTTCCGAGAACAGATTTATTAGACACCAGTGTGTAACAGTAGGTTCTTGGGAGTTAGCTCAGTGGAAAAATTGATCAGATTGTTCCCTGAGCCTGCTGCCACAACACAGGGCAGCACTCTTGACAGTGACAGAGCAATTAAACTGGCATCTAACCCGCTCAGATTCCCCGCTTTAGCACTCCATACCTGTAACAGTTTAAATAGAAATCAAGATAGCTAAAGCCAACCAAGACAAAAACCAAACCAAACACCACCACCACCCCAAGCCCCCACCAAAAAAAAAAAAAAAACCCAAACAACTTAAAAAACCACCTGAAAGCTGCACAGAAGTTATTAATCCACCTCCTGTCCTCATTTGTCTTCATATTTCCTTTCATACTAGCCCTTGTAGCCAAAGAGTGTCCAGCACCTTCCTTCTGTCCTCTCATCTCCCTCACTTATTATTTCAACAAATTTATACCACAAAAATTTTGTCTTTTGATTTTTCTTTGGATTTTCCTCTTTTT
The DNA here is from genome assembly GCF_021018805.1 of Prinia subflava. Lineage (NCBI taxonomy): Eukaryota > Metazoa > Chordata > Aves > Passeriformes > Cisticolidae > Prinia > Prinia subflava. Next base: position 3,189,129 of record NC_086252.1, on the reverse strand, counting down.
TTGCCCTTTTACCTTTGAAAGCAAACTGAAAACACTGCTGTCAAGGTTTGGATGAACAGGTCTTCTCTGTAAATACTAAGCTAGTTACCTAAGAGAATAAGTCTCACCAACATCATACCCCCTCTAGTTTTAGTTTCTTTAATGCATTTTAAATTATAGGTATGCACTTAAGCTGAGTAACTTAAGAGGGAAAGAGTACTTAAGAAAACACAGATATTGTCACCATGTCCTTGCCAGACACATCCAAGCACCAGTCAGCTCTTAGCTACAGACATATCCAGCTGTTCCAACAGTCACCTGATAATCCATCACTTCCAGCTCCTACAATCAGCATTTGCCCTAGACTGTTCTCATGTGCTGTACCTATGACAGATGTTTCTATCTGCATGACTGAAAAAGGCATTATTTGACATTACCCATTTGCTGCAGAGACCCAGACTATCTTCTCTGTGTAAAAATCTGTCCTTTGCCTCACTAACCTTGATGCTGGTCTCAGCTATCTGCAGACCTTGGCAATACCCTCTGCAGGTGGTATCTCATGGCCTATCTCTGTCTCCCCTTTGCAGGTCTGCTGCAAGAGAATGCTCCAGTTCTGACACTGTCACCATGACTTCCTCAGCTCAGGGGCACATAGGTACACTCACAATCAACAAGTCAGCATAGAAGGTTCCAGCTGTGAAAGCTGCACTCAAAGAATAGAATGGCCTCAGTATCACAAATAAAATCACATTAAAAACACATGTTAAGGTACCATCTCATCGTGCATCTAGTATTAGTCTCAAGCAAATATATAGTCTCAAGCCATATGAGTTCTAGATAAAATTCTAATTTAATGCAAGAATGAATCCCACATGAAATAATCTAAACTAACAAAAGTGCTCATCAAAATGCCACTTTTACATCAGAACTGAAGGTGCAATTACCAAGTCCACTTACAGTTTGATCTTCACACTTTCAAACTTGCTTGACATGCTTAGAAGCTCACTTTTTTTTGTAAACTTACCTGAAATACAAAGCCATTTTAGAGATAAAATAAAACTGCATTCTTTTTCAACTGTATAATTCCCATCAAAAATATTGCCAGCACTTCCATTCCTAATGGAATGACCTAATGAAAGCATCTGAAAACAGATGCTTTTCAAATTATCCTCAAACCGAAAGAGTTGGTTTCCTCCAGACTGCATGATGTTGAAAGTCCTAAAAAAGAGATTATAACCAAGCTCCCCTCAGATAAGTTCACTCTGTGCATATTGCATCATCCACAAGGAATATAGAAATAAACCTCTATAAATGTCCTTCTGTTCTCCTGCTCAAGGTAAACAGACCTTAACTATTTAAGTAATTTGTCCATTTTGATGGAATTGCAATATGATTGCATGCAATTCTGTGATTATTCAGTGCAAACCAAAAAGTTAGATGTTCCTGCTTAGTGCTGTACTAAGACTGCTAGTGAAAAACCTTTGGGAGGGATACAAAGCCCCTGATTTTTAAAAAAGCCTCTCTTTTTGCTGCCACAAATAGGTTAATTTTGTTGTTTTGTGAAAGATCGGGCTGGCAGTTTTCACTGTTTAAAAGTTCTCTTCTTTGAGATTATATGTAACTTTATGGCTAATGAAGTGAGAGAGGATGGTGCAAACCAGGATCTCCAGTTTCACCCACACAGCACACACAGTCAGCAGTAAGCATCTCTTCAACTGACCCCTCACATTCCAAAACTCTGGGCTAGTGAGCATTCACAGAAAAAGTTCCAAAGAAAGTAATTCAGTTTCATGCCCTTCTAAGTCCTTTCTGCTTCTGCTGGGCCTCCACCACAAGTACAAGTACAAACTGCTTCTTGGTGTGCTGTTGACATTCCATAAATATCTCTTCTGTCGCTTGACCTAAGTCTTCTCAGATCCTTTCATATGGCGCACAAAGGGAAAGACACTCCTCTTTCCCAAGTCTAAAATTTTACTGTGGGGATTTGCCTTTTCAGACTAATTATAGTTCACAGTGTTCAGCTTTGAACATTGTCTTTCCTTCTTTTCTAAGAATTCCTGGTGTGTTTAACAAGTCAGAAAGCTGTACCATCACACTGAGATTTGTCCTCTCACTTAATATATGCTCTGTTCACTTACTGCCTTTTAATATTGTTAAAAGAAAAGCTTTATATTTCTGTTTTCACACTACCTTGCTTCTTTGTCTTGACTCTCCTGCACTGCGTCCTTTATTTTTTATATATGCCTCCTGCTTCTTTTGGTGCTGGAAAACTCAGCTGTCCTCTAGCTTTCAAAGTCACACAAAGACAAAAAGCTAATCAATTAAAAAAAAATTCCTCTGTCCTTGAGGAGGTTCTTTTTCATTCCCCTATTCCTAATATTAATGTGCCTCTTAGGAATCAAGCATGAAAGATTAAATGCATTTGAAGGAAAATCTTGATAGATGTGAAAAGCTATCTTTCAGCTTGAAGTTAGGAAGCAAAATTATTATTCCATATGCATCCACAAATAAAAAGGGAAATTAAAGCTTCAGTGATTTTGTTTCAAGATTATTCCAATTTAGTTTCAGGTGACTGCGTTTTTAACATCAGGGCATCCTGGGCCAAAGGAGGGTCTATACTGAAAGGTTGTTTAACCTAAGGTATGACAAAGTAAGCATAAAACATTTACTTCCCTTGGACTTCCCAGGCAGGAAATAGCCTAGCTTACAATTGAAATGCAGATAGTATGTTGCAGAGAAAAATATTTTTGTTGATGAGTCCATATCAAACAGAAGGGTTTGTCACAGAACTTTGAAATTTATTCCATTTTATTTTGTCTTGCACTTCGGTTTCTTCCACACACCTGTATCTCAACCACAACTGCTGCACAAACCCATACCCTCAACATGAGGGATAAGCAGGTGAGAAATCTTTCTTACAACACCAAGACATGTCCCCGAGGAAGAGAATAACAAGGAAAATGACACAACTGAGCAGCTGGTGCCAGATACCTGCCCACCAGAGCCAGCCAGGAGGGTCTGCCAGTGGGGAACAAACATCTTGTTACAACATCATAAAAGAGCAACACCCAGAAATTACCTTGCCTCAGTTAACATTCAATTGGCTTCAAGTAACGCAAACAGGAAGAACCTGCAGCACTGCCCATGGAAATAGTTTATAAATACAACAGTATTAGAGTTCTTGTGCTTGTGGGCTCTTAGTAATAAATGGCAGCATACAAGTAAACCACACATCGCTCAAACCATTTAATACGGTTTTCTTTTACACTATTTGCATTTTTTTTCCATCTAAATTGAAAATTAGTAATTCACAAAGTTAAAACTGATTACCCCTGTGGGCCTCAAGCATACCCATTCAAACAAAATGCAGAGGTAAGCAAATTCCAAGAACTATCATAAGGCTGACTGAAGCCTGGCTCTCTAGATTTGCACAGGAAACCTTTGTTGTATTTGGCAGCCCCTGTCTTGTGGAGCCCTCAGAATTTATTTTTTTGGTCTCCAGACTTTATTGCTCAACAGAGGAAGAAAATTCAGCCAATAAAATTCAGTTGCTGATACCTTTACAAATTTACTTTGACAGCCTAGATTATTTTGGATATTTCAAAAGCTGCCCATCCTTTAGGACAGGATTGTTGAACCTGCAAACTATAACCTTTGGTTCTGCTCCTCAGCCCTGATAATTACTGAAGAGCACAGATTCCACAGGAGTCATCAGCTGGCTAACAAACAATCTGATTTATAGAGAGCCTGAGTGCTTATCAAACTCGGCCTTGCCAGCCAAGTTCTGCAGTTCCTCCTATCCCATCATGTAAGAGACCAAACATTTCCGACGGCTCTCTCCTCCATGCAGGAGTGCCTGGAAGCACTGCAGTAACAAAATACCCAGTCTCTGGAGGAAGGGAGGGTCTCAAATTGCTCAACAGCCAGTCTGCTGGCTGACCAAAGAGAAGATTTTCATGGCTCTGGCAGGAGCTCTGTCCAGTCTTTCACAGCCAGTAACCATGAGTTCTCTTAAATTATGACAGCTGCAAGTCTCAGGGAAGAGTGGAAGCCAAATATTTATCCACAAATGTCAAATATGATCTTATTTATTCATCCTTGAGATGTGAAATACCTGTGTGGTATGTCAATATGATTGATAGAAGTGGGCACATGGCAGAATCTTGCTGAAATTAAAGGGCATTTGCTCCCTAGACATCTACCTATGCAGCAGTAAAACAGCAGGACACACCAAACACCAGTGTGTGCTGGGGACATTTTTCTTCAAAGACAGAGGAAATTGCTAGGGAGCGTCAGTTTATTTACCTCTGATACTAATCAAGGAACTAGTGAAAGATTTGAAATTTGGAAGAAAACTATTTGAAAATGAAGAATAGTATGTTAAGCAGGAAAAGTATAGCAGTAGCACAGTAAACACACTCAGCTTCACAAAAAAAAAAAAAAACCCCAAACACATTCAACAGTTTTACTGCAGTTTACAAGCAGAATAGCACTGAAGACAATGAAAGGCAGTTGTGAATCTACAAGTGAAACTACACAGAACATAACACAAGAATTTATACTAATTACCTTCAAAGAGGCTATAATAGAACTTGAAGTAATAAGGCCAAACTAAAATCTGCCATAGAAACCATAATAGCTTGAGGATGTATTAACTTGTCCACAGCAAGCCACAAATTAAATACATAGTCAAGATAGGAGAAGGCCTTTATATGAAAGGAAAAAAGAAATGGAACCACGACAAATCAGCTAATAATTGCAACCAAAAAAAAGTTTAGGTAAGTATTTAGAAGAACAGCTATCTCAGTGAGATTATCTCTCACAGAAATAACAAGTATGGACACCTAGGTTAATCAGATTAAGATTACTTTTACCACAATATACAAAGAAATTAAACTGTCTTATAATAAACTTACAAAGGTGCCCTAAAACAATACAACCTAAGGTGCTTATTCATAAAAAGACTTGTTACGAGAAGTCTTTCTCAGAAAGAGAGCAAAACTATATTTAAGCATAATTTGTAACAGGAGACTGATTTAGTGTTCATGGACAATACTAAAGTAATCCAAATAAATGATTCCATTTTCTCTCACCTCCATTTAATTAATTACAAACTGTATCTAACACTTGGTAAACTCCACTACTTCTGTGACTTCTAAAAGTAGGGGAGTTTAACAGTGTTGGCTACAGATGAACAAAAAGCGTGGTTTGTAGCAACCTCGGGTTCTTGCTACAAGAATGCATTTCAGGGATAGCATGAAACAAGTGCAGAAGTTCACAGAACTGCTTATGCTGCGATCCTTCCATAAGACCTGCCATCACTTGAAGACAGCAAAGACATTGCTACTGCTGCCTTCAGAAACGGTGTGATGTGGGCCTGACATTGGTCTGAACTTAGGCTTCAGGCTCTGCCAGTGTCTGTGTGAAAGGCAGACGAGCAACTTTCTCATGTTAGCCTGAGAAATCTAAAGGAGGAATTCAAACAAACCTGGGGAAGTGAGAAACCATCCGCAGGTGGTGTTTTTCCAACATGTTTACTGGAAAGAAATGTTTACTAAAGGGTGTAGACGCTGAATAACCAATCATGTTCTTTGTACTGAACTACTCTATAAAAGTAGAATTTAGAAGAATAAAGTTTGCTCTCATTTTTACCGTCATGGAGAGTCATGTTGTTATTCCTGTGCCATCCGAAAACCATAACCACAGTGTTATCCTTAGTAGCTCACTGGAGCATTACCTGCCTTCTAAGCCACAAAATCAGACAGTTCAATACTACGAGCTCTCACTTGTCAGGCCCCCCAAGTGCACCATGTGGATCTGGAGCATGCTGTGCCAGCAGAACATGCAGCCTTCAAAAAAAAAATGCTCTAATTAAATCTATACAACATTAGCAACATGAATTATAACAATAATTGCTAAAGGCAACATAAGCCTAAACCCAAAGGAAATCTTTTACTCCACCAACTACCAAGTTCTAGTAAACTTTGGGAAAGGGCATGTAAAGGATATAACAGATGTGCAGACCATTTTAGGAGATCCTTTAGGTAGAATTGGTGTCTGTAGAGTAAGAGTGTTAAGAGCAGACATGAAGCACTGCAATTAAGCAGCCATGTGTGGGTTAGGGAGGACAGAATTTTGAGGGTATAATGCCTAAACCACACTTCACATAACCTGTTACTTGCATGTAAGTAACCCTGACTCTTCAGTGACTGCCTTGATAAGGCACACACAGATGCAGAAAATGCAGATGATGCACAGCTTGTTAAAACCACCATCTGAGACAACTCTCCTTACTTGTACATAAGTTAGGAGATAGTCTCCTGTTAATTTATGCTTGTCAGTTCAATAGGCCTTACAATCCAAAGCTATTCCATTATGACTGACTGTTGTTTCCAACAGTTACAAAGCCCCAGTTCAGAATACATCATAGTTTATGTTGGTTTTCTCCTGTTAGTTAAAGCAGCAGCTTTTACCCAGACTACTAAAAACATTGTGCGTTAAAAGATATCACACAACTCTGAAATAAACAGCACATTTGGACTCACTCTCCCCTTCAAAATCCTTCTTTCAGTAGAAATCATGGTAACAACCATTTGGCAACAAAACAGTTTTCCCTGCTATGAAACTCAATACAACTGTTAAGAAAAAAATCCACTCTACAGCTGCTGCAAGAGAAAAATCCAAACCTTAACAATAGACATTTGGACTTGGTGCTTGGAAATAATTTGGGAAACGAGTTTTACCTCAGTTTGAACACACTTATAAACCAGAGTTCTGTTGGCATTGTTTATCTCAGAGGAGACATGTGAATAGTAAAGGGCACCCACCCTTCAGAATCAGCCCCTTTGTGTTAGACAGATACCACAAATGCCAAGGCATCAGTGCAAAACCCAGGGAAAAAGCAGGGGGTACATTTCTTGTAAGAAATACATGCATCAGAAGAAAAAAAACAAGTAATCCTGCTAGCTGCAGCATCAGATAGGGGAAAGTGGATATTTACTTGACCCATTATATTACATTACTTAGGACACCCACCAGTTCTAAAGTATGACTAACTCTGATCTATGAACCCTTGAGGCTCCTCTCAGAGTTCTCTCCCATTAAAGATAACTACCTCCAGTAAGGAATGTTTTCAAGTTAATTAATGAAACACTGAAGAAAAAAGAAGAGTCTATGGTTGCTCAATGAATTGTGTCTTGAAAAGTAGGGCTATGGTTATCCAGATGAACTAAAGCATAAAATGTACATTGTTTCCATGAGTTGGGAAATTTTGCAATGAGCCTTTTCACAAAGACACTAAAAGCTGCACCAAGATCTCAGTCTCTTAGGCCAGCTTTCAGCCCGTCACTGGGCATGCAATCCAGTGCTGGCCCCTGTTCTTGCTGGCTTCAAGAATGGGACAGGATTCTTAAAAATAGGGTGATTATCAGTAGTAGGGAATTAACACAAGTCAGTTGAGAACAGTAAAGCTTGTATCTCCTGCTTTGCTGTTGGAAACACTTACAGCAAGAGAACATTGTTTACACGAAGTAATGCATGGTTACAGCTGGTTTGTATCACAGGAGAGGCTGTGAACATTTGCTAAACTAGAGGCACAAAGTTTTTAAAAGACTGAGAGTCTCTCCTTTTAAGCCAGAATCTTTTTGTAACTATTGCAGCACTTACCTGCCCTAGCTGAACAAACCTTTGTGTCCCCTGCTACTGGTAAGGGAAAAAAAATCTTTAAAGACATGGGACAGTGGACACTGAACATTCAGCAGCTGCTTGACGTAAATGAGATTGAGACCCATTTTAGCTCTGCTCCCCTTAAACTTTATCTTTGCTTACAAACAGCCACTGCTTAAAGAACAAACCCTTGAAGGAAGACCTCCACATAGAATAAGATATACTTAGACTACGTCTGTCTTTTTATAGCAGTCTTTGCACTGAACAATTTCAGTTCAGAAGGAAATTAGAGATTAAGGTTCTGGTTTGCTCCTCAGATTATCTTTCGAATGCTCAGCATCTGTTTCAGCAGTTATGAATTGCTCCATTTGCATTTTTGTGGAAAGGAAAAGATGTCCAGCAGTAGCCAATGCCTTATTGATAAAGTAACTTAAAGACTTTAAGTGTCACAGCTAATTAGTAAATACTTCTTATAATTTATTTCAGAGCTTCTTTTTATTACCAGAATAGAGGAGAGACACCAGAATACAAAACCAGCATCACACCCTTACACCCAGCTGACATTAATAAGCAGTTAATAGCAATGGGATTTGACTGGCATTGACATGATAGAGGTGTACAAGACATCATCTCTGTTCTTCAATGAGGAAAATGAGCTGTAAAATGCATGTGGATTGACACTGTCTCCACTCTGTCTATTGGGTTAATCTAGAAGAGCCTTGGCACTTGTTTCTCCAGTCGAAACCCTGACTCTCCAGAGACTGCCTTGATGTAAGGCACACACAGATGCAGAAAGCGCAGGTGATGCACAGCTTGTAGAAACCACCATGTGGCACAACACTTACACAGGACCACAGAGAGCTCCCATGGCAAGGCTCAAGAACCATTCACAGCCTGGATACAAAAGCACAGCTGTGCTAGCACGGAGCTCAGCTGGTACCACATCTCCACAAAATGCTCTTTCCAAAGGCAAAGGCACAATCCAATGAATGAAGAAGAGGTGAAGTACATCCATACCACCCCAAGGTGAGCTTCTGCTGTCATTATATGTTACAGTTTTATCTATTCTAACTACTACAAATGGCCAGAAAACAAACTCTTTTTACCACAAAAAAAAAAAAAAAAAAAAAAAAGGAATACATGAAATGGGAAGACATTTCAGTGGAATTCATTGTCAAATTTCATATAGTCAAATGTCAATTTTCATATGAAATATCCATTTTATTTACTGGCAAGACTTCTCACTGTCTCATACCTCCTTACTAGGTAACTGATATCTACTAGCTAACTGATATCTCCTTACCTTAAAATGTTGGTTACAAAAATTCCAAACAGCTCTATCATCAAACTAAATATATTTCAGTAGTTATTGGCCAATCTTTGCAAGGTACTTATAGAACTTGTAAAATCAAACTAGTATGGGATGACATTATAAACAAGAATTTTGTAGTATTAAACACTTTTATGATCTTCAAAAGAAAAAAAGTACTTTTAAAATTAACTATTTAAATTTAACTGAAACTATACTATTTATTCTTTCACAATTTATCAGACACCAAAACATATAGAGGTGAAATTATTTTAAAGACCAACTTCAGAATCACTATCAAGATTCAAATTTCCATGATCAAGTTTGCCTCTACTCATTCTCACCACATGCTTAGTCCCTCTATTTAGAGATGTTTCAAAACAAAACTTCTTTGAAAAATTGTCTGTTTCCATTTGTTTTACCACCACCTGTTGAGCACTGCTAAGGAAACAGAGTGTCACACAGCTGAGTCCCTGCAAGGTGCCGGCCCTCGCTTTGACAGCAGCGGATCCAGTAGAACACCAGTGCGCTCTTTATGGCAAGGCTGGGTCAGAACAGAGCCCCCGAGGGGCACCACGCCTTTGGCGAGCTGCCCTTGTCGGGGGTTCTGGGCTCGGAACACGGAGCTCTTCGTGTTGCAGCCGTTCTTCCAGCACCCTCTAGTGCCGACGGCGGCTTCGACTCGGTACTATAACAGGGACACCGTCTCTCCACAAGCCCAGCCTCCCCTCCCCGCAGAGCTGCTCTGCCAGCTTGAGAACTATTGATGTGCCCTCTGCAGGAGCTCCCCACACCACCACGTGCTCCTGCCGCATACTCCGTCCTCAGGTCTGCCGTGTTAATTTTAATTCCGGCAAATGAGATGTTAATTTGTGTGTACCACAAAGAAAACAGTGTAATTTCCCTTCAACATGCCCTGAACTGAAGTCAACATATGAGTACATTGTCTTGTGTTAAGTTTACTTAGGTAAACTAGTAATCAATTATTGTGGTCAGTCACATCACCACCTAAACTAGGGCATTATTAAATAGGCAGCCTTTCTTATCCCTGATTTCCCAACAGAAGACTTCAAGGTGTGTGTTTCAGAACCCTCTTGTCTCTGCAGCCACAAGCTGGTTGAGAAAGACATGGAATGGAAGACAAAAGCCACTTGAGTCCAACTGTGGAGTTTACAAACAGAACAGATTTTGAGATGTACCAGACCCATGGCCCCATGCTGAAATGCTGGCCAACCAGCATCCCAGTGTGAAAGCAGAGTGCGGGGACAGCAAGGCAGTGATCACAGCTGCCGGGCTCCAGACAGGGATACGGAGCTGGATATTCTACTAAGGAGCAAGGCTGAGATCAAATAGGGTACAGGAAAGTAGGAAACCTGCTGAAAACCAAGTCAAATATAAAATGTAATTAGCATTTCAGCTCAGGTATCTGCCTGTGTTGTACTAGTGACATAATGAACTGCAGTGGTACTGTAATGTACTACCCCCTCCTTAAGGACAGTCATGCTGCTTCCTTGAAGTCCCAACAATGTTTTTTTCTCTTAATCACTCGTATACTCTATTATTTACATGGGATCGCACAAGTGGTGGGACAGTTTAGAAACTTACAGACTAGGCAGAGTACATAAACCTAATTAGTAACACTTGTTTAGAAAGAACTCACCTCTTGGCCTGGAATGATTTCCTTCTAAGTTGGTAATATATTTAAATTTATTCTATTTTTATTTACAACATTTGAAATAGATATCTCAGAACTACAGCTGCATTCTCTCCAACTAGTTTACCTGTAATTACTTACACAATCACGCAGTGAATTCGAAATGCAAACAGATCCTTGGCCAATACTATTTGCTATGATCTATGAACTATTTGCTCAATTCATTGCAATACATTTTTTCAAAAATACACCTTGTACTACTTACAATTACATTCTATTGATTAATTCCTCCTAAATAACCATCAACTGAATACACTAGAATCTTTACTGAATCAAGTCACTACCTTGGGGAAGACAAAAGCAAATTTCTGTAGACATACAAACCTATGAATTTTAGAAATCCATAGGAAATGTAAATTTAAACAAATAAATTAGAAAAACCATATAAAGCCACCACTTTAAACAAATAAAATCAAACAACAGGTTAGATTAGTTTTGCTCCTTATTCCATTGAATACCACAAACCAGATACTTTCAATATCTTCTGCTACCTCAAGTTCTAAAAACTGGTACAGTTAAGTTTTGGTTCTTTATACACCTGTGCACCAAACCACATTTCAAATATAGGTTATGACAGTGTACTAAAAGGCTGAGTGCATCTTAAAAACAAACAGAAAAAAACCCCCAAAACTTTTTTAAAAACACATTGTGTGTGCATTAATTAATAATTCTATATTACAAATATTATAAAATGTTAATTATATTATTATTTCCTAATAAATTTATGTGAACCATTTTAACTTTGAATACAAAAGTCTTTTAAATGCTGCCATAGTCACCCAGTCGAATTCACAGCAATGTTCCATATGTTAGAATAGCACTACTAAAAACTTGGGCAGCATTAGTTGGAACAATGACACAGAGCATCTACAGTTGAAAAAAACTCTGTTGTAATAACTGGCAAGTCATCTCTTGATATTGAAATCACCCTAATTGTGGCTGCATTACTAGGTTTTCTGTTGAAGTTTGGGAAGGAAACTAATTGTGCTGCTGGAAGCAGAGAAAGCCAGTGCTGAAAGCAGTGGCTGTGCTGTGGGGGAGCAGTGCTCTGCACTGGAGCTGGCAGTAAATGGTTTGTTTTATCTCTCTGTGCTCCTGCCCTAGGGTATATATTTGGGGGTAGTCTTGATCTCTACATGGTTCATTGGCTTCAAAGCTCATGGCAGATTCCCTAAAATGATAAAAATAAACGTGCATTACAAAAAACATATGCATTAAGATGCACAAGGTATTTGCCTTTCTCCTTTATCGAGGAGAAGGATGAACATACCAAGTTTCTGTGTTTTAACGAGACTTGACTACAGTTAGTGTAGACCTGGACAAAGAGTCCCACTCACATAATAATATGGATTAAAGGGGCTGTCTTTTCCTAGAGACCTTGCGGTTTTGTTTTTGTTTTCCTCCTAGAGACCCTTTGACAGACCTCTGGCTTTACTCAGTACCAGTGGCTCAGAACTTGGACACGACAAACTGTCCCATACAGGAGAAGCACTAGGTTGCACCTGCCTTTGGGTTCTAAAATATTCACCAGAATGAGAGTGCGACACAGCTGCTAAACCCAACTGCAATTTAGGCAGCACCTGTAAATTCTGCCCTCAGCTCCAGAGAGAGTGCACTGGTTAATTGTCAAAGCATCTGAGACTGGCAGCCAGGTTTCTGGGCGCACTGTGCTCTCACACCCATCCCCAGTTTGCTATGACAATACTCCACACGGTGTGTGCTACTGTCCCTGCGCAATCCTCAATTAACCTCCGAACTAGGATTCAGTCAGCAGGGAAGAAAAGGACGTAGTTTACAGCAGGATGATTACAATTACTGCCTCATAAGGCACCTGTCCCTGTTGTAGTCTGTGAAGGGCGACTGTTTAAAAATGAATTGCAAGCATACCAGAGATACCTTCAATGGCGTAAACAGCCGCCAGAACTGCACAGCTGTGCAAGAGCTGCAATTGCTATTCCGAAGCGGCAGACACCATAAATCACGGTGCACTCCAGACATTCGCATTGCTTCTGACAGCGGTTTTCCTCCAGATACGAGAACACGATGTGCTCAGTAACTCAGCAAACCCACAGCTCGTCCAAGTCGGCGAACAAGGGGGGTTTTAGCAAAGCTTACCCATCGTTCGTTTCCTCCGTTCAGCATTTCTGCCCATTTAAACAAGGGAGTTAACTCGTTTTCCTCCTCAGACAGGAGCAATTCCAGCCCTAGGCAGAAAACTCGCCCTGGCAGCCAGTGCCACACGCTGAGGCCAGGAGGGACCCGAGTGCCCGCGGGCGGTGACAGCGGCACAGCCCCTCAGGGGCCAGCCCAGCCCTGCTCAGCGCTCCCGCCGCCCTTCATCCTGGGACTGGCCGGGGAGAGCGGCCGGGGGAGGTTTCACACCAAAACCCTGGTGGTGGGCACGGGCAGCATCCCCGCAGGCTCCACAGCTCTCCGCACTCACCGGCGCTCCCAGGAGCGTTCGGCAGGGGCACTAATGGAGGGCGGAGCGCCCCTGCACAAACTACCTGGCAGGAGCCTGTGGCCAGGTGAGGGGCGTGCTCTGCTCCCAGGAAACCGACGGGAGGACACAGTCTGAAGCTGTGCCAGCGGAGGTTCAGGTTGGACAGTAAGGAGAATTTCTGCACAGGAAGAGTGGTTGGAAGGGTCTGCCCAGGGAGGTGGCGGAGTCACCGTCCCTGGCGGTGTTTGGGACAGTCTGGACGCGGCACGGGATGTCACGCTGCGGGTGATGCCCGGGGTGGCCTTGGCGCCGTTCCCCTCCTGCGCCGCTCCAGTGTCTCCGTGAGGGGGCGCGCGCGCAGCCCGCCCGCGGCGCGCGGCGGCGGCGGGGCCAATCAGCGCGGGGCGGGGCGGGGCCGGCGCGCGGGTGGCGGCGGGACAAGATGGTGGCGCCGGGCTCGCTCCGCGTGGTGCGGTGCGGGGGCAGCGCCCTGCGCGGCGCCAGGGCCGTGTTCTCCGCCGACTCCAAGCAAGTGGGGCGGGAGCCGGGGCTGCCGCGCTCGGGGGGTGCTCCGGAGCTCCGAGCGGGGCTCTGCCCGCCAGTGTCCCCGCGGCCTGCGGCTGCCGCGGGGCGCCCGGGACCCTTCGGCCGGGCTAACGGCGTTTCCCCCCTGCAGGTACCTGCTGTGCGCCTCGGGGGACTTCGTGAAGGTGTACAGCGTGAGCACCGAGGAGATCCTGCGGCTCATGGGCGGCCACGCCGACCTGGTGACCGGCATCCAGCTCAACCCACACAACCACATGCAGGTTTGCGGGGGAGGTCTGGCTGGGGTGGCCGGGGGTGCCCCTGGCCCTTAGGTGCCACCGCGGGGGCTGTCCCGGGGCCGGCCGGAGGTCGGGACGGGGCTGGGACTGATCAGGGCATCCTCGAGCTGATGTTTCGCTGAAATCTGACAAGCGGGGTGGCGATGTGCCAGTTTCCTACAAACATAAACGTGAGATGTCATGTGGATCGCACTGCTGAATGAATGACAACAAAACGGAAATACAGCAAAATTTCCTCTTCTTTGATTGAAAGGGTAAAAGAAGCGTGTGAGAAAATCAGAAATACTGTGGTTGGTGTTCTGTATCTGCTGATGCAGATGTGACTAAATCCCTTTAACTTGCCCAGTGGCTCCCTCTGCTCCTGGTCTGCCCTCCCTGCTCCTGGTCTGCCCTCCCTGCTCCTGCTCTGCCCTCCCTGCTCCTGCTCTGCCCTCCCTGCTCCTGCTCTGCCCTCCCTGCTCCTGCTCTGCCCTCCCTGCTCCTGCTCTGCCCTCCCTGCTCCTGCTCTGCCCTCCCTGCTCCTGCTCTGCCCTCCCTGCTCCTGCTCTGCCCTCCCTGCTCCTGCTCTGCCCTCCCTGCTCCTGCTCTGCCCTCCCTGCTCCTGCTCTGCCCTCCCTGCTCCTGCTCTGCCCTCCCTGCTCCTGGTCTCCTTGGGCTTTTTTGGTGTCTGGATATAAACAGGAGTTTTTTACCCAGAGGAACTGATCTGCATATTAGCTGTGCAGAATTAGATGTTCACACGGCGAGTATCTATGCATTCACTCTTGGTGACAATGTACATTTTGAACTTGAGTAATAGTGTTGTGTTTGCACTTTATTTGAAGGCTGCACAGAGCTGCTCTCTGTCCTGTGTTTTTTATGATTCAGGCACCTGGAATCACAGTTGTGATTGTATGTAGAATCTGGCTTTGATAAATTGCTATTACTTACATAGTTGTTTTTGGTTTTTTTTTTCTTCAGCTCTATTCTTCCTCTCTTGATGGCACCATTAAGCTCTGGGACTTCATGGATGGGATTCTTATTAAAGTATGTTGAGTGATTTCTGTTGAGAACATGTCAAAAACTAGATAGGTGTTTGTATTAACAACCTAAACCTGATTTAATTATGGCAGTAATAGAATGTGTGATGGTGATGCAGATCATTTTGGGGAAGAAGATGGGACATGTACTGACATACTGACTTTTCTATCTACTGCGGTTTGGGATACACCAATAGGAATTGATCCCATGGCTTGAAAATGTGGGCTGCTTACTCTTGCTCACATTTTCTGCTGAATGCCCACATCTGGGTGTGCCTTCTGCTTTGCATTAGGGATAAGGTGTCTTGAGGCTTTTCAATAAATCCAATGTCTCATATTTTATTAGTACTATTGTAAAATTTGTATTAGTCCTTCAGAGAGTAAAGGTGTATTTGTCTTAAAACGGAGATTTTTAATTAATATACTACCTTATTTTAAAGGTAGTGTATTAATTAACATTTGTGTGTTAGTCTTATTTTAAAGACAAACACACAAATGTAGTAATTATTGGTTTCCTTCTCTTTTTTTCTTCAGACTTTCACTGTAGGATCCAAACTTCTGGCACTGTACACACTTGCTTGTGCTGAGGACTCGGTGTTTGTTGTCATTCCAAAGAAGGGTGAACGAGGTACAGTACAAGTAGCATCATCCATGTCACCTCAGTCATTCTGTGTCTGTGCTACTGTCCCAGCAGTGAGCAGTGTGCTGCCACAATGGGCTTTAATATGTTAATTGTGAAATATTTTTTAAATCCTGTGGTGGATGTCTGTAGTCCTGCATTTTGTGCCTCTTTCATTCTCATTCTGTGACATTTATCATTCCAGTACTTGTCTAGAAGAGTGCTTGTCTTTGCTTTTGAATCATGCACTGCACGGATGTGGTCTCAGAGATGCAGTTCATCTTTGAGCAGTGCTCACCAGGGCATGGGTTGTACCACTGAAGTTGGGTGTGAGTGCTGGAGATGATTCTCCCACCGTAGGCAGCACTGCCATAAATGGACTTGTCCTATTCACAGCATGCCTAGGTATTTTTAATGGGATTTTGTCTGCAATAAATACGGCTCGGCCTTACTGTGTACTATAATGAATGTATTGCTACTTCAGAGCAAGAGCAAATACTGGGCAGCTTCCCTTGGATTCTGCTTACACTTGCACTGATCCCCACTGCCTGGTCCTCGTTCTTCAGCACTGCTGTTGGTTTTAGACAGATTTTTTCTTTGGTCAGATTCGTACCAGCTGGTCTCACTTAAGCTGACAAAAGGAGCAGGTCAGGATCTGGAAGGCAAGGAGCTCTCAGTGGTTCTGGATGGTGTGAGTGCATCAATGAAGCACATTGCGTTTGGAAGAGAAGTATGTTCACCTTTGGGTTGTTTTCTTCTCTGGGGTGTTGGTTGGGTGGGGTTTTTTTCCTCTCAAATGAACTCTATGCTGTTTAGACCTTTATACAAAGCACAGCAGTACTGAAACAAAACTGAGAGTAAATGAATCAGTGTAAGAACTATGCTTTCTTTAATATTAAAAAAACAAAAAAGAAACTTTGACACTTAGAATGGGAAAGTATTTTCTTAACACCCCCTTATATGTTGTCTCCAGTGTAAAGTACTTTGTAGTGAAGTGTGCTTGATCTTTTCTTGTGTGAAAACATAATGTGTATGTCCTAAATGGCTTTACTTTAATAGGGTGCATATGTGGTATCAGTGAAGGATGTGACTCTCCAAGTTTATTTTTTCAAACGGAAACTGTTGAACAGGTAAGAATGAGAATGAAAATTGATGTTGGTTCAGTCTGATATATCTTAAATGTTTTTAACTCGTGATGTGTGCACACATGATCTTGCATTTGGTTTTCTGCTGGAGGGGATGTAGTCACTGTATAAGAAGCTTCCTGTAGAAGGGAACAGTGAGCAGATCAGTGGCAGTGGTACCTTACCTTTGCAGTTCAGGAATGTATTTTTTTTTAGTTAAAGACTTAAGTTGATGCTGACCTGAAACAAGTGACAGTTTGGGCAGGGCCCAGGCAGCAGGAGGGAAGCAGGAGAAAAGGAAAGAGGGAGAGAAAGACAGAAGCAAAAACCCAGCTTGATTGAAGATGAAGAATTAAGGAAATCAAGAGGAAAATAAGTCTCTCACTATTTTTTGAGAGTGCATGCAACCATAACAACTTGAAAATGTTTAATTTTGCTAATCAGAATTATTTTTATGTGCACTAGCTGATCCTTTTGAAGATTTTTTTTTTGAGAAAAACCAACCTCTTACAATTAAAGTTCCTTTCTTAACTTTTGAAGGTTTTCTTTAAGTACAATGAAGACAAAAGGAGGAGACAATCACTTCAGCTGTGTCGTGTGCCATCCTACAGAGGATTGCATTGCAACTGGCCATGCTGATGGGAAGATTCGCCTCTGGTATGTGCATTTTGGTTAACTGGTTATGCTATCCCATAAACTCCTCTGACTGTAGGAATTGAGTCAAACCTGAGCAAAGCAGTCTAATTTGTCCTTAGCATTGCCATTTTCACAAGTCAGAGTGAGCAGGGGACCTACAGTGCTGACAGTGTACATGACAAGTGGAAAAAATGCCTGTGTTAAATTATGCTCCATTGAATCTAAACTGAGGTATAAAAGGTAATGCTAGAGCAGCTGAAATAACTCTTCATGGGCAAGTAGAGTCCTAAGGAGAGCACACCAGTGGAGTACATGATTAAAAATGTTACATGGTTAAGTTGCTTCCAGGACTGAGTTGCTCAGTTACATCTAAGATGTGAGGTGTGGACCAGGAGGGTTTTGAAAATACATAGTGTGGTTCCTTCCCTCCTGCCTGACTTGAGTGTAGGATAAACTAGTCTAGAAGTTAGAGGACAGGATGATGTCATTGATTCAATTCAGTATTTCCTTTTGTTTACTCTGTTGTTGAGAGTAAAGAATTGTTTTGGTCCTCCCCACACAGGAGGAATTTCCACCACAGGAAAGAGTACACATATTCCACACTGCACTGGCATCATGATATTGTCATGGATCTGGCTTTTTCTGTGGAGGGTGAGTAAAAGAAAAATAAAAACCAAAACAAAGCAATAAAAAAAACCCTACCAAAAAACCCAAAAAAATCTCCATTGAACAAAGAAAACCTTCTCAAATTTGAAGTGTTGCAGCAGACAAGGGAGAATCTCTAGAAGCTTCAAGTCTGTCCCCTTACTAACAAGCTAATTTCTAGAATTTTAAGTATATCCAGGAAGCATCTGAAATAAAAATGAAAGGAGTTGTTACATTTTTTTATATGCATTTTGATTGGCATTTATAATGTCAGATATCTGCCTTTTATGGTAGAAAGAAAAATCTAACCCCTTTTCTCTCCTCCATCGCCTCCACTCTTCCTCCCTTCTGTTTCTTTAATAATACTGATGAATTCTTGCCAGTTTTACTTGCATCCAAATAAAACCAGCCAGTCTTGTCTGAGCTCAAACCTGCTGTCAGAAGTCCTACACTTTTATCTAAATTGTGTGATCTGAACTACTCTCCTTAAGGTATTTGCTACTGCAAAGTACTTCTCACAGAAATAGAACAATTCAGCCATATCCTAACACAAGTACCCAGCTGATTCAGAAAGTGATGGGATCTACTACTCTCAAAGCATTGCTTAAATTTCACTGTAGACACAAATTCTTGTTACTTAGTCAAAGTTTCTCTAGCAATTTATCAGGGGATAATGAGAAGCACGTCTGTGTGTATTGCCCAGGCATGATATAATTGTTTACTTGTGACAGTTTAAAAAGTTGTGAGAAACTCACATCTGTCTGTCATTGTAAAGATACAGGCTGCTGATTTTATTTCTTTTTAAGCAAAACCTTTTAACTGTATTTTTTTGCTGGAAAAGGGACCAGGTTGCTGAGTGGTGGAGTTGAATCTGTTCTAGTCCAGTGGCACGGTGAATCTTCGTGCCAGAAGGATTTCCTGCCTCGTTTGGGGTCTCCTATCGAGTGCATCTCCATGTCCTCTGACGGCGCTCTCTGCTGCACCCTGCACACAGACAACAGTAAGCCAAAACACAGCCAAGTGTCACTTCAGTGGAAATGCAGATCTGTGTGGGCTTTATTTTGTTGATTTTGGATGAATTAACTAAGAACTACAAAAAATTTCATTAGTGAGCTGAAAAAACAGATGCTTGTTCTTTTGCTCTTTGATCAGTTCTGTGAATTTGCCTGGTGCCTGCTGTAACTTGGCTTTCCAGCTTGGTGTCATAAACTGAGAAAAGATACATTTACCGTACAGATCATCACAGTCTCTTTCCCACCATGAGATGTGTGCACTTTGCAAGACTTGGTCTGATTTCTCTTTCAGGAATTACAATAATCAACAGCAACCTAAGGTTTTCCAGAAGTATTCAAGGGCTAATCAAAAGTAAGTGCAGTAAAATTCATCTTCCACTTAGAGAGTGGAATGTGTCACTTGGTAGCTTTGGTCATTTGTCACCTGATTTTTGTTTTCAGGTAGGGATATCAAGACTGGCCTCGTGGTTGATCCTAGAACCAAAGCTTTGGTCCTGAATGGAGAGCCAGGCCACTTGCAGTTCTATTCCCTCCAGAGTGATCAACAGTTGTTCAGTGTAAGTTGGATGGACTTGTACCAAAACTTTAATTTACTCAGTGAAGTAACTTGTGCATCAGAATTTTTGAAGACTTAACATGGCAAATGGGAAAAAAAAAATTACAGCTATCCCACAAGGCTGCATTCCAGGCTGAGATTTTCTTGGCTTTATCTATAACGTCCCTTGCTAAGCAAATCTAAACACTGATACTGAAAAAAGTACTTTAAAACAGTGTGCTGTCCTGTTAAATGTTAAAAGTTTGTGGGTAAAACACCTTCAAATTATTTTTCATTCTTTCCTATACTTCGCTTCATTGTGGAATGCACATGCCCTAATTCTGCTTTCCCCATATGTTGCTGTACTTCTTTGTGCCACAGCCCAGTCAGGTCTGACTGGAGCCCTCAGAGCATCCTTTCTCCGTGGTTTCATGGTACCTCTTGCAGCTCCACCTGAATTTTAAACCCCCTGTGGCCTTGCTTTGCAGCTGGACATCGTGCAGCGCCAGTACATCCACGAGGCGGGCCTGAAGCAGTCGGACCTGGTGAAGGTCGCGTTCAGCGCTCGGGGCACCTGGCTGGCCACCGTGGAGGAGAGTGAGGAAGTGACTGACCCCGAGCTGCAGCTCAAGCTCTGGTTCTACCATGAGGAAGCACAAAGGTAATGATAACAGCTGGCCTAACAGCTGGCAGGCACACAAATCCCTGCACAGACGTTGTCTTGCAAAGGCAGAGTTTTTCCAGATCTGGGGAGTTTCTGTGCACTCTACGGCATCTGCAGCAGAGCTCAGAGTTGCACTGAATACACGTAGGGAATAATTGCTCTGGGTCTATTTTACTTACAGTAATCAGAGTCTGTTGTAACCATGGGACTTGAATTGACATATTTTCTTGGTATTAAAAATCATGGACCTGACAGAATGGGTCTGTAGCTTATACAGTTTTCCCACTTCTGTGTAATCCACCATTAATTGGTGAGTCCTTCTCCAGAAGGTGCAGAAGATTATCATTTTATTGTTGGTCTTTGTCTTTAGCTAACATATGCATCTGTTAAAAAAATTACATTTGGACTACGAGTTGTTATTTTCTTAAAGAAACAAGGCAAAAGAAAGCTACTACACAGATCAACTACATGACTGATTTCTAGGTACTGGAAGACTGCTCAGGGTCAGGCTGAGTATTTGAGAGCTGCTTGCCTAGTGATAATTCTTGGTGCTGGGCTACTGTAAGCCATTAGGGAAACCTGATCTGTTAATACCATTTAGCTGTCTTAATCAGAAATTCATTTGATTGCTCTTCTCCCTGCCCATTCCAGAATCAACTTGAACTGAAGTCTTCCCCAAGTTCCACATTAAATAGAGTGGCAAGCTTCTGTTTTCTTTTCCTATAGCTTTCAGCTGAACACCAGAATAAACACACCCCATGACAACCACATCACAGACATGTGCTTTCGTGACATGGATGAACTGGGAGATGACTCTCTCATACTGGTAACAACTGGCAGAGACTGTGTGTTTAAAGTTTGGGTGATGGTAGAAGACATTGATCCAGAAGGTAAGCGTGGCTAAAATACAACTTACTCTTACTTGCACCTTGTAACATAGATCCATAAGAATAATCTGAGTTGGAAAGGACCTACAGTGACATTTGAAGTCATGCTGTAGAAATTAGGATCCTACTTTCATTTGCTTAGTCCCCTGCATTGATCTGCCTCTGCTGCTGCATGAAGTAGTGTGTTCTCCTGAACCTCCTGTGATGGAGTTCTGCTGTAGTTCCACAGTATTAGTTGGGTGTGGAGGTTCCTGAAATAGCCTAAGAGCTTGGCAAGCTGCTGCAGAAGGAAATGGCAGCCTGTGCTCATTCGTTAAGGAGCTGTTGGTGATAATGATTTTTCCATGCTGAGAAAATGGATTTTTGTCAGTCCTGGGTTGGCTTTTCATTTGAGTCTCCTGCGCAAAGGAGCAAGATACAGAAATGTGTTACTCTGTTTGAGCTGACTTTGCAATGCTACAGATCCACCACTTCAGAGTTCATTTCTTTAGCAAGCTTCCTTTCCTTTAGGTATTTGAACATCACAGAATGGGTATTTAGGTAATCACAGAATGGGTATTTAGGTAATCACAGAATGGGTATTTAGGTATTTCTGAGATACTTTTAATAACCAAATTTAGCCTCTTGAAAGACATGCTGGTGTTCACTTCTTTCAAACAGACCATCTGTGTATGTTTATTGAGTGTTCTGTATGCCTTTGGACAGGAAATACAAAAGATTTCCAACATATTAATGTCCTTTTACTTAAATGTTATTACAGTGTCAGGCACACCTAAGTGAAGTGGCACTTTCCTGCTGCTTGGATGTCTTGTCATTTCATGTTCCTAAGCAGCTGTGATAGTGGTCCTGCTGAACTGCCTGCAGTTTAGTAATCTGTTTGTCTTTTCACAGGCCGGTGAGAACATGTTCAAAAGTACTTTTGAGCTCCCAGGGTTTCCACTTGGCAAATTTTGCCAAACTTTCTCTTTCCAAGCTCCTCAGCTGCGGCTGCTGATGAGAAGACAGACAAAACCTTGTGTTGTTTTACTGTATTAATAGTAACCCCCTCAATGGTATCTGAAAAAGAGTGTTTGGTTTTGCTTTTTTTCATAAATTATTCCGAGGCTAAATCATAACTTAATGAGCAGATACTTTGATCTTGAGTATAGTGTCAGTTGGGGATGAAACTTAATTTTGTTTTTTTGTCCTTTCACAAAATAGTTTTGTTTGTGCTTACTGGCCTCATCAGGGTGTTTGTAGTTCAAGTGACTACAGGGTTCTGTTTCGTGGCCTATGTGAAAGTACCAATTAGTGGTGACTGCTGGGTGCATTTGCCCAGTGGGGCACAGTAGGAATGCCCACGCAGAAAGGTTTGACAATGCTGTGCCTTCTCTGCAGCAAATACTAGTTTACCAAGGAGCTCCTCACTTGAGTCGGCTCTGGTATGTGTTAAATGCAGCAGGTCTCCTGCCGGGCCCCTAGATGGTGCCATGCAGCTGGGAGTACACAATGGTTTCAGGGTGGTTTTTTTTGTTTGGTTGGTTTTTTTTAACAGGCAGGTCTTTTAATCATCAACTTAGCTATTATATAAAGGTGTCTTAGCATAGGGTGATTTTTCCCTTTTTTCCTCATCCCACTCAAATGTTTCAAAAGCATGCTGTAGGAATTATTTTATACTGGGAAATGTATGTTAATGTGGTAAGTACATCACTTCACTCCAGTTTATTTTCTGGTAACTATTGACAGTGAGGGTGGTGTCCTAGCAAAATGCAGTGTTATATGAGCCAACACAAGGAAGCATGCCGGTGGGTCACTTGGTGATCCTCAAATCTTCTGAACCATGAGCTTTTTGGACTCAAATGCACGCTGTGGTGAGATTTTGAGTAATGCTCGTGTGTTCTTGCTAGAGCTACAATAGAACAATTTTTCAGAACAATAAAACAATAACCTCTGCCTCTTTAAGAGCACAGTTAATGGAGTTGGCAAACTAAGCATGACTGTTGTACCATGTCAGTCTCAAGGTTCACTGTTGAAATGCAAAACTGAGGAGAAATGAAAACCTTACCAGCTGTTTCTCCAATTACAGACTTTGTGTACTCTTCAAAAATTGTGAAAGAAAACTGCCTTGCTCTTGAGCCTATATTGCAATAATAATTGAATTCTTCTTTCTTCATGTATAGACTTGAATTAACTGGCTTGTTCATTCAACACAGAACACCAGAGTGTGAGCTGGAGCTGTGACTTTGTAGGCAGCTACCACAACTACCAAGCTACAAACTGCTGCTTCTCAGAGGATGGCTCTTTGCTTGCTGTTAGCTTTGAAGAAACTGTCACTGTGTGGGATTCACTTACTTGGGATCTTAAGTGCACGTTTTGCCATCCACCTGGAAATATAAGGTATGTTTTTCATCTGCTCTTTTATGACTTGTTTGAACTTTCAAAAAAGAATCAATTCATAGCAGTCCTAGACCTCGTATACGTTCATAAACATATACACATAAACTTTGAATTTCTCAGTCCTAAATTCATATATAAAAAAGACTAAAATGTCTTTTAGGTGGTTGGTTAAAAATACTGTTAAAAATAAGATTGAGCATTGCAGTTCCTTCTTACTTGCTTATGTCTCCTGCCCCTCCCATCCTTAAATCTCTGTCATGGAGCACACAAGTAGTGTATTGATAGCCCTTCCCTTTTCCCCATTAATCCAGGGGTGAATCAAAGTCTTGGAAAAGTGTAAATACAAGAAGTTGGTTCTCTATCCATGTATGCATACATGCAAATGGAAATTATATCAATAAGCCATAAAGGCATTATGGTTTATTATATAAACCATAATGCCTTTATGGTTTATTGATATAATTATATCAATAATGCCTTTAATGCCTTTATATAACCTTATCTGTATTATGAAATACATATCTTGATCCTCTCTAAGCTCTGTTTGAAAATCCATGTTTTCCTGGCAGACTATCCCAGCAATGCTCCATTGTATGCTGTCATGATAAAAGACACCAACATTGTATGGTCACAATATTTTAAAGACCCTTGACACAAAGTATACAGAGGTTTCTCCCTTCCATGTGTTGTGTGTATGTTTGTAAGCTTTTCTTTTGTGTGATGAAGTGTGTTTTATATTGGTTGTCTAAGATAAGAATTGAGAAATGTTATTCTGAAACTGGTGTGCAGGAAAATTGTAGGAGGCACGTGAGCCACTGGCTTGGTGCAGTGGCAAGCTTTTCCCGGGCCAGCTGTCTCCTCTTACAA
Source organism: Prinia subflava (assembly GCF_021018805.1). Lineage (NCBI taxonomy): Eukaryota > Metazoa > Chordata > Aves > Passeriformes > Cisticolidae > Prinia > Prinia subflava. The sequence goes on along the minus strand of NC_086252.1, from coordinate 3,164,810 downwards.
TCTTTACTATTTTTTATATTGAAAGGAAATAAATTACTCTAGGAATATAATGGATTACTGTGTTACTTGCATAATTTCCAAGAGCTATGCTTGAATATACAAATTCTGTCCCTTACTAGCTTTTTTGAAAGTCTTTTATCATGAGAAGTCATAAGACTGTTCTGTTTTTCGCAAACAAGAGACTGAGAAATTAAATCACATGCTTTTTTCAACTGGAGCAGTTTATGATAACCCTTGTTCAACTACTCTCATTCTAGTTTATAAATAATAGTAGGGCTTCTTTAAACATTAAATTATTTTCCCATCCCAATGTGAACACTTACAATTATGTATGGATCTAATTTATATAAGAGTTTTAAATCCCTCCTCTCTACTGGAATGCTGTAGAAAAACATGTAATCTTTACATATTTATGCATACTTTAAATCATCAGACTTATCAGATAGTTTGTGGGGAGTTTCATGCCACTAGAGGTGAATGCAAAAAGCAAACTTTGGATTTATATATTAAAACTAAATCATAACTGAATGGTTTTTGTGACTTGTGAGTAATTGCTACATATAGAGAAACAAAGATGAACTCTGAAGGTGACTAATTTGTTTTGACTTTTTACTTCTGTAGGAAAATCTGCTTTGGGAGACTAACATGTTCCAAATACCTTATTGGTGCCACTGATTACGGCTTTCTGTGTTGCTGGAACCTGCTCACTTGTGCATGTAAGATCAGCTTGAATGTGTGCTAGAGTAATTTAATACTTGAAATTACTGTGAAACCTTGAAATAATTCTAGTTCCACTCCAGATTTACACACTACAAAATGCCCTGTGGAAGTGGGATGACTTCCATACTTAGGATAGTATCCTGTCCATGTGCATGTGCTTTGTGCGTGCAGAATAATTTCAAGTTAGGTGAACGACAGCCCAGTGTAGGTAGTGTTTCTTACACTTGAGTAGGAGTTGGTACCATTTGTGTGTTTTTATTCACCAGGGAGTGAGTGGAGCTGCCTCTTCCAGCAGCTAAGGCCCTGTGTGTTGTTTGTTTGACCTTTTGTTTGGCTCCTTTTCACCTCTGGCTCTTTCTGTGCTTGCTTTTCAGTGGAGTGGAGTGCCCACCTCAACGTTGTAGTTCTGCAACCTGATCCCCTTTCTGAACATATTGCTGCAGTCTCATGGCTCTCCAAAGAGTCCAGCTGTAAGTACAAAGCCTTCTTTGACCAGTCATAATCAGCAGAATTTAAAACTGGGGAAGTACAATTTCTAGAAAAGGTTTTCTTAGAATTCAGACCATGAAAGCTGCAAGAGGGATTTCAGTGTGTACTTGCACCTGTGGAAACAGCCATATCTGACAGCAGCATTCAAATAAAGTGTGTTACATTTTCTTCCAGCAGTTAGTTTCAGGCACGGGATGTATCTCAAGATAAACCATGCTTTCTGGGTGAGGGTCTCAAATGTCCTTGACCCTTTTTGTAAATACAGAACTGCAGCTACATTTTAGAGCTCTGACATTAAGAAAACTCCTTCTGCAGAAATGTTAATTACCAAGTATGTCATCTGGACTGGAGTATTATGAAAGGTCCTTTCTATTCCTGAGTAAAATTATGCAGTTATATTCCTGTAAACTGGTGCTTGGAGACAATCCTGTCCAGCCTTCCTGGCTGTGATATTCAGGGCTTTGACAGCTGGCCAGGAGCATAAGAATTTCCTGATTTAAAGAGAAGATATTCTTGGTTTTGCAGTGTTTGTGTTTAAACCAAATGAGCCACGGCCAATCTACATCCAGAGAAATCTTTGTAAAGAAAAGATCCTGCTTGCTGCCTTTGTTCCAAGGGATGAACCTGAAATGATAAGCTCAGAAAAATACCTTTGGCTAAGAAAATCCCAACTGTTTTTTCTTACGGATACACAAGTAAGGAATAGTAATTGGTAGGTGGTTCCTGGGGAAAAACTGTTTTCTTTAAAATGGATTGATCTGAATTTAGAGCTCTGCTTATGAGCGCAGGAGTTCCTTTTTTCAATGTCAAGTCATTGTAAGCTGTGCTTTATTGAAAGCTTTCAACTGCCAAAACAGTGTAAGCTCAAAATTATTTCCTGGTTTTCTACTATGAACAGTTTATGCTGCCTCATTGATACAAGACACTTGATAACTTGGGAATATTGCCTATGCTGTTTAACTTAAGCAAGCACCTAGAAGCTGTATGAATTGTTGCTGATTATTTAAATGTTCCATGTTATATTCAGCTTCCCTGTAATTTCTGTATTGGGGGGGTGGGGTTTTTTATTTGTTTTCCCAAAAAGTCCCTGGAACCTCTAGGTTCATTGTTGCTTCTCTTAAGTTTCTTTGCAAAATAGAGAGGAAGAGATGGTTTTGCCTCTTCTGCTTGGCTGATAAAAGCTCTTGGGCCAGTTGGAAGCTTCTGTAGGTGAGGTATGGAAATATGGAAAGCAGTTTCTCATCTGATAACTGTGCTACATCCTTCTGTATTTTAGGAGCTAATGACACTTAGCACAAAGTCTCTGGAAGAAAGGCTCACGCCATCAAGCAAACAGGTACCTCTCATAGAAGTTCTGACTCAGATGGACAGAGCAGTTCAAAACTCTGATGGTGGTCATTTTGTCATATTGAAATTTCCTTTTGTCATGAAAATGCACACCAGATCCTTACCTGGAGTCAGAGGCACTTAGCAGAAGGGACAGTAATCTGGGTTTGCTTATATTTTGTCAAGAAGGGCTGTTTGTAAAAATATTTTTAAAACTATCAGTAAGCTACTCTCCATTTCCCCTGGGGGAAAAAAAGAACTTTACTACAGGTTACATAAATGAAGCAAAATGTTTGAGTAAGTTCTTTCCCTATCTTGGTTTCTGTAACACTTGGAGCTTTGAGTGTGGTCTGAACTGTGCTTTCTAATGGGGATGAACAGTTGTCAGTCAGTTGTGACTTACAAGTGAGAAGGAGTTCCAGAACTGCATTCCAATATGTATTTCTGTGGAGAGGTAGTCTGGGAATTTGGTTCTTTGTTTTATTTAAATTCATGTTGAACAAGTGTTTCATTCTCACTGAAACAGCAGCATTTGATTGATTTGGTTGGTTTGATAAGATAGATCAAAGTTAGTGTCTTTCTAATGCAGAATGCTGTGGCAATGTGAGCATAAGCAATCAATTTCTTTGGAGGGTGGGAAAATAATTTGGTGTTCAGATTAATGTATATTGATACAGGAAAATGCCAGAAGTCAAGGCGCCATGTTTTGATTGCCATGACAGAACTGAATCTCTCTGCAGATGACGCTGGAGTATAAATGATCTTTAGATTCTAAGTGGAATCAGAAAACCCCATCCTTTGGTTTTCTGGCACTTGCACCACCTTCCATACTTGGAGTTAATAGGTAGATCAGTAAATTAAAATCTGGTGTTCTTGGGTTCAGATTCTGGAGAGTTTTGCAACCCTCTGTGCAGGGTTCTCTGCAGACACCTGACAGAGAATGAGTACAAAGAACCACATAGCTCAGTTGAGTTAAATTTGAGTGTAGACTTTTCTAACCTGGCTTTATTCTGAATTTGGTAACTTAAAAGAAGATAGCTTTGTGACACTGAAATTCTATTGTATTTTTTCAAGCTGGCAGTAGAAGAAAGTATTCCTGTGACACCATTTAGTTTGCTGTTGGGAAAGCACAGACATCAGCAAGCTCAGGAGGATATAGACCTTGGAAAACCAGTTGTTCATAATAAGCAGGAGCAAGCTTCACCTGCTGTCAAAGAGGTAGGAGTAATTACAGTAAATGTACGAGCAAAATCACGACAAACAAAATCTTTCATAAAGCTTCTGTTTTATCTTTGCAGCTTTTGCACACTCCAGCACACGTTTTGCCATCTGCCTCCTTCCTCTGCACTATATTTATTAACTCACTGCTCATCTCCAAAGAGAGCAAAAGGTAAGAAAACTTCAAGAGCTCTCCTTAGTTATCAGAGTTATTTTAAATTATGTATGTCTTTGTTCAGAGTGTAAAAGCAGTTTTCCAACCTCCTTTATCTATTCAGTAAGTTAGTAGAATACTTCAGTGTGGTAATGGTCTGGCTGTTTAGTGTACTGGCTCTTTTGTTGCTGTTATTTTTGCATAACATGCTTATACACAAAATGGTGCCTTTTACACTCAGATGTTCTCTGTGAACTTAATTTTATTCCAGGGATTTAATGGCTTTTTAGTGCTATTTTTGGTTAAATATTAGATTCTCAACTTTATTTGAAATTACTGTGATGTGCTGCATAATTTTTTGGTTTCAGTTTCTAGATACACCAGGAAGTTAAAAGCTTGATCTTAAGAATTTGTTTAGAACTCGAATGTCATTTCTAATTAAGCTACAAAATAGAAGTGTATACTGTAAGCACATCTAAGTTTGGCTTACAGTGCATTAATTCCAATTAATTGGAGTAGTTTGATAGGTACTTAAAATTGTAGCTTTCTCCTTTGGGATCAATATATGCTGCTAAAAAGGAATGCAGGCACAGGGATTATGGCAGTAGTCTTACACTGGGATTAATATCTTGACACTTAAACCAGTTCAACAGTTGCATTTTTGTGTAATCAATTCTTTAAAGTGTTTCACTGAACTCTGCCAGGCAGGGATGAAAAGCTGTCCTTGGAATGAGGTGTTGGTGTGGATTTGCTGGACGGGTGAGCAGGTGGTTCACAGGGCCAGAGTTTCCCCAGAAACGACCACAGCTCCTGAGTGTGCTCTGGGCTCTGCCACAGCAGCAGTGTCCTGGCTTCTGCCACCTTGTGCTGGCCCCTGCTGCGAGATCTCTGACTGCATGGCACAACAAAACATCCACAAAACACTGACAGAAATCGAACACATGGGAACTTGCATCTAGTTTCAGGCCTGGAGATTGTGAGAGTTCGGTGACCTGTGTAAATATTTGCACTTGCAGAGCTTGTACTTTGACAGTGGGGATTACTGTGGCTGTGCATTTAAAGCTACATGGAAGGGCATGCAGCACTGGGCCCCTGAAGATGGACCACAATTTATCACTGTATAGTGTATCTATGATACAGTGGATATATTATGAACATTAAATGCTTCTGTTTTCCTTGGCACTGTGATATTACTGTGTGCTTCTCCACTTAGATTTTTTGAGTGATAAATAGTTTGTATTAGAACTAATGATTTTTAGAAGACCAGTACTGTTTTGCCATGCAGTTCACTCTTAATAGATCTGGAATATTTATACAAGACACTTGAATTAATACAATTAATTAGTGCATTTTAAATCATAGCAGTTCGATATAATTTGTTGAAATTGTGCTGTTTACTTCAGCACAGGCTTAAAACTCCTGAACTCAAAAGGGAACAGCCACTTTAAACACCTCTCTATGATTAGAGAAAAAAAAACAACCAAAGGGGTTTTTCTTTCCTAGTAATGTTCTAGGCATTGTACCCGTTTTTTAAGACCAAGTGACCTTTTCCGGATTTGAAAAAGAATGGTCATCTTGAAGACTGTCTCATCTACCAATATATCCAATGTTTCTGATCCAATGTTTACACTGCAGTGGTGTAACATTTGTCATAATGCTGACCTGCCTGCTCTGCAGTTATGTTCTGTATTTCGAGAAAGAAAACTATTTTAGGTTTATTTAGAGGAGAGCTATTTGAAAAATAGCTTGAAATTGAGACAGCAAGAGAAGTATAGTAGTTTTAAGGTAGATTGAAATGAAAAAAACAGGATATATATAAAATCTTGTTTACTTAGTTGTTTGCATGATAACTTCTCCCCTATAGTACTGTAGTATGTGAGAGTAACTATTAATTGGGTTGTTTCCAACCATCTTCCAGTGCTGAAGAAGTTGCTGATGAAGTAGAAATGGAAAGTGAAAAAGCAGATGATGATTCAGATGAGGAAGATGTCACAGCAACAGAACAAGAAGATACAGGCCATATGGAATTATTAGGAGAGATAACATGTAAACCGTCTAAATCCCAGGAAAAAGAGCTACGAAAAATAAGAAAAATGGACTACAGTTGGATATCAGCCTTCTAAAGAGACATCTTAATTTTTTTATACTGCAAGTTGAAGCTTTGTGGATTAAATATTCTTGGAAAAAAAATTTTGAGGTCCTCTGGCCAAAAATTTTCTAGCAGCTTCTCTTTCCAAAAGAATGCAGAACTAGGGGGAGGGATTAAAGTTTTGAAAAGCTGATTCTGCTGTTAGTTTGTTACTGATTCTCTGTCACCTTAGAAAATACTTAACCTGGTTTGGGGGTTCCCCCTGCCCTTGCAAGTATATTTAAAAGGCTAATAGCAAAACTGAGTTCATGATGTGACTTGTGATCAGTTTGCAATGTGACAGCTCAGCTGCTGCAGATCTGAGTAACCCACTGAGGCTGGGTTACTGCAGCCAAAGCAGAGCAGCAGCAAATGCCTTTGGCTGGTGACAGAGCTCAACTCAAGGTGTGGCAGGGGAAATCAGGGTTGTTCTTGGTGCTCTGTACAGGTAAGTAACAAGTCTCCTCCCCAGAAGTTCCTCTCCAGATGCGGAGACAGATGAGAAGTGGTTTAACACACCTGGTTAGAGAATATAGATACTAATCTTCTGTGGAGTTCACAGAGTATGGAGATCCTTAGGTGGATGGTACTCGATGTATCAGAGCACTGTGAAACCTTTCCAGGTATCAGGACAACTGCATCATGTAGGAAATGCATCAGTTTATGCAACAGCCAGTTTAATAGGCCTTTAATGCCTCTGCAGGAATTCCTATATATCACTTAAATATACACAGCAGAGGGCAGAATTGGTTTGAAGTGGTGAATTTGAGGGCCTAAGAGTGAATACAATCTCCTGTAATGCTGCAGCATGAAGGCAAGCAGATGCAAATGGCACAGGTCACTAAAAGTTCTGAAGAAACAATATTTTGCTAAAACTATTCAGATGAAAAATGCTGAAACAAAAACAATCCAACACTCAGTTGAGTGAAACCTCAATTCTCCCTACTCTGGAAGACCTGGTTCTTCCTCTCCTGTGGTAGCACCACATAGTGGAAGGCAGTAACACTTTTAACTTTTTTGGGGGGAATGCTACAAACAGACAGAATCTGTCACTTCCACCCATGTATAGAAATACTGAAATTCATCCTCAGGCATCAGTGAAAGCACCTCAAAAATATTTTTCTGGCGGGTTTACCTCTCCCATTTTAACCCAAAGGCAGTGTTTGCTCCCTTGGTGTGCTAGCAGGTCCATCAGGGTTAAAAAGTCCCATGTTGCAGCCCGGGAGGAATGGGTGTTGTAGCAGTACCCAGTGTGTGGCACAACAGTGACTCGTACATTTAGGAGTGAGGACTTTGCATGTTGGGCCTGCCATGGTGAGGCTGTGGAGGGAGTCTTAAACCCTCAGAAAGAAATGGAAACATTGCCAAAGAGACAGGGGCCCTGAAAAGAACTGTTAAAAAGAATTATACCAATAGGTCTGAGTGCTGGCTTCAGAAAAAAAAATAGTTTAAAACTCTTTGTTATAGAAAATTACCTTTTAGTTCTGTAAGTTCACTATCATGAATGTCAAAACATGAACATGGGGCTATGAAAGTAGTTCTGAAGACATTAGTTTCTGTAAAGAGCCTTGGAATGTCTGCCATGCAACTCGAATTGAGTGATGATAGTCGCTTGCACACTCTTTAGGTTTCCTTCTAATCGGCCACTAATTTGAAAAACAGTTAATTGGCCCAGTTTCAGACTAAACCAGCTGGGGTTAGCTGAGTCCCACAGCAGCAAAGGGCTCCTGCATCTTCTCACACAATCAAGTCAGTACCACAGCTCTTCAGACTACCATTACCTACGACTGAGGCACATTTTCTTCTATCATAGATTATTTACTAGGACTACTATTACTGAGCACTTTAAGGGAAGTTTTCAATAATTAGGCAATTTGCTTTCTTGTTTAGGCCTTGATATGCAGAAAAATAACATTTAAAAAACTGTAAAAGTTTTTCAAAGTTAGTTTGCCTGTAAGTTCATGTCTCCTATTTCTGTCACAAGCTTACAGGGAGAGAAGGAAAACACATCTGGCCAGTTTTCTGCTTTTGCATTTTTCTCCCTTTCTATAACAGCTTTTTAGATAATCTCATGGTATATATAGCTCCCCAAATGTTTGCAATTTTTATTTCCAGCCCTCTTATCTCCAGAGGTGAAACTGATACAGCCTTTTCAGAACTTTGGACCATTTTTCCCTAAATGAAAAGTTTCAAGAGAACAAATAGGGAAATTATTTAAGACTGTAACTGAGAAATAATAAGTTTTGAAAACTCAGAAACATTAAGAAAGTACAGGAAAATAAAAAGTAAATAGATTTCCGCTCCCTTCAAAATATGTACTGTATTAGGAAAGACAGACTGAAAGATTTTCGTGTGTTTTTTTTTAATAACATCAAACCAGCTCTGTGAAAAATGAGTGAGTTGAGCAGAGGTCTATACACAAGTTGTTGCAAAAGTACTGTGTCAGCAACATTTAAGTGTGGCTTTAAAGGAGGAAAGCTTAGTATCTGTTCACATGGGGTTTTTTAAATTCACGTGTTCTTGTGAAAGTCAAGTGCTTTCCTGGAAGCCAAGCCAGAGCCAGACAATTCACGTGCAGTTCAGTTTTGTGTTCAGGCAGTATGCATTGTGTTAGCACTCTCCATCAAGATACAGCTTTTAGACTTAAACCTTTTGTCTTTACTGACTTGGTTTTGCTGTGCACAGCAAACTGAACATACTGGGGTAACACAGAGGGCCCTCACTTTGTAGTTCTGTGTGTGTGGGGGTTTTGCTCAAGAAGGAAATAGGTTTCTGGTTACAGTTTTACTACACTTAGTAGGCACATTCTTGACCAACCTTTTAGGAAATGTCTTCTGGCTGATACTGCAATTACAACAATGAAGAATACAGAGGGATGGTTGCTACTGATTTGTCTGTGGCTGCTTTGAAATGTTTTGGTTTTAAAACAGTTCTCTGCTGTTTTTTGGGGTTTTTTAAATCTTGTATATCTCAGTGGCCATGAACGGTCCCTGTATTTACTGTGATGCGTTGAGTTAAATCTTAATTTGATTTTTTGGCTTCTGCTTCTTCCTTCTAAAGGCTTTTTTTACAAGGATAATATTATTCTTTAATAGATTTGACACAAAACACCATAGAGAAGATTTAACTTAATCTCATTTTTCCAGTTACATTTTCTTACAACAGGTAAGAAAATACATCTTCAAAGGTAGAGGTCAGTGTTCAATACCTGTGAGTGCCTTGTGCATCACAGCAGGACAGCAATTTTCACGGAAGGAGTCACAGCTTTATTTAGGCTGAGGGGCAGAACACACAAGGGTGGCAAGGTGCCTAGAAGGGCACTTGTTTACTTCCCAAATTTTTCACTCAGACAAGTGGTTGGATAAACATGAGGGCCTGAAATTCCAGCAGCTATGGCAAGCATTACAAAAGATAAACACACAGGCAAGGCCTTGTGGAGGACCTCATGGCAATGGGCTCTGACAGAGGCTGCTTCCCTGAGGCTGCTCAGCTGCTGCTCTGTGCAGAAGAGACAACCAATAACTTCAGCCCGTTTGTTCCACAGGGACAGCAAATCACTGCTCTTCACTGGTATTTTGTGAGGCCCAAACTGGTTATTAGTCAACAGCAGCTCCAACACATGCCCTGTCCTTGGTGGGCAGACTTGGCAGGAAAGCTATGAGAAAAAACTGCTATTACTAAACAGTAGTTGCTATGGATTTTTGAGTTCAAGAACGAGGGGAAAAAAAACCCTGCAACTCGTGCCGCGTGTTTTAGGATCACCTGGCTCTGTGTGCTTCAGCCTAACAGTTGTTTGTCTGTCTAGCCTTGGGGAGGCTCTTTTAGATACCTCAATCTGCCAAAGCCCAGCCAGCCTTCTACAGCACATGCTAACAGCCAGAATTAGAACGGGCAGAGAATAGGACAGAGGAAAACAACAGCAGCTTCAAATATAACTTAGAGAAACATGAACAGAGCCTCTGCCCCAAAGCAGAGAAACTGAGGTCTATTTATTCTTTACAGGTATTTATCTAATTTTGCAAACCTCTGATAAAAGCCATTCTATGGTATGGAATCTGTTCAGGGTTTACCTGTTCTGACAGATGACACAGTCTTTCCTAATAAAAGTAATCTTCCTTTCCTGCAAAATTTCTATGCCATTCTTTGATAAGAATATTTAGAAAAAAATGAAAGCATGCTACGCTCTTTCCTTTAAATGAACTACCATCCCTTTTAACTCTCATTTTTGCTTTTCCCTGGGCCTTAGGAACACCAAAACTTTACTTCAGCCTTTCTTTGGGCTAATTGCTTACAGGTCAAATACTCTTCTAATTTATAATTTCAAGGACAAAACTTGTCAGGGTCATTTAATACATTTCTGGAGACCCTAAACCCTGTTCTTCCTCTGTTCTGCCTTGTACTCCTTGCTGATTACCTTTAGTATCTGAGTCTTTCTGGTGATGGCAGAAGCTAAGGCAGCAATTTATCCATCAGCTAACACCCCAGTGCTTCACAGCAAACACTGCTCCCAGTGCACAGTCCCTGCAGGGCCCTGTTTTCTGTGGATATCCCAGTTCAGACTGAACAGGGCAGGTTTAGCTTTGGCCTCTGCACAGCATTTCCTTGAGGAGTTAAGAAGTAGAGTGTAATGATGTAAACTGGAATTTAGCCAGGCCAGCAAGGTCACACACCTCTAAGGTTGCAAAAGACATTTAAAGAATACTCTGAACAGCTCTGCACTTTAACTACTTCACTAACATAAAGGAGTGAGCTTGTCACAGTAAGAGTGTCTTCACAAGCTGAAATCATTATCAGAGGGCAGAATTCATGAACAATATTTGTGTTTGTACTGTAAAGCCAACTCAGGATGAAATCCCTACTCTTCGGAAATCACTGCCAAAGCACCCTTTGACTTTACAGTCCAGGGTCACAAAGTCACATTGCCAACAAAATAAATCTTAAAATAGTGCTACAAGCAGTGTTCTGACTTGTACGTGTGGTTTGAAAGTGAATGAAGCCCAAGCTTCTTACAAAGAATTTCTTGTTAATGTTGGTGATAGAGGGAACAAAGCCCTTTAGGTAAATACCATAATGTGGCTGTAAGGAAGTTTACCACACAGCTCTGGAACCTTCATATCAGCAGTTCCTGAGGCTGTGGGTTTCTCAAAAGCTTTGAACACCGAAGTGGCCTCTGTGGAAAGAAGCATTCCCACCTCCCAGCTAACATCTGCTGCCTGCTGCTGCATCTCCTGTGCCAACACAAGCTCCCACTGCCTCTGTGGGGAACTGGCTAGGGGGAAAAATCTGCTTATAATGAAACCAGCTGATTCATGAATAAATAGTTTAAGATGTTCACAGGACTGCAGTTGCACCGAGAACAGGGCAGGACTTTTCTTCAAGAGATTTTTCTATGCTCAGAACATGAAGTTTTAATGTCATACACCCAAACCACATTCATTTGTCCCAGAGCCCATCCCTTGTGCTAGGAGAGCTGCAACCACACCTAGAACATTCCCAAGAGGTGTTTGTTTGGTGTGATACCCGAGACAGGTCAGCTCTCATGCAGCAATTCCTGGTTTCCCCTTACACCCTCTTCCTCCTCTCCCAAAAGAATAGGTAAATAAACAAACAAAGCAGTAGCCAGCAGTTCAAAGAAAATACTTTTAGACTGAAGGCATTAAACTGCTGAGTGTGATCATTCTATTGGCTTCTAAAATGAAAACTGTTAAAGAATTGTGAGCTTTTCAACATGTAAGGAAGTATCATTACTGGAGCCATGACCTTTGTCCTCTGTTGACCTTTCCAGATGCAGCTGTGTAACTAAGAATTAGGCTTATCATTCAAGAACACACATTGCAGCCAGCAACTCATCTAATTTCTTCACAAGAGCAGCAACAAAGGAGTAGGTAGAAGGTAGTGCCCAGATAAGCCAGAGTTTCTGCCAGTTTTTCAAAATGGCTCTCTTACACTTCTAGCTCCTTTATTTTAAACTAGCTAAATTATCCCACCCATAAAACTGGTTATCAGTTTCTGTTATTGATGCCTCAACTTATGTTTGTTTGCAATGCTACTAAGTTTATTGTATTTTCAGATTCAAGACTGTGATCAAAGCTTTGAATATCTTGGTTATTTCATTTCCTTTAGTGACCAAAGGAGCTTTCCTTTCTTCCTCAAACCAGTGAAACAGGCCAAAAAACAAACAATCTCTACAATATTATCTGAGATGTTATTTTTTCATTTTTAGTCACTGACTTTACAAATAATAATTTGTCTCTTGTAAAGTTTGCTAGTCAAAAGCAATACATAATTTTCACCAAAGTCAGACATTTCTGTAATGAAAGGTTTTGTTCAGGCTAAGTTTCCTCTGTCCTTAGAGTTTCCTTGGCTCTACTCGTCTCTTACTTGCAGTCCTAGCTTTTCTATGGAAGAAATACAGGAAAGCAGGGATATCTGTCCCAGTTCTCTTCCTTTTCCACTTTGAAAATGAAGCTTAATGTAGCAAGAAGTTCATCTTACTCCTTAAAATTATGTTAAAATAAATTCTCAGCATGAAAGACAACTAAATCCTGCCTCAGAAGAAGGACAGAGGGGGTTTGACACCCTGGGCTGTCACCCTCAGACCCAGCAGGAGCACAGGGACTGTTGGGATGACGGCTGCAAAGAAAATGAAGAGCAAATCCCAGGGCAGTTCACTTTAGCCTCCTGATTTTTCACATGAGCTGTAGATTGCTCTGTTTCCCCTATCACTTCAAAGAAGGAAAAGTACCAAAAATATAAACAGTGAAAAGTAGTGCATCAGCTCTTAGCACAAAGAGACTATTTAAACCCTGAATATCCCATCCTGAAAAGAGCCCTTTTTCACTTGGCATGGCGCAAATGCAAGCTGGATTTCTGAGAACTATCACATCTGTAGGAAAGGAAAATTTTCATACTGCTTGCTCCATCAGTCTGTATAGTATGTTATTTCTGGACTGCATATTCTGTGAGAAGGCTCAGGATACAGAGACAGTTTATCTTTCCTTTTCTATGAAATCTACTAGCTGATCTCAAGGATTAAGTGGAAAGAAAAACATCAATTCCAAAATAAAAACCCACTTCTAAATCAACAGGTTAAATGAAGCCAGAAAACCACCCTGAATGCCCAACAGTGCACATCACCTGGAAGCCATAAATAACAGCTTTCCAATTAACCAGCAAAGAATGTTCCAAAAACATTTCAACTTGGAATAATGCAATGTAAGTAGAACCACTTCCAAAATAATTAAAGATGGGCTGAGATATACAAATGGTGGAGGTTTCCAGCTGCCCCTCTCAGCTCAGAGGGAAATCAAATCACTTACACAGTTCAGGTAAAATAATTCAGTAGATCCTGTAGAAATGCTGCAAAGATCTGTCTACAGATAGATAAATATAATACCACCATGGTTGAGACCCCAACTTAGAGACGGATACCAGTGCAAACACCAACATGTCAAAAAAAGAGAGCTTCCTATTTACATTTAAAAACTGCAGAAGTTCTTAAGTAGTTTTCAGACTAAATACATACATGTGTGATATATAATATGGAAATCCTACATCCAGAGAAATAAATTTTAAGCATGCTTAGCACTTTGTTAAGAGAGAAGGAATCTGCAGAGACTCACAGGTGCTGCTCAGAGTGCAAGCGTAGCATCAGCAAGCAAAGGAACAGCAAAGGGGAACATGCTAAAATAAATTCTTTAAAGCTTTAGGAGAAAGAAATCCAAAAAGTTCTGTGCACAGCACAATGTTGCTAGTTTTTCCCATAATTTTTTTGGTTTTGGGTTTGGTTTCATCTCTGCTGACTACTTTTCATCTACCTGGAGCATTCACGTCCCTTTTCCATATGAATCTTCTGGTGCTGAGCCACGAACTCCTCTTCACTGGGATGCTCATGGAGGCTCTCTCCTCTTACCAACTGCTCATCTCCATTAACTCCCTGCAGTGTAACCTCCTGATCCAACAGGGCCAAAACTCACCAAAGGGTTCAAAAGTTACTTGGAAGGGCGGCGGGGGTGAGGGAGACACACACACAGAAATTGCAGGAAGGTTCATTTTTCTCATGAAACCAACGTAGAAATCAATTCTCTCCTTTTGTATAACTCCCTCCTAGGCAATCATGCCAAGTGGGAGAGGCAGCTGCTGTGCCTTTTCCCTGCACTCACACACTGCAGCACCAGGGATGAACAGGATCTGGATGATCATGCACAGGCACAAGAATCTCACATTGAGACCTTGCTGACCTATTGACTTAAAATATATTCCAAAAGATGAAATTTAACAAATTTAGTCTAGGTCATTGTTCTAAATAAGAACAATTAGGAAAGAACAGAAATGAGGCTTCCTGAAGGCACATTAAATAGACTTGAGAGATTACTAAAATTTCCTAAGCGTTTTATTACAGTAATTAATAAAAAGGTGTTCAACCAGAGATGACCCAAAAACTTGATGTGCAGCATGGCAGATCACACCACAAGAACAATAGATTAGGTTTAGCTCTGGGTTTTACTATAAGCTTGGATTTTTTTATTTCTGTAGAAGATCCTTTTTTGCTTTGATTTTTATTCCTGTCATTATCAGTTGGATGTGTATATAGAACTGATATTGATTTTCTCTAGATTTACTAGTTTTTGAAGTTTTATCAATTTCTTCTGTAAGAGTTTTCTTTATCATCAGCTGCTCTTACTTGCATCTGTTTTGATCTCTGTTGCTGTTTTAATTACCATCTTACTAGTTTGCTCTAAATTCACAGGACCTAGAGCCTTACACCAATATGATTTTTTCCTTAAAAAAAACCCCAAAGCTTTAGAGAGAAGAAAAATACGGATGACATCTGGAAACTGTTTTGCTTCTGTTTTAATTTCCACACATAATCAGGCTCTGGACACCATGTGTGTGGTTCTCATAGGGTGGTGCAGTTTGCCCAAGAAAAGCCCTGGCAGGAATAGTGAATTTTGCTGCTTCCCATCGTGCACAATTCTCCCATTCCCAAGCACTTGCTGATCAAACAGAATGCAAGAGACTGAAGGGTTCACAGCTGCTTGGTACCCAGCCTGAAATGTGGAACAAGCCACAGAAAGCAAGACCTGAGCAGGACAAGTAGGCTGCCTTCATCAAGGAATCTAAAACATGTAGTTGTTTCTGACATCTTTTTAAAAGAGATTCAAGACTTACAAGGAAACCATATCTAGACTAGTACAAATGTGGCTCTCATTGAAATAAAGTTTAAAATATTAACAGTTTAACAGAACTTAGAAAACTAAAACTTTTAATGAATTATTTGTTATAACCTTTTTTCCCCATGGGAAAAAAATCTGTCTGCTTAACAATAGGGATTAGGTTAATTTTCCTAACATTTTACTGAAATAATCACTTTAATTGTCATTTTCCTTTAAGTTTCATAACAACTACAGGCTCAGATCTATAGAATTTAGTAAGAATGAAATCAGCAGGGTTCCAAGGAAATGATCTCGGGATCTTTAGGCGTTGCTATTTCTCAAGAAATTAGAAGAATAAGAAATTCCACAGTAAACATTAAATTCAAAATGATAAATTGAAAAGCCTACCTTTTTATTAGATCCAGTCAACACTAATTATTTCCTAAGTAGAATCTGAGTGGTAGAAAGTGGCTTTTTTTTAATCCTGTATTCATTTTCCAAATTCAACTTGACTATTCATTAATGAGATCACACTGCAAAGAATGAAATGTGAACCAAGCCATTGAGCAAGTTTGCTAATCCTGTATTTACTGCTTGCCCACAAAAAGGTTAGGTTTTCACGTTCATAAAGGAAAATTAGTGCAAATGAAAGAAATATTTGTTTAAGGGAACAAAAACTAGAGTATTAGAAATCTGGAAAAATGAACAATGTAGAAATGCTGAAGTGCCCTCTATGTTACTAAGAGAGATTCAAAATGAGGGGGTATTTTGGGAGCTATTTTCTGTAAAACAATAGTGAAATAGGGCTACAGTGTGCTTACTGCAGGTCAGAGGGGTTGAAAGGTACCAGCAAATATTAGGCTGGTCCAAGTTTTTAGAGGCAAAAAGGTTATCATTGCTTCTTTTGACCAGGTAAAGCCTGTCTTGTACTACAGGGGGTGTCTGCTGTTTAAATAGAGCACAAACATCATCCGGGCAAAGGGGGGGCTGTGTGTGGTCACTGGCACAAGCAGAGATGAGAGTCAGCACAAGGATTGTTGGGGCCGGTAAGGCAAATATATATTCCAGAAATGGCACAGGGGGGACACTGCAGATGTGTTTGTCTCTTTTCTTGGCACACTGATGGAGACAAAATCCATCTTAAAAGCCATTACTGGAGGCTCAACTTTATGAATTTTATGGCTTTGAGGGTTACAAACCAAAAGGCAACAATGTCAGAAAAAAAAACCCAACCAAAACCCGGGCTGATTTCCCATCCACCCTCATGCCCCTAATTCCAAGAGCAATAATATTTATCATTTGAGATTATGGGCTTTGGAGAAATAGGGTTTGCTAATCCAAAGTGTTTCATTTGCTCATTTTGAAGTCCCTTGTGCATGGGGTAAAAACCAAACAACCCTACAAAACAGCTGTGTTTGCATTTAAACAAACATTAATTGATTGAAGTAATGAGTAACCTCAAAAAATAGTTCAGAAAGTTCACAGCATCCTTCAAATGTTTGTAGACTATTAGAAATTAACTAATTTAATTTCTTTATGTACTCCTTTGCTACAACTGGATCTGGAGGCAAGGGGTGGAAGGCACACCACACTTGAGTGTAATGGTTAGAAAGAAGTATAAGTTAAGTACTCTGAAAGGTTTTCTTGACATTAAATCTGCCTTCAGCCTCCAGTTTCCAGAGCACACAGTTCTGTTACACTTCTGCTCTCTAAGAGAGGGAAAACACGGCAGCAGCAGCCTGGCAAGTGGGTCTGTGCTTGTTCTGTTACAGATGCACTGGCACATCCCGCAGGTGTGTGAGCAGATATTGGGATTTACAGCATGTTCTCCTCAGGGACACACAGCAGGTCCCACCTGGCAGCCGAGGGAAGCTCTGCAGGGCTGGCTGGAGCCCCCAGAACGGCTGGGAGGGAAACACAGCACCCATCACTAATGTAACACAGTCCCAAAGCTGTCCTCAGCCTGAGGAAATGAAAAGATGGAAAGGTAGAACACATTTTAGACATGTGTGGTACCTCTTCAAAGGAATTTGATGTGTCCATGGTACATTCATAAAACAAGACAAGAATTTCTTACTTTCTCAAGTATCACTCTTGTGATGACAGATATCACTGCCTGGATAGATTTTTCTAAGCACTTGTTCCATTAAACTTTCAGTGGTATATATTGTTGCCCTCTGAAAGCAACTGGTTACTGTGAAAGAGGAAATGCAACTTCTGGGACTATTTGGTTTTTAATTTATATCATTTGTAACCATCTTAGCCAAAAGAAGTTACTAGAAAACTGTCTGCTATTTATTTACATTAAATTTCATGCCTGTAGTTATATATTCCTATAATACTTGAGCCAATTATTTCTGAGGCAAATATTTCTGTATTTTTTCTACAGAAACCATAATTCACGTAAAAGGATCCTTTGAGCACCCCATAAATACAATACAGGGTGGTGTTCCCTAGCAAAGAATGTATTTCCTTCAGTATTTTGCCCCGTCTGTAGTTTAAGCAATATCAACTCCCAGCTGGGAGGTGGCCACAGAAATCAGGAACTCTCTGCGATGCATCAACGTGCTCAGAAACCACTGAGCTGGTGGCAGCCAAGTCCAGAGAATGTACCTCACTAATTAATACCACCTTTGTGAACTGTACACTAATTTGCCAAATAAGTTCCACTGCTATTCAGAAAATAAAGTAGGTAGTCAGAACCAGATCATGTACACAGAAGATTTCCTTGGTTTAGTTTTTCTAAAACACTAGGGGAGACAGTACTACTTAAGAGGATAAAAAGAAGCAATTCTAATCTTAAAATGTAAAGTTACCTTACAACTATGGTAGTTTAGTGCACTAGGTAAGTATTTCCCCCCAGATCAAGCCCTGATTGTGCCTACAGAAAGCTGTATGTGCAGGGAGGTAGAGCAGCAGACCAAGGGACACTGTTAATTAACAAAATCCATCAGAGAAGTTGTTCTTACAATACCAGCTGCAGTTCCAGTGCATTGATTTTTACTAGTCCAAATAAGATCTGGATTTTTCTCAGTCTCTCTCTTTAGAACTTTAATAGGACTAAAGTTACAAACTAGAAGACCCAGTCCTTCCACAGGAATTCAAGCACATAGTCTAATTAAATTTACAGGACAATTCAGATGCATTAAGAATTACTTACATACACATTATGCAAAAATCAGAGACTTCTGGATCCTTTCAGAGAGGGTAGGAGAGGGGACAGAAATTTCACATCAAGGAGGCAGGCACCACAGGTTCCCTACCAGCTTCTGGTTTTCCAACACCACATAAGGTGAAGGGGTTTCAAAAGATTAGAGACTGTTACTGGTGTAAAATTGGACAACATTATTCATCTCCCCAAAGACCTGAGCTCCTAGATCTGCCAAAAGAAAAGCTAATTGGACTGTGCCTGTGCCTACAGCCACATTCAGGACTGCAAACAAAGGCTGCTGAAGCCCATGATGTCAATCAGAGGAGAAGCTGGGCAGACAGGACCCTTCTGCTGAGCAGAAGTCTCAGCTGAACAAACAGTGACTTGATCTTCCTTGGTTCATGCCTGTAGCACATAACAATTCAAGGCAATCAGGCATGTCGTTGTGTTTGTACTTTGTATTTGCTAAGGTTGCGTGGCTTAGAAGAATTTACAGCTTTGGAACACCAGTGCATATCTATAGATGCCTTTAAACATTTTCCATGATAAATGTACTTCTCTATCTCCCAGCATATGGAATGAAGCCTTTCTCAGAGTCGTGACAGGTATAGGTTACCTCACGTCCCTGGGCTGCACTCCAAGTAACACATTACCTAAGACAGCAGGAGCTGTTATCTACTGCAGGAGCTCCTGACAAGGAGCAAAGGCTTGGAAAGGCCTTGTAAAGGAAGCTCAAACCATTTAATTCCAAGAAATTATATCACACATCCACAGACCTGAAGGTGAGGCTGCCACCAACAGGCTGAGGACTCTTGCTCCATGGCACTGAAATCATGTGTAGTTTGATAGAAACCTTCTGCATCCTTAGGGAAGTTGGCACGAGATGTCACTGCAGCATTTCAGCAGCCAAGGAATTTATGAATCATAAATTATGAACAATTGGGAAAAAACCCCAACTCCTTGAAAAGCCTTAGCCTTTAGCAGCCTGGCCTTACTAAAGACTTGTTTCTTGGGATTATTTGGGTAACTGTCAGCATGACTACACAATTTGAGGATTCTCTGATGGAGAATTAAGGATTCTGCTGGGAAAGCTGTGACAAAGGCCTCTTACTGCGTATCCAGCTGGACGCACCAGAACGAGCAGCAACGCCTCCAAGCACACGGGTGATCTTTAAATACATAGGGTGTGATTGCACTTCTGGAGAAAGTAAAACAATCCCAAATTGCAATCACAAATTTACATAGCAGACAAATAGTGCTGGATTCAAATTATCATATGAAATTAGACAGTTTTAAGGACACATATCCCAAAGGTTAAAGCTGAAATCATGATGCATAGCTACTTACACTACCGAGAATGCTGATCTTGCATAGGACAATAACGTTGCTGTGGACAGTATACCAAAGCAGTTTAGCTTAATCTTTCCTAGTTTTTAATTTCTCACACAGGGTTTTTAAATTCATATTTTGTCATGTAAAATATCTTGTCTTTTAGTAAATGAAAGCTGAAAATCATGCCAAACTTTGCCTTAATTCTAAGAACATATTCTCCAGATCAAAATCATATGATTTGAGGGTCATTTTTTATTCCTTAACTCATGGTCATTGACCCAGTCACAAGTCACAGCAGTTCTCTGCTGCTCGCAGTACCTATAGTGTGAGAAAGCTGACACAGCACAAAAGCTGTGGCTTGGATCACTTACAAAAGGGGATGTTTCATGCTTAGCAATCCTCACTCGTGCAGGGAAAGGACAGTTTGACTAACCACAAAAAACAAAACAACTATTGAGTAATGCGCAGTCTTCATTTTAGTGCTCCTCTGTCCCATTTTAACATGGATTTTTTTCCAGTTTTTCTATTTAGTTTTTCTCCTTCCTTTATTTAATTATTTTGCTAAAGAATGCATCACACAGTAGATAAAGTTAAGTAAAGGATGGTTCTGTTATTTCAGTGGAACATATTCCCACAGAGGCCTCTGGAGCCACAGAAAGGACTATAACAAGAAATACTGACTATCCTTAATTGTTTACTTCCTACAAAGCACACCTGGTGCCGTGTGGCCTCCTCCTGCAGAAGCTGTCTATAAAAGCAACTTTTGTCCAGGATAAAAATCTACTTATTGGAAAAAAAAAACCACCAAAAAAACCCAACAACAACAACAAAACACCCACAGTAAAATAACTGAGAGAAAGCATGAAGTGGGCCTTTTAGTGAAGGTTTTTATCTTCAATTTGTGATCTGTGGTAATCATATGATTAAGAAAAAAAGACACCTTTTTATCTAAAAAATGTACCAAGGATTTTATACCATGTTTGAATTCCAAAGAGGAAAGACATTCAGAGATTAACATTATATACATCTCTCAAACTGCACTTGGCTAAATTAATCACAAAAGTAGCTTTAGAGTGTCTGGGGCCAATACAAAACAGGAAAAGTATTTCCTTCCTCCAGCTCCCCAGAGCTGGCTTCCTTCATGGGACGCCATGCATTTCATAGGGCTGGGTGTGGAAGCAGCCCTCCTGCCCTCAGCAACACCACGTAGGCATCCTGACCCAAAATCCATTGTGAAGGGGAAAATTAAAAAAAAAAAAGAAAAGAAAAAACAAAAATGCAGAACATGCAAGTTCACCCCATCCACCACTGAAGGAGAATGATGACTTCCACTAGGCTCTAGCTGCTAGAAACAATATAATTTTTAATATATTGTTAATATAATTAAAATATAATTATATTTTAATATAATTGTTAAGCTTTTTTGTCCCTTACTATGGAAATTAGCCCTCAGATAGAGCCATGGCAGAACTGGGCTGTACAATGGGCTTAATGGAATATATGTTATTCCCCTTGGATTTGACTCCAGCAAGTCTCTCAGTCTGAACAAACAAATCAGTCTGAAGGCAGGCAGAGATGTCTAAGGCAATTGAAGACATAAGAAGAAAGCACATTGTTTAAATTGGACTCCTTAGAGACTCCATTTCTATTTCTCTTCCCTAAACACCTCTCTTGGCCTGGAAAGAAATTCATCTTGCTAAAGAATCAAGAGACTGTAGGTAGAAAAAGAAAACATGGAGGTTTCAAGTAAAACTATAAAATAGAAATGTTAACAGCACTGAGTTACACAGAGCTAGATGCTAAAAAAAAATATTTATTTGTTAGTCCTGACTGGGATTTTACCTGAGATGGAGGTTTGGGGCTGAGGAGAGAGGAGCCTTTGCCCATCTCAGTCACACAAGCAGGAAGACACAGTTATTTATCTTCAAGAGCTGACATCCCTGATCTGGCTGTTACCGCTGCAATGGCAGCCTGGAAAGCAAAATACTTCTGCTGCCTCAGCTCCTGACCACAAGGAACTAGAGTACAAAAGAAAACAAAATTTGCCTTAGTTTTGTTCTTGGACACAATCAGGACCTAATTCCATTTAAAACCCATCAAGTCTAAAGAGTGTTTTATAAAGGGCTGTGAGGCAAATGTAACACTGAAAACCAGCTGCACTCACCTCTTGTCCTTGGGAGGCATACAGCTTCTTGAAAGAACTACAGATATAGTGGCTCAAATGGGTAGTTTAGTGTAAATTCATTACAGAAGTGAAGCCATTTTAACCTTTCCAGAAAACAGAAACAGTCAGTTCATATGAGTTTTTGACTGAGTATGAATTTCAAAAGCAAAATTTTCACAATCTTTGCAGCCTTCTGTAAAAAATGTGAAGAAACAGCAATTTCGTGGACAGAACTGAGTCCCACAGTACAGGAGGGCCACTGTCACCACGGTGACAAACTGTACACAGTTACACCAAGTGATCCCAGACGAGGCTTCGAGCTGTTCTATGATCCAATCAGCACAAATAAAAATAATATTACAGTCCCCATTTTTTTTACTAGTTAACACTGAACTACTCTTTTGAGGAAGAAGAAAATTGTCTAACACATGAATCAAAAAATTTGGGTTATCTATGTTCAAGAGTTGTCTCTGTTGATAGAGTCTTACAGTAAAAATATTGATTTTTTTTTTAGTGTGAGTAATCCCATTTCTACTTTTCATTCATTTTCCAAGTATTCTAGTAGTATCATAACAGGGATGGCAAACAACTTGTTCAGATAGCAGTTTAGTCCATTAAAAAAAAGGACAACAGGCCTGTTTTTTCAAAACTCTGACCCATAGGAACAACACAAGCAGCAAAAAGGGTCCTGAGAGGCAAAATGATAAAATATAGGATTAGATCACCCAGATACTTCAGCTGAAACATTGGAGATACATCAGACCATAATCACACTGCAATTACACAGCAGTTAAGGTGTAAAGATGACTGCTTTTACAATTCTCTGCAAAAGAAGAAGGAATTGGCAACAATTCTTCTTCTGTAACAGCAAACCATATTTTCTTTCTGGCAAGCAGCTGAATTATTAATGTTTGTAAAATATGTCAAGATCTATCAATAGAAAGTGTACCAGGAAAACACATCACCACCCATGTCTTACAGAGACCTCCGTTAACTTTGCTCCTTTGAAACCCAGCTTGAATTAAGGGCTACATAAAACTTTGATGTAAAGCAAATAATTATTTTGCTTAAAATACAAGCTGGTTTTGTGCTTTGAAGATGTGTGGCAGTAAAGAGAGGGAAGTCACAAATGATTTCCATGGGAAACATATGACTCCACTGCACTCCTATCATTGCTCAGACATCTACTCCTGGGTCTTCTGATTACACTCTGAAAGGATGTGAAACCTCAGAAGTATTATTTCTTGTATATTTTTACATGTCATGAGCACAATGAACTTGCTTGCTCCCAGGGGCAAATCATAGAGCACACTTATTGCTAGAATCAAAACGCACTAAACTCAGGTTTTGATCTATTAAAATAGATTATTTACAGCAAAGGTTTCCTTTTTGAAGAAACTTCCCTTCTAAAATATCAAATTTTTTTGCACTTGTAGAGTTTGATGGTACCTATATGCTTAGATGAGGTTGCACCATTATGCACAGTGCTCATACTGTGGTTTTGGTACTAAAGTGCAAAAGCTGATCTAGCACAAGCCATTTTCCTTTGAACACGTAGGTCTTCACCAGAGAGAACCACCAAACTCATCTGAGAAACCCACACTCCCTGTTGGCAGTGGCACAAGTATTTTTGGCAGTTATGAAAAACCTACATTTCTGATGCTTTAGTGAAATAAATTGAGTGAAAAATAACTTTCATTCACCAAAGGGCAGAGAAAATGCCTAACTTTAGCAGATGTCAGGTAAGCAAATTTATTCTTACAGCT